>NW_008238464.1:3860023-3899740 GCF_000691975.1 Corvus brachyrhynchos
GAAGTGGCCCTGTGTGAGATACAGGCAGGCAGGAATCCTGTGAACCAGGTCACAGCAACCTGCACCTCACACACTGCCTTTCCAGACAGAGAAAGCTCTCTGCCATTAAAAATAAAGTTCAGTGCACACGTCATTAGCATGCTCCATTTGCTAAGGATTTTCCTCAGTGAAAATAATGTTGGTGCAAATAGAAGGAAAGATTAAATGGCTTTGGATGGATTTGGTACCTACTTTTCACTGTTAGTCTCTATTTCTTTGGTCTGTGGTGCATTAACAAAGATGCGCAAACATTCAGCCTCTAGGCCTAATGGAAAACAGGGAGCTACAGCAGAGCAATGATGTTGCTTATCTATGTGACCCCTAAAGAATATGACATCTCACTGCAATATATACTTTCCCATCTGCTCCAAGCTGGATGGTACCCTCCTCCTCATGACATCTTTCACTGCAACCAAGTTCCTGACTAAAGAAATAAAGTGACTCCATCCATTCCCAGCAGTTAAGGTTAAAGAGATGCACTCGGTTCTAAATCTCTGCTGCTAACGCTCTCTTGACCTTTGACTCGCCTTAGCATGGCGAAGTTTGATGGGCCCATGCCAAGCCGTCTTCTGTAACCCATGAGTTGGTTAATATACTCCCATTTCTCATTCAGACAGCCAACAGAGGCAAAAAAGGCAGCAGGGCAACAAATGCTGTCTCCTGCAAATGCTCTGTAATAAATTGTTCTTTCAGTAGTGCAGAAGACAGATTTTTCTTTCTTTTGCTTCTTTCCTCCTTTTGCACAGAAGTCACCAATGGAAAGCTGGCTTTCCCACCTGGCCCCAGCTGACTGTGCCCATAAATTTGCCTATGCAATGGCTGTTTACGGGTCGCTGCTGGAACACGGAGACGGGTGCATTTTCTAAGCACCGGGTAGATAATCACAGTAATTGATGTTTGGAGCTGCTCACTCCTAGGAGCATAGGGTCTCTTTTTCCCAGTGAGGCCCTGCTCCATGTTATCAGTCCAGCCCATAATTAAATATCACTCTTTTACAATATGTTTCAGGTTCCTTAATGAGTCTAAAGCAGAAATAGTCACCTCTTTCCCCTTTGAGCTTTATTTGCTTGTTATTAAACAATGTTATTGAGCTGCCTTCTTTCTCTGTGTTGCCAAACCTGCATCATTTCCGTTTTATAATTGCACAATTAGAGTCAGTGCTTTGCTTTCATACATCAGCAGGACCAGAGAGAGAGAGAGAGAAAGAGGAAAAAATCAGGTGTTCACAGACAACTCGAATGCATCTTATTTTCATTAACTACCAGATTTTGCAAAATGGGAAGCTATTTATCATGATCTGTTTTCTACCACCAGCCACCCCCACCACCCCACTCTGGCGACTTTCACTATGACCTTGTGCTGTATTGTTAAGGGTCCAATTTGCTCATTGTTACTTGCCTGCATAATTCTATGCACCTCCCCCACCATCCTTTTTTTCCCAAGCAAAATCCAGTCATTTATATTCTGCGACTAAATGGTATTCCTCCTCCCCTACAGCCTCCCCCAAAAAGGAAAAAAAAAAAAAATAAAGCCCTAGCAAGCTGTATAACACTAGTAATTCCTTCTAACAAATTTCTACAGATCCCCCCCCTCCTTACACACATGCACACACTCTCTCTCTCTCTCTCTCTCACACACATACTCTCTCTCACATGCACACCCTTAAGCTGCTCTAAGCAGTGTATTAAGTAGCTGAAGAAAATCCATTCACATTCTGCTGTGTCGCTTTCTTCTCAAGTCATGAACCCATCACAGACTTTTTCTAGCTGTAGGTTGCCACGGTGAAGATTTACAATGCCAGTTATTCATACATCTGCCTTCTCTTTTTTCCCCCCTTATTCTTAAATCCCTTGGGCGAGGGCAACCTTGATACTGAGACTCGTAAAATTCATGCAGGCTTATCATCCTTGGTGAAGGCTTCAGGCATGCATTACCGTATCCAACTGCCTGCTCACCGCCATGACAGAACTGGGCCTATAGCTTTTATTTCTAACAGGCGAAAAATGTAGCAATGTGCTAAATAGAAAAAAAAAAGCGTATATGTTTTGAGGAAGAAAACAACAGCTAGCATTATCATTTTCTCCTAATGATTTTAAATTTCTTTTATTTACTCTACGCCCTACAGTAGCTAAATTTGAAACCTGTTTGGTTTTTGTTGGGTTTTTTTTAAAGCACCCTTTCATTTGTGTGGAATAGTGTTCAGAAAGTCCAATCACACTGCAGTGGGAAAGTACAGTACTAATACAGGCTCTGAACTCCACATCAAAGTAATGAATGCAACAAATCTGGAATTAATTTTAAATGTAAATTTTAAAGACTTTTCCTGATTTTTTTTTTAATTTTTTTTTTGGTATTTTTACAGACTTGACATAAAAAGAAATATTTTCTTGAAAGGAAGTGGAGGGGAGATAAAGGTATTTATTCTACAAAATAAAAACAAAAAATTGAAAGTAGAAGAACCCAATCAAATTGAAAGTGTTCAGTTACAAAGTCAGAAGTCAAACATGAAGTCTGCCAAAATGCTAATCACTGTGATTATAATTTTGATATAAGCATCATTTGCTAGGACATTAATCACATTTGTATACGTATTTTATCTTTTCTGAGGATTACTGCTACAGAGTATTGGGGAATCCTCTATAAGGAGTTCAGGTGTGAAAATCAGAAGGGAATTTTTCAGAGTTTGTTTTTCTTTCTGTATTTTTCAAAAGCCAAAATCATGCTAAAACCAATCAAACTTTCAAGAAAACAGATTGCTGGATGCTATGTTTAAAGATCTGCACAACTCTTCTGCTTTTTTTCCATGAATATGTGCAGTTCTAAGTCTATTGTTTCATTTTACTACACTTTGAAATTGGTCACGATTTTAGGAAGCTGAACAGTGCATCTGAACTATGAGCATGTTAAAAAAAATCTTTCAACACACTTATGCCTGTCCAAGTGAAGTCAGCATAGCTAGAATGGGTGAGAGTTACAGTGAAAAAATATGAAGATGGAGTGCTGCCTTCAGAAGATGCCTAGGTGTGTGGCAGACTTTTTCTGGAAAACTGTGATTTGTAGCTTCAGAAAGAAGCAGTTTTGAAGACACAAGATTATTCAAATAAAAGTGAAACCTCATGTCCTTTGAGAAGTCACGCCCCATTATCCTCATCCTTTTTTCCCCTTTTGCGTTTTATTGTTGCTTTAAATGTTTCAAAACTGTTTCAGCCATTATGCTGTCAAAAGTGTCTTTTCAATCCCAGATCCATATCTTCTGACATCCTAAGACAGCTACAACAGAAAAGAAGACTTGTGTTGATGTTACTCAGTCAGCATTAAGTTGTCACAAGTGCTGTCTCACTTCATCTTGGTAGTGAAGCTTAGAGCCCACTCATATCACCATCTGCCTGCACAGAGGTAACATCCTCTTTGCATGATGAAGCACTATTTACAGAGCTCCACTCTCAGGTCCACAGGGCTCTGACAGCAGCACATCCTACTCAGCGTGCCACCTAGAATCACCTGGAAGCAGCATTTCTCAGCAAAATAGCAAGACTTCTAATTCTTTGACTCAGAGACACAAAAAGTGCTGATACGTCTCTGCTATTGCAGCTCTTCTTCCACTTAGATTGGTCTTTGTTATTACTGTAATTACCTTGGGGTCATTCCTCTTTCCTGTCCAGGGTAGTGCTTTTTGGAAATTTCCCTCAGAAGGGAGCACTCCATGGTGCAGCCCAAGTAGGTGTTCACTTGCCTTATGTAGAAACCATGGGGCAGGGGAAGAGGAGCTCTGTTCATCCAACAAACCTTATGCTGATTTACACTAGGAAATGTCTAGCCACAGGTGCAGGTCTTTGCGTGAGGACATGTCCCTGGTTCCCACAACAGACACGCTGCCGTTGGGGTCTCTGTACTCTAGGTGTGCAATATGAGCTCAAACAGTTTGGAGGGATGGAGATGCACCCCCAGTACCTGCAGGAGAGAATGCTTTTTCTTAGAGAGGTATCTGCTGGTATCCTGATTTCACCAGGCATCTTGCTGATGCCCTTTTATAGGCCAATGGGCTCAGAAGGTCATCAAGTCCAGTCCCTTCATGCACAGGACACTATGCAATCAAAGTGTCTAGCAAAGCAACCCCCTCATTTATCACAGGCCTCCCAGTAGCCTGCACTGAGCTTTCGACTGTAAGTAAAGAGACCAAAAGCTGCAACTACAAAGGAAAAGGAAAAGGAAAAGGAAAAGGAAAAGGAAAAGGAAAAGGAAAAGGAAAAGGAAAAGGAAAAGGAAAAGGAAAAGGAAAGGAAAGGAAAGGAAAGAAAAGAAAAGAAAAGAAAAGAAAAGAAAAGAAAAGAAAAGAAAAGAAAAGAAAAGAAAAGAAAAGAAAAGAAAAGAAAAGAAAAGAAAAGAAAAGAAAAGAAAAGAAAAGAAAAGAAAAGAAAAGAAAAGAAAAGAAAAGAAAAGAAAAGAAAAGAAAAGAAAAGAAAAGAAAAGAAAAGAAAAGAAAAGAAAAGAAAAGAAAAGAAAAGAAAAGAAAAGAAAAGAAAAGAAAAGAAAAGAAAAGAAAAGAAAAGAAAAGAAAAGAAAAGAAAAGAAAAGAAAAGAAAAAAAGGAAAAGGAAAAGGAAAAGGAAAAGGAAAAGGAAAAGGAAAAGGAAAGGAAAGAAAAGAAAAGAAAAGAAAAGAAAAGAAAAGAAAAGAAAAGAAAAGAAAAGAAAAGAAAAGAAAAGAAAAGAAAAGAAAAGAAAAGAAAAGAAAAGAAAAGAAAAGAAAGAAAAATTAAGGTTTCAAGGGCATCACAAAGTCCTCAAGTTCCTGCAGTAGCAGAACTGGCTGGAAGCCTGAGTTCTTCAAGAGTGTAGGAGTTACCAACACTACTTGCTGCCAATTAGTCTTTGTATGTGTTGAGTATCCTCCCCCAATCTGACTTACAAAGGACTCACCTCCCAGATATTTCAACTAGAAATCCAGGCTGTTTAGCTCAAGCAGCAAAGAAACTCATGTTTTTTCTCTTGAAAGGCTGTAGTCCAGCTGATATGGTAAGTATTGAGAACCACAAGTGCATCAGTGACACCTCCCACCAAGACGCTCTTTTCGTGGTAGGATTTTTTTCAAACATCAGCAGAAGCTGATACCGGTGCTCAGTGAATTTGGCCATATAGTTTGGTTTCTATAGGGACTAGGACTAAGCATAAAAACTTGTTTTACTCAGACAGTGGGCTTGATGGTTTCCCAGTATTGTTTCCTCTTGCTGTTGTCCCTGTCCTCTGAATGATCCATTAGATAAGAGTCTCTAAGCCATTAAACGAGACTGTAAAACAGAGAAGACTTGTCACAACTGCTTTCCATTTAGGGACAATTAACTGAAGGTATTTCCCAGCATCATTCCATTCCAATATTCCATGTGGACACTTGATTCTATGTTGTGGTACCCAGGACAAATAGTCAAGAACTTTCAGTGCAGAGATTGTATATATTGTTGAATATTAAATTACATTTAAAGCCCTCAGAATATGGGAATTTCAGGCTACCAGAAGACAGAAGCAGACAGATCCAAAAATAAGAGATCTGAGCAATTTCTTTTGAATCAGTTTGCTTTCTCAGGCATATCCCTTATTATTAGTTAACAGAGTGAACTGGTGGTGGCTTTAATTATTACTTTTCAAATTCTGTTTCCATTCTGCTGCATCCCTAATGCATTGTTTTTTGTAAGATTTTTTAAGGTAAAGTGGTAAAGGAAAGTACATGAAGGAAATTCTGTGGGTTTGTTACACACAGGGTCTACTAAACTGTGAAGATACACTGAAGAGGGGAAAACACATAAAGAAGAAAATATTCCAAGCTTGAATCACTATTATGTTGGCACAATTTTAAGTTCCTAAGAAGCCAAGGAAGATACGATGCTGTTCAAAGTATCTGATTGGAAATCATTGTATCTTATTATCTTAGGCAAAAATTGAGGTAATTATCTAGAAGCTATCACTTCTCCACCTTGTTTAACAGTGTATGAATATGATAGATCTCTGGTTTCAGTGAGCTGAGATGAAAGACAAGATGTATTTTCAACAGGTAACCTAAAAGATCGCTTTACATGTGGAACATTCTGGGGAAGGAAGGGATTTCTGGCCATGGGAACTCCGCAAAGCTGGCAATGATCATGGTTCTTGTGATGTTTCAACAACTGCTTGCATTTTTATTTTACAATAGGGCTGACAGCCAGCACTGAAACCCAGATCTACTGACCAGGTAATAGATTTCTGGAATGTCATGTATGAAAAAACAGTTATAAAGGCATCTGGCCATGCAGGGGAATTTCTTACAAATACCTTGTTTACTACAGAAATCTAACTTTTGGAGTGGAGGAACATATTGTTCTCCAATACCAGAGTCCTTAGTAGTTGCAGAATTATAAATAGTAAATACCTATCATTTTAGTCCATAGAGTAAATAACTATGAATGGATAAAGTAGTGGTGTTTTGACAAAGTCCCTTGCACACTGCAGCATCAATGTTTTGGCAGTATTGTGTTTATGTTACAACAGGAAAACCAGAGTGGCTCCATGGAAGCCTTCCAGTCACAGAAAACTTCATACCATGTCAGTAGTGACTGTGTAATGAAAAAAGTTATTGTGAATCTCAAAAAGACTTTTTTGCCTTGAAGTAAAAAAGTGAACAGTAGAGATTTGAAAGTTTTCACTTGTAAAAAGCAAGGGGATTGAGGATTAGACATGTTTGTCGTGTATTCATATGTTACAGTCGTAGCATTCCACAAGCTGGTTGTGGTCACTCAGAATGAAAGCATAAAATTCACTATCAGTCTCTATCCTCAATAGATAACAGCCTTTTTAAAGGTAATGTTCTCCCACAAATGTTGCCTCGTGGTGGGTCTCCTAGTTCATTGAGACCATTTGCACATTTAGAAACAATTACAAGCATTTCTTTTGCAGAATATAGAAAAGAGCCTTCCTGCAGTTTAGCAGATATGGTTCAAGACTGTCTTTCGCTTTTAGATTTTCTGTGTAGGGTAGATGGGATTGTTTTGTTCTACATTTTCTGGTAAATAGGGTGTTAGAAGTGCAGTATTTTGTTTCCTTCCTGAAATTTACTTGGGTAACTCGCCTTCCTTTTGGAGGCTGCACTTCAAGATAGATTTTGTCAGAAAGCCCAGAGCCTTTAGGCTTGGTTCTTTGCCATAATCAGTGACAATCAATTTTTTCTGGGGTCTCTATATGCTTTTTACCATTTGGTTTGAGTTTTTTCCTCTGTTTTTCTTTGTTTTCTGTGCCATATTTTCTGTGTACTTATTTCAACACCACAAATATAATTAATAGATTTTAAGGCGCTGTCATGATACAAAAGCTAGCAAAAAAAGAGAGAGAGAGATAAGGCAGTTGTTCATGGACTTGAGGTTGTATTCTGTAAAGAAAATAAAGATTTTTCACAGCTTTGCTTCTGCAATGCAAGTTTAGAGCAGCATCAATCAGGTATTGTAACTGCATGGGCCTACTTTGCACAGTTTGTTTCTGAGGTGTAAGACACAAGAATCAGGCCCTTGGGGAACATTTGCCATCTTAGGTGGCTTTAAAAAGCAGCATAGCCACCCTTTGAATTATAGGCATGTCACAGGTAGGCTGGAAAGAAAGATAGGAAGGACCTATCCCTGTTTTCTGCCATGATGGTTTACATCAGGTCTTTTAGAAAGCCAAGAGTGTAAGTGTAAGGCTGCTGTTCTAATTTACATTGGCTTTTAAATCCAGACTGCAGAGGGGACAAATATGGCTTCTGTCCATCTTGGCTCTAACTTTCCTGCCCTTAACAAATAATAATGCTTCTTTTCTTCTAAGTGTTTACTCATAGGAGTAAATTTTGTATTTTGTTGAGCAGATAGCATTTTATGTATAGGTTTTTGAGATTAAAAGGTGCTTTTTAGGGCACAGACTATGTTCTTGGCCCATCTTTTGGGGCAGCATTGCACATCCATACCTCTGAGTAGAAAATAAATACAATGTATACCACATGCTGTTCATATACTTATTTTTATACGTGTACACACCCCCGAAAATGCATACACATATGAGAAGGAGAGAAATACAGAGAAAATATATTAATATCTAAATATTCTAAATTGGTGGGTGGGACATAGCCTTTTGCACTTGGTATTTCATTTATTAAACTTTCAATGACACTGTCTTGGAAAGCAATCATTTTGGCTTAGATTTGTTTATTTGCATTATACAGCACACCTGGTAGAAAGGATATTTAAGTAGTGAAGGACTTGCAGCATTAGTAATTAATAGGTCCCATTATGCTAACTCTCATGCAAGTTTAGGACATCTTAGATGCTAGATAAGAGATGGATAATTTGAAGTAATTTTCCTGTAATCATGCCAATCACTTCAGCAAAGTAGTTATTAAATGAAACAGTATTATGATGAATTATAGGACATCTATTGAATACCTTTTCTTATCATCTACTTATAGTGCCTGATGCTGAAAAGAGGCAAACATGTGAATGCTCCTTCCCAGTAAAATATGCACACTTCTCACTGTAAATAATAGTTTGTTTAGCAAACCTCGTTTTTTTAATGAGGCCTAGAGACACATTTGTACCTCATACTCTTTGCTGCTCCGGAAGATCCTCTAGTTTTACTTTTTCTTTAGCAGTGGATATTAGCAAGAATGAGTCACCTCAGATGACAAGGAATTTTTCTAGTTCAAATTTGCTGAAGTGATTAAATATTATTTATCTAATTAAATGCTCAAAACAGATCATTATTGAAAGGAATAAATTTAGTGGATTTGTTGAGCAGCGTTAGCTGAAATGTAACTGCACATCATTTGACTTTTTAACATTTTATTATATCTAATAAGTCTTTCTGTGCTTAATTAAATCAACTTATTTTTTACAGCTAATTTAACATGATTTCATTTCAGTTACAGCTTTTGCATCAGATATGTAGACAGCCAACTCTATACCAAAACTAAGCTCCTGCTACTCAGGTGCTCTGCTGTACTTTTACTTCTCTAGCCACTACTGACATCCAGACTATTTTGTAGGGTTTTTGTATCTTTTACTGAGAAAGGTTACTCATTTGTTAATTATAATCTATTTCAAAAACCACAGTAAAAAAATTATACCATATGGTCATAAAACATTTAATAATTCTGTCATATGTAACAAGCTCTGAAAATCAACTTTTTTTCTTGGCATGGGACTTTGCCTGGTGTCAGAAAATGCCAAACAGGAAAGTAAGATTAATTCTGCTCATGGCTGCCCCAGCAACTTAATCTTCATGTGTTTGGACAAAGATAGCAGTAGACCTGCTAGTGAGCATAAAGCTTTCATTTTTCCCAGGGTACACTGTATGTACATAGTTTTTGCATATTGTTCAAAGACTTTTGAATCTGATTTTGCTGTTCTATTAAAAACAATTCATTGGCTTCATCCTTTTAAAACTTCTGAGAGATTTTGTCTTTTTTGCTGAACAGTATCCCACCGTGGGGTGGGAGGTGAGAAATTCAGTCAGCCTGCCGGTGATTGCAGTTGGCTTGAATCAATGTCACTCCTTTGACTTCAGTAGGATTATGCCTGGACCACACTAGCATCTATGAGATCAAAACCAGACTGAGGACATCTCTATATCGACTAAAAAAGGGATTTTATGGTTTTTGGTCAGCCTGCTCACTGTCTAGCTGTTCCCACTAAGTTGTTTTTAAAGCCACTGTCTCTCCAAAATATAAATGTATAGAGCAAAACTCACGAAGTGTCTGGGAGCATTGATAGATGATTGTCTAATCTGAATATCTATTTCTTCCTCCCAAACACCTGAATATTTTTCAGAAAAACTTGGGAATGCTTTTAAAGCTAGTCCTAAAGCAGAACGAATTTCAGCATAGTGCGTAGTACCAGGTTTTAGAGGCGTTATCAGTTTTAACTTAAATAAAAATAAAACCACCAGCAGTTTTAAGCTCCTGTGTGAAGAACTGCACAAAGATACATTTTTGCCCACGTACATTTAACACATTATTATTCCTGTGGTGGCTACCAATAACAATTTCTGTATATAGAGAAAACTGCCTAACACTTGGTCTTAAATTCCCCAGAGTAACTGTTCATGATCACAAATTTGGCTAAAGGATTTTTTTCATTACCCTCAAACATTTCCTTTCACCTCCAACCTCTAGGCAGAGCCATCACTTTCCCTTTAGACCGGGGAACATAAAGCCATGGGGCCATCGGGGCTGGCTGTGCCTGACCCCGAGGGCCCTTCTGTCAATCACTGCCTCCCCATCCCTTGCTCTCTTTCACACCAGGCAGCTGTACCCATCGCTGTCAACCAGGTAACAACCAGCAAACAATAGAGGCCTGAATGCCTGGTCTAGACACTCTTTTAGCCACTTATTTGCTGCTCTTGGCAGCTGTTGAAGCATAAATAAGCAGTTTGTAATCAGAAAGCTGACATCATTGCAGCTCAGCTGAGAGGGGGAATTGTTGCTGTGCACTGAGCTGCTTTCCTCCCTTCCCCCCCCCACCCCAGCCCCCTCCTTCCTTCATTTTGTGACAACAGATTCTGGGGTGGGGATGCAGATTTCTGCTGGGCTAAGCTGGCTTTTCTTTTTATTTCTAGACTACAATGATGTAGGTTGCAGAAAATGGCATGCGTGAGGCAGTGTACTTTGCAACTACCAAAATTGAAAAGAAAAAAACATCTTCAAATAAATGGTGGAGTCCTGTCCTACTCCTTCAGAAAGCAGTTCAAGCCTCAGAAATTTTTTGAAGGGTAATATTTCAATAGATTGACCATAAACTGGGAAGATTAGCACAAAACGTTTCCCTGTCCTGACTGGTATTTTTACCCCTCAGTTTTCTTTTTCACCTCTCCTTCCACCCTGGAAGGAGAGAGGAGGTAAAAGCAGTCATACCAGGAGTGAGCGAACACTTACTAACAAACTCTGTTTCATGCCAGTGAGCCTCTCTTCCTGCTTTCGAAATGCCCAGCTACGCATCTCCCATCACTGCAAACATTTGTTGTTCAAGTACATTTCATACACTTTTAACGCTTCGGTTTTTTTCTACTTTGGGGCTCGATCGTAAACAAGTTCACTGGGCAAATTTGACACAATATTTGAAACTCAAGCTGGGTTCCTTGGGAAGGATTGGTGGGGCGAGACACGTGGCAGCGCTGCTGCTCCCTGACTGGGGGAAGACGACAGCATACCCAGTGCAAATATTTGCACATGCAAATTTAGAATTCGTTTTCCACAAACACTCGCATGTATGACTTTCAAATTAGCTTTCTGCAAGCGTTCATGCTGCTAAGAAACTCTAGTTCAAATATTCATATGAAGTGAACGTCAAAGGGCCACAGGTTTAGGTGATTTCTTTTTTTTAATTTTTTTTAAGAAAACAACCACCAAGTAAATATTCATGCCAAAGTCTTCGCAATGTTTGCCCAGTTCTGTTGTCTTCTGACTGTCCTCCTTTAATATTGAGAACTGATATGTGCTCATGTGGTACCAAACAACGATGGCAGATTATGCTGCCTTGAACATGTAGTTAAAACATAAACTTTATACTCTGCAGTGCATTTAGTGCTCCTTATTGATAAGAAAGTAAAGCAGAGCTTGTAACCTTTACAATATGTAATCCATACCAAGTCCCAGAGGTTTTCCCTGAGATTCCTTTGGCCTATTCTGGTAATGACTGTGGCAATAAAGGAAAAGAGGCAAAAGGCTTTCTGAAGGGCTTTCCCACCTCCCCAACCCCACTGTTTGTTTATTTATCTGTATGCACTTTATGCATGCCATCAGTAAGGGAGTTGAGCTTTCTTATTCTTGTGGAGCAGAGCTCACATTCCACCAGTGATGTCTCAAAGTCAGCTCTGCCTGTTGGTACATGGAGTCAGGATGAATGCCAGTGTCTGTGGGGTTCACTAACTATCTGAAATATCTTCAGGTAGCTCTGTCTGTCTCTGATTTCACCAAGAAAGAAGGCCAGTTCAACAAAAATATTGACTTTGTATCTCCCAAAGGCTTTCTAGTATTAGTTTGCTCTAAGTAGCTCATGATTTAGAGTACAAAGGCATTTCCAGAATGCATGTTTAACAAAATGACATAGCAGATAATTGAAATTTATTTGCAATTTTCAAACTACAATAAACACAATTCTCCTTTTCTTTCATTAATAATCGCACGGCTAATGCATAACAATCCCTCTGCAGCTTTTACAAGCAAACTTGAGCTGCTGTGTTGTAATAGCTGGAAAAGTTAATGTAGCTTGAACAAGGTTCCTAATTGTCCCTGTCTCTGTCATATTTGTCTACTTGAATGGTCCTAAATACCACAGCGATTAATTACTACAGAGCAGGTATTACAAGATGTTATCATCCTTCCCCAACTGTCTGGGTGAATGGAGAGAGGCAGTAGATTGTTGCAGTGTTTCATCTTTGCACTTCCTGTAAGGCACTTTAACCAGAAGATTTAATGTGTCAAAGTTAACTGCGTTCTCGCACAGATATTCACATTCTAATTAAAGATTAAGAACGTAGTACATTACACTGTGATTTGTCATACATGGCTTGTTAAATAGGAAACCTACCGGGATTCCCTAACATTTTATAAACATTATTCAGGGCTTTTAATGTGGGCAAAGGAAAAGATTATTCAGCTGCTCTGCAGAGTAGGAGGCAGGTCATTTTTCCCTCACCCCCCCATCTTGCCCAAGCTTCCCCTTTTTCAAATAAATAAATAAGAAAACTCAGGTGGTTTTCAAACTGGAATTCTGTTGAGATCTCTTTAAACTATTTATCTTCCCAGTGTGCCTGTGTGCACGTGGAGATATATATATATATATACACATATATATATATAAATATATATACACAGAGAGAGACAGAGAGAGAGAGAGAGATAATATATATGTCTTAATTATTTTTTGGCATTTTTCAACTTTTGCTGTCAGCTATGTAAACTGAGGTAGGAAGTCTTTGTTTGAATTACAGTGGCAAAGGAAGGAAGAAAGATGAAAGAGTTTTCAATATGCAGAATGTGCTTTCAGATTATTCTAGCAATGCTGAGCAGCGTACCACTTCCAGTATTAGTAGCAGAGGACTGGTTCACATTCTTTGATTGCCTGAGGAATAAATTAATGAGGTTACTAGAGACATTGAACATTTGCATATTCACGGATGCTTATTAGGTATAAAGTGAATGCCAGGTGCATTGAATTTTGGGAATACTAGCTATGTATTTGGTCTTCTATTT
This sequence comes from Corvus brachyrhynchos, assembly GCF_000691975.1. Classification (NCBI taxonomy): domain Eukaryota; kingdom Metazoa; phylum Chordata; class Aves; order Passeriformes; family Corvidae; genus Corvus; species Corvus brachyrhynchos. Next base: position 3,873,301 of record NW_008238464.1, read on the forward strand.
TTAAAGCAATCACATCTTTCTTTTTCCCTAAAGTGGGAAGTTCTGTGAGAGGAAAAAAAAACAGCACTTATAAAAATAATAACACTCAAAAAAAAAATCAAATTAATTCAATACAGATGAAGCTTCGCTATAAGATATGCATCAGAATAAATAAGATACAGCATGAGGCTAGGGACTATCTGAATATCTTGTTTGGAACAACAGTTAGGTTGATTACAAATATAAAAACAGTTGTTCCAAGACATAAGGAGAACAAATGTTATATTTTTCACTGTGCTCCTTATGGATTTCTAGCTTTAAATAGTAATATGAGAACTCATTATGAAGTTACCTTCCATGATGTCCAATGCTTAATTTTTAAAACACCAATATCTTTGCACATTTTGCTCCAGCAAGTCTCAAACTCAGGCTGCAAAGCACAGGAGACAGAATTACAAAATTTGCTTGACTGTTTCTCCAAGGAGTATCTGCACATGGTTGCATTGTTGTTAGTGACTTCCGTCATTGCAGTGTGAAAGCACATTGTGTGAATGATTTGCACTGTATCTCATTATTGCTGCAAGTTTTTATCTGTATGGTTTATTTGGGATCTTGCATTTTTGCATTCTGAAAGATTTTATGATATTTGGTTTTTTGGTTTTTTTTCCATCCCATTCTTTAACTGTCCATAAGCTAGATAGAGCACAACATTAGCACTGCATGTTCCAGCAGAGAAATATCTGTCAATTGAAAACATGTATTGTTTGCGCTGCCTTTTGCTTGTCTTTTGCAGTGTAAGCACCAGGCGTGGACATGTGCACAGACTACAGGCTTACATGCCCTGCACACAGATAAATACAAACACATGTTCCCACACAGATGTGCACTTAAAAAATTATTGGTATCACCTACTTCCAAGTAGCTGGTGTAGCAAAATCAAGCAGTGATAAGTGTTTTCTATGGATAATAATGTGTATCTACAAACAGGCTCCCTTCTGCCCCCTTGTTTCACAGAATACTGTGCTCAACTTCCCTTTCCTGGATGTTGCACTGTGCTGATCACTGTCCTGCCTCTGCAAATCCTATTTGAAAATCTCATTTGCAGCATAACTGACAACAAAGGCATTACACGGTGTATGCCCTGCATTTTCTGCAGACTATTCCTTGCCTTTGTAAGTTATTTCTAACTTCTAATGAAAATACTGTGTGATCAGTTGGTGATCTTTTTTATTTATTAACAGTCTGAAAAATTAAGTGTGTCTAATCAAAGAATGGGTCCTTTCTTAAAAGTGCAAGGTGGAATGTATTAGATCAGTGGTACGAAAAGCAGATGTTCTTTACTGCAGTAGGCCTTTCTTTAGGTACTCTAGGAAACAGGGACATAAAAATTAAATTGAAGAGGATTTTGAGGTGCAATCACTCCTAGCCACTGCAAGGCACAGAAATCCTCCTGAGATATACATTTTCTCTGCATTTGTTCCCAAACTGTAATTTTGTTTCATGATTAAAACAAAAAAAAAAAAAAGAAAAATTATTTGATATTTCAGTCTCTCAGGGCAGCTTCTGAATAATTACATGCAAAGTGATCTATTATGTATTTACTGAAAATAGTATTGCAAAGCACAAATGTGCATTTTTTTTCAGGAAGGTCATTTCTTAAAACATCCTTTGTAGCTGCTTCACTAACGTCCAGGGGTTTTTACCATCCACACGGCACAGATTTTTTTGATTATGTAGATTTTTTTTTCCTCCTCTATTGCAGTTTCATATGCAAAGCATGCATCAGCCACATCCATGCTATCTCCTAAAGCAGTCATTCTGAAACCCAATCTGGGGACAGTGCAGACTAAATAAAATTTCATTTTGATTTGGCCTCCCGCTGAGAATGGGACTGCTTTGTTTCAGCCGACAGAACCAGCAAGCCAGAAAGGTATGTCCTGTTTTGCATGGCTGATGGTGTGACTTGAGGATCACAATCAGGCCGTTCATGCTCTCAGGGCTCGGCATCTCATCCACATCCTGTACCGTCTTTCTCTTTTCCTTGCCATTTGCTTTCCTTCTGTGCCGCCTGCCGTCTACCTGCAGGGCAAAGCTATGGCAGACCCTCACACTATTGTTTACTTTGGCATATGTTTAATAGCTGCATGGCTGTTTCAGGGTAGGGTTTGTCTATTCCCCCCCTCCCCTCCCGCCCCCTTCTCCCTTCGCCTTTGTTTTTTCCCTTCCCTATCCACATTCACTTTCCTTATTTTCTAGGTGTTGAATACACAAATACTGACTTAACGGAAAATTATGTAAGTAACGCTTGCAATGCTTCAGAGATTTTACTAGGAGATCTGTAATGCAGAATTTTATTGTGAATCTGAGGAAACATTTAACAGCTTTGAAGGACTTCAGTTTTCATAGCCCTTTAGATATGTTTAGGCAGAAAAGCAGTCACACATTACAGTTAGCAGAAAAAAAAAAATAAAAACACTCTTAAGAAGGGGTCTGGCTGCTTTGCCATCTTCACATGTCGTACAGTTACAGCTGCAGTGTTTGGCATGGGAATATCAGTAAATATTTCTTTCTCTAAATACTGGTATTTATCTTAAAGCCAGTTTGCATTACAGGAGAGAATGTACAGCACTTTCCTTGCTGCTGCTGCCACATCTTACAGAGGAGGAGTTGGCATTGGAGAATGACCTCTGTTTTAGCCTCTGGAGCATCTTTTGGACAGGGCAGCAGGACCTCTGAAAGACTCCTTATGATGCAAACTTACTCCTGAAAAGTGTAATTCTCTGACAAAGCTGTGCTATCCCCTGTCTGTGATTATTTTAGGGATGGAAAAAGTTTTTCATGTGAAATAAAATTAGCATAAAATTTACCTCAAACAAAGGGCAAATTTTAGTTTTGCTTACAGTTTATTTTAATATGGAAAATGTCCTGTTTTCTCATTAAGGTAGATTACAATTATAACTCCAAAGAAAAATTCAATCCTTAACAGAAAAAAAAGAAAAAGAAAAAAAAATTAGCATGCTTTATAGAGAACTGACATCATATGCAAATTTATATCTTCATGATGATTTACAAGCACAAAATTATGATTTTTGTGTGCAACATGCCTTTGTGGTAGGTGATATTAGTAACAGCAGGTTATTCAGCAAGGTCTTATGGAAGGTAGATGGTCAATTATAACACCCTCTGCTCAGTTTAGCAAGTTTTGTTCCCAGTTTTGTTTTATACATTACTTCAAGTCCACACCTCATCAGTCTCTGAACATCCAAGATGGCCAGAGATGCAGGCCTTTGACAAAACCACACAGATTCTTGCATGGCAGAGTTTTGTGTCTTGAAAATTCACTTCCCTCTTAGCTTTTTTAATTAAAGAATAAAAAATAAAAAAAGATGTGGGTTGGGGAATGAAGGCAGATCCAACCAAAGTTTGGAGGAAAAGAGGTAAAAATAAGATGATTCATTGGCCTCCATGTAAGGGAGGGTAAGCCAAATTTGAGTTTCAGCTACATACATTCACCTTGATAAACTGCTACAGGATTTCCTGCACCTGGCAGGATCCAGCCCGGCATGTTCTGTTATTCAGAGGTATTTACAAAGTCAAATGGAGTTTAAGAACAACTTCAAGAAGCTATCTGTAGTGATGTCATATTTTCTTAAAAGAATTTGAGGCTGTAAAGATACTATAAAGTAGCTAAATTTATAAGAAACAAGAGCTACAGATTCTTAAAAGGATACAGTGGGGAAAATGATCTGTTCCATAGGTTTTCACTCAGTATCTCTAATCCTCCTGCTTCACCCCTCAGGTATGATTGGGAAGTTTTCCAAGTTACCAACTCTGCATTTTAATCAGAGTTTACAAAAAATTAGCTCCAACTTTACATTTACCATAATTTCATTTCAACAAATGCATACAAGTTTTAAGAGAAATTAAACTCAGTATTTCATGAAAGAATATCCCAGTTTGTTTATGTCAGAACTCACAGTCCTGGCAAGATTTTTGTTGCACAAAGAGTATTTTACATTATGTAGATAGCTCAACTGAAAATAAAAAAATATTAAATAAATGGTTACACATGTATCAGTTGGAAATATATGACATTTTTATGCAAAATACTCAAGGAAATTAACGGAAGTATTGTGTCTTTATTTGTGGCAATGAACTACTTTTAAAGGAGTGGTATTCATTATGGCAAAGTAAAATAATCTTAACTCCAGAATGTGCTTACTGTTCTGGATAGCTTTCTTATTAATTATCTAACCATTGTATTTAACCAGGAATTAACACAAACTTTATTCTGGTGCTCTTAGGAAATCAGAGTTCCTTTTTTAGGGTGGCTTATTAGAGCAATATCTTGCAGCCATATTCTGGATAAGGAAAAGAGGTGAGTGGGTTTTGGAAGTTGGTTTTGCATTTATCACTTCCACAGAAAGAAAACTGTAAAAATATCAGCCCAAAGTCCAGAAACAAAGACTTCATCCTTTGATAGACATATAAGATTGCCGTCAGTGGACTTCTTAGAGTTATTCCTTATTTATATTTGTGGCTTGGGAAAGGAATCAGATCCAAAATCCCAAATCAGATACCACCAGCACACTATAATTGAAAAAAAAAAACCAAAACAACAAACCAAACCAAAAAACCAAGATACTTGGGAATGTAACAGATTTACATATGTGTATAATATTTTAATGCAAAGGACTTAGTAATTCTCAGTTATTTCATTTTTCTCTCACTTTTTTTGCTTTACCTGAATGAGGTGACATGACTGAGATAAGTCATATGCATGCCCAGAATCCTTTGAAGAAAAGAGGATAATCTCAAACAGAGAATATATAGCAAATCAGAAATTTGATGTACACACTCAGGAGACAAGTGCTTACTTGTTCTAATATATATACATGTATGTAAATTGGCTCCATGATGCTAGTAGATATATATATATATATATATGTATGTATGTGTAAATGTCTGTGTACAAATCCAGGGAATGAGAGAGATAGGGATGGAGGACACTGCCATCAAAGTTCCTGGGCCCTACCAATGTCACAAGGACAAGTATTGTTACTGTGACATATAGAAGACAAAAACCTGCATGACTTGTGCATTTGCTGATCTCCAGCCTATCTGAATTCCTCAGCAACTTTACAGCTGATTGTCTTAGGAAATTCTCCTGGAACAAAGTCATGGTTGTCTGATGTTAGTATCTGCTTAAAAACTTGCTGAGGTAAATAGGATACCATACATGAAAATTTGACTGCAAGATCAGGGCCTAAAGTTTTGGTAGTAGCCCTTTAGGCAAGCCAAGACAGACTAACAAACAAATTTTGGGAAAAAGGTGGAAGAATTCTGTCATAACACTGAACTTGGAACCTATCAGCAGAATTAATAGACAACTCATTCAACTCAAACTCCTCATACTGATGTTCTTGCTTTATACACCTGATTTGACCAACACCAATAAAAAAGGTCAAAAAACTGGTAGAAGATACTATAAAATTGCATATCAAAGGGCAATTGACTAGCAGCAGATACTATAAAATTATATATCAAAGGAAAGCAGTAATATCCTGTCAGCAAGTAAGAGCATAGGAACCCATTGTGTTCACAGTCCTACAGGGTTAAGGAGCAGAATTGCTTTACTTTGGGATATTTTTACCCAATCTCCTTAGATATAATAAAAGCAAAACTCAAAGTTAGATTTTTTGTTTAAAAAAGACAAAAGTTAATCTTAGGCTTACTGATCAAGTTCACTGAAGTAACAGAATTTTAAAAAAATTAATGCCATCCCTTAACCCTTCATTTGATAATGTGTCAGGCTTACAGAAAGTTCCCCATCTTGTTCACAAAAAGCAAAGCAGGTGTTTTCTTAGCTATAAGGATGTATTCTCTACTATAAGAAGGTATTCTTCCTATAATTACTGTTTTAAATAAAATTTTAATAAAACAATCTAAGTAGCTGATCAAATGTCTGAGTGTAAACTGAAAATGAGCTTTGGACCAAAGCTAAAAAAGCAGAGACAACAAGCAGGCATTAACTTTGTTTAGGAGTAGAGGCAGAACGAAAGAGCTTAGCCCAGCAGCTACTGAGAAATCTAATATTTCCTGAGCGGGAAAAGAAGGAAGTTTGGAAACTGTAGGAAAAAATTGACCAGAAAATTGTGTTATTTGTAACCTATACACACCAGTGGGATTTCTACCAGTGGGATGACCTTCTCAGAAAAAAGCTACACCAGGGAAACTGCTTCTAAGAAGTACAGTTTCACAGATATTCAAAGAACAGAAGTCCTGGAAATGCACATCTTGAAAGATTTTCTAAACAAAAAGGCATAATGGCCTCCCATGTAACAGGGAATATAAGTGTGTCAAAATGTTATTGATTATATTAAAAATAAAATAGAAAGTGTCTATTAGTCAACCACTTATCAGCCTTTTCTTATTAAAGGTTGAAAGAATACTTTTGTCTCCAAAATAAGGGTTAGATGGAAGAAATTACCAGTGAATGTCTAATGGATATTATATAGACCAGAAATGGATTACAGATTAATAAAAGCGTCCTCTCCTTCATTAAGTGTTCTTTACCCTATGGGGGTGGAGAAGGTGAGGTTATAGCAGCATTATGTCTTCACAATAAAAATACATTTAATCTCCTAGTGTCTACTGCAATTGGTAATTCATTGCATACAATTTTCTTTATTTTTGAAACCCTTTCCATCTACCAGCTGTCTGAAAAAAGCAAGCATGAAACATTCTGAAAATAAACTTTTGAAATTATTTGCATTCAATGGGAAAATTCCACTACCAAAATAGTATTCATTAAATTTTTCTAGTGATGGACAAATCTCGGAAGATTCAGATGATTGTTTCAAACAAGTATAACAATATTGATGTTTGTCTACAATGTTTCAAAAAACTGTCTCTGTCCTCATTTTATCCAGGAGCCTCCAAATAATCAGAATTTTAGTTGTTCATTAATGATGTCTAGTTTTACTTCTGTCCCCTCCTGAGGTTCCTTTACTTTACCAAGCAGAGCAATATTTCCTCATGGGTGACAAACTAAATTTCAGAGTAAATTAATTCCTTCTCCAATCCATGTTTCTTTCAGAAGTAACCCAAAAAACCTTGATGCAGAGAGCAGCTACATGAGGCACTAAGAAACATTTCCTTCCATAGGTTTTTTTGGTTAGTTGGTTGGTTGGCAGCTTTTTCCTTCTCTCTCTCCTGAATAAAAATTTGCCTAGGTATGTGTAGTGTTCTTACTTCTGTGTAGTTAACAAGAGAGGTAATGTCACAGGAATATTTCCAGTATTCTTACAATCTCTTCTTATTTTCAAATGGGAAATCCAAAGTAAACCAATCACCACAACAAAACCCAAAACAAAATGTAAAATTATAACCCAACAACTCCTCCAAAGGATATAGCTAAATAAGATCTACCACTATCTCAACTCTTTTGGCCATACTGTAAATGATAAATCGATTTTCATCTAATAGAACTGAAAACTTGGAGTTACTTTTTAGTGGGTTTGGCGGTAGAGAAGGGATCTGATTTTTTGTGATTCTTCTCTCTCTCTCTTGCTCTCTCGCTTTTTTTTTTTTTTTTATTAAGACGTTCAGTTAAGGTCCAAATTTGCACTTTAGGGAGGTAAGACAAAAAGACTAAAACCTGTTTTAGTAGGATCAGCTAAAATGGCAAAATAGATCTGGCTGTTAGCAGGTTAACAATGATAACTCACCTTAAGGTCCCTAAAAATAGAAGTGAAAGGAGCACATCAGTAGTGAAGAGCAAGGGGGCCAGAACAAAATTCTGAAGATCCCCATAATTAACTGGCAGAGGGTCAGATGAACACTTATTAAAATGCAACAAAGCACAATGGGGTGTCTCAAAGATGGAGTTTCAATCTCAGCTGTGAATTTCTTGATTTTCTCGGTTCTAGCCAGGCCTGCCATGTTATTTTAATAAGTACTTTTCTCTACATAATACATTTGAGAATTTGGGGAGAATATTTATATTAAAGGGCTAAGAGGGCAGTTTATAGACAATTCAGAGGACAGGCCTCCTTAGAAAGTATAGGAAGAATGATATTTTGGTGATATATTAAGATGTATCTGTGTCTGATATTGGAATGTTGTGAGATCAATGTATCAATTTACCTTCCTGTTTTAAAGGCAATAGTAATTCTTCAGTAAGAAATAGTGTTTCCCAGTGCAATATCCCTACCTTACCATAATGCTGCTAAATACTATACATTGTCAACTCCTCTTTTTACAGCATAAATACAATATTCTACAGCTGCCTCTGTCAAATAATTTCCATGAAGAAAAATATATGTCCAGGCAGTAAATGTAGATCAACTATCTAGAAAAAAAGGATTTTAAGGTTTTCTTGGCCATAAATATTGCTTTTCAGCACAAAACACATCTGTGTTTTAAACCCTAAAGTCCATCTAATATCACCCGACTTTACAACTATTTTAATTTGGCTGATCTATTTTGGGTTTGGGTTAAAAAGTGTTTCTGTAATTAATTGCTTAAAAATAACTGAAGGCAGAGAGAGTTGTGGGAACCTCTGACACATAGGAGATCTGCAGGGGACAGGACAAAGGTAGGGCAGGAGGAAGATGAATACTTCCTCACTTTCAATAGCAGAGGGAAAATTGCACTTCATTTCCTAACACTCAGACATGTTGTACGCTATATGTTTAATATACTGGCTATTGAAAGTTTTTGGAATGGAATATAGCCCAGGGTACATTCCTACATCATGATTTACAGGTGTTTTCTCATATCATAATATGTTGGCAAAACCAGAGAATATGAGTAGCTGATCTGGCTGAAGTCTTCAAATATACTGTTTCATTGCAGTGTAAGTTCATCACTGTATTTAAGACCAGCAGGCTTTTCTTTTTCCCAGTAGTATTTTGAAGTGCAGCACTGTTTAGCTGTTCATATGTGGGAGGGGTTTTTTGGTTTCTTTTTCTTTTTTTCTTTAGTAAGATTATGGCATCTTGGATTTTGTAATTCCTTCATAAATTATTTTAAGTTTTCTTTACATATGTGCATACCCACACACACATATTTACCACTTGGAGGACAACTTGGATAAAGCAGAAGTGTAATATCACACCTCCGCTCTCCCGAATGAAGGACTGGCCGTCAGCGGATACCCAAAGTGCTATTTACTCCCTGGAACACAAAGAACAAAATGCTCTCTAGGCAACTGCCAATAATCTGGCCTCAGATCCTCATTGCAGGGTGACTCTGGCTCTCTTGCAGTCACGACTCAAGCAGCAGTATTGTGGTACACTGACAAACAGGATCCTAATCTTCCAAAATCCTTCCCTCTCTACCTGTTATGTTGAAAGGCATTCAAGTAAACCCTGCCCCCAAATGTGTAACCACAGCCCATGACGAATGCGGTGTGGGGTTTCTAGTGGGAAAAGCAGGGGCTGTAGGTTGTTTAAAATGGACTGGGTTTTGCTTCAGTGAAGGAGGAAGTGAACTAGAATAGGAGGAAATGAGAGAAACAGTCATGAGAAGGGTCCCAAAACAAAGCAGAGACAAAAATCCTTGGTAGATAGAATTGATTATGTGCCTTAAAATAAAAGAAAGCTAGTGAAGGGAAACTTTTTGCTCCGGCATCTCATATGATTAAGGGGACAGAATTTTGTGCAATCTTTCTACCAGGTGTGCATCAAAGGTAGTATTGCATTCATTTCAGCCACTCCTCAAAGGCTGCCAGTCTAAGGGAACATGAGTATTTGAGGATCCAGAGATTCACAAATAACTGTCTGAAATTCACCCCTTCTCTGTATCACTTGCGCATTTTCTGACCAAAAGAGAGATCTTCTCCTCACGTTTCTCCTTCTCTCTGTGAATCCTTCTCATCTTTGCTTGAGGTTATCTAAGAAGGGTGCAATTAAAGAAACAAGATGAAAGAGAGAAGTCCTTGTGTGGTTCTGCTAAGAAGAACCCCAAGAACCACAGGTGTGGTTACAGCATTGGGTCTCAAGAAACCAACATTCTTTACTTCATGTGGATGGAGTGGATGTCATGTCAGTTTGCTCTCAGAGTTTCCAAAAGCACGTCAGAACGCTAGATGCTCCTAACATGGCATGGTTCCTGAATTTAGTATTGTAATAAATGCACCTTCTTGAGTCAAGATTCTGGGAAGTCTGTCAATTTTCTTTGCAACCCTAGAACAGGACAATCTGACTTGATTCCCTTGAGTAGAGATGCAGATTTCCTCCAATATCTTCACAGTTTCCCCTGACTCTCTGGTTGTATTCTACCTTCAGGTGAGACAACAGAACATCCTTTACACTACTTTCATCAAGAAGCTCATTCTCTCCTAAGCCTCTGCTGGTCCTCACCAGTATCTCAGTTCTAGATATGTTTATACATGTTGATTTTCAGTGATCTGAAGCTGATTTTTTTGCCTAGGTTTTCTCTCCACAGTGCCCAAAGCTGCCTTTGATAGTCACTTTCTGTGAAAAGCCGTTATGCATTTAAAAAATTTGAATCCATAGCTCTGCAAAAAGACTGATATGATATGTTTTCCTGTTCTGAGCAAAACTCATGGACACTAATAATTTTTTCATTATTTCCAGGCATTCACAATCCATAAAGATAGAGCAATGAGCTACCACCCAGAAATCCTGGATAAACAACCACTCCCTATGCACAGGCTACCTGTATAATACATGTTGTAGTGACCCAGCGATCCTAGGCCAGCTTGTTACATCATACATGGACCACATACCCTCACAGCCATACTTCTGTGAGGTAGCCTGACTTCTTTGATATCCCAGGCAAATCACAATTTTCCTGGGAGGAATAGGTAAATCTTAGTTGAAACTGTTCCTCTATCCCAGGGTTATTCATAGAAAGAGAGAAATTAAAACACATTCCATGTGGCAGGTGCAGGGCATTAAAGCTAAGTAGGAGTCTTGACTGAGTACAAGTCTTCCATAAGGCATGCTTTCCCTGCAGAGTTCCTTTCTCTTGGCTGTTTTCCAGCCACATAATCTCTGCTTCAGTCTGCAGAAGAATTCAAAGCACTGTTTGTCTTTCAAGCCAGAGAGAAGACCTCAGCACAGACTCTCAGCAACTGGTCTGTCATAGCACAACAGAACCCTTCCTCTGAGATTTCAGATCCCTTCCTGTCCTCCTGGAGCACAAACTCACCAGCATCCCATCTAATCAGTCTGCAGTGAGCTACTTCCCAGCAGATGCTTGTAAGTAGAAGAACAATCCTGGGAAAGTCATCCTGCAGGCTTGGCTACTTCACAGAAGGAAATTTCCAGGGAGAATTAATTTCCTGGTCCTCTTCCTGTCAGTAAAACCCCACACTGAAATGAGGATGAATATTTTTGGAAGGTCCATTAACCTTGCTTTTCATTAGTGGCTTCCACACATTAAGTGGCTGGTCTCTGTAGCTCTCACGCAAACAAACCATTTCTCACTATCTGTACATATGATACAGCACAACTTAGAAACCCAGGAAACAGGACTCTCTTTATCAGTTAGTCCATGTAAATAGCAGGACCTTGAATGTGCCTGAAAGATATCTGCATGACTTAATCTTGAAATCTCCCAGCGGTGGAGATCCCACCGTCTCCTCAGGTGAGGTGAGTGTTCTTCCCCAGTGCTTAACCTTCCTTACAATTACAATTTTTTTTCTTAATGTTTAACCCAAATCCCTCTTGCTATGACTCAAAGCTATTATTTCTTGTCCTATCCACATTGGGCTTGTAATACAGATTATTCACTTTCTCTTACATATCTCTCAGCTGCTATCATTTCTCTCTCATTCGTCTTTACTTTTAGATAGAATAACTACAATACCCTCACTCTTCATTCAGAGATCTTGCTTTCTGGTCGTTCTCATTCTCTTCTGAAGTCCACTCTCCAAATAGTTCAGATCTGTTTTTAAGGACAGTAGTCAAAAGTAGACACAGTACATCACTGGAAGTGTCACTGGTTGCAAGCAGAACTCATATCATGGTTATGTTCTTTCTTCCTTGAGAAAAGGGTCTTTTATTTGGTTTAATCCACAGTGCATCTGCTCTTCTGGCTGTAAAGGGCTGCTACCTAATAGCAATTGGGTTTTTAACATACTGTTTAGGTAGTTAAGGAATGTCCTTTTAACATTTTTAGCATTTTAAATGCTCTCCAAACAGTTCTTGAAGGATTTTGTAATAATTAACATTTGCAATACAACCGTAAGGAAGAGAAATATTATTGTTGCCATTTTTCCAGCGAAGAGGTTGCAAGTTTGCAAACTGTGCTCTGCAAAAGTATATTTTTTCTTGTGCCTTGTGAAAAGAAAAAGCATTGTTGGATTCTTCTGTACGGGATTCCACAGTGCATTTGAACTCTTCTTCCACAAAACATGATTATTCAATGAGTGTGTTCACAGTGCAGATTTCCAAGACAAGTCTCTTTCTTAAGGGCTCTCAAAGGTGCTTAACTGTAAGCTCATATGATTAATATTTTGTTATTTCTGCATTTTCCATTTAAGTACCTAAGTTTTGGTTTTTCACGTGCTCCAGAGCACTTTGCCAAATTCTTTTATCCCTCGTGGGACAGATGGTCAAGGAGAAAGACATCTTGGCAGCTGGAGAAGATAGGACCAGAAAAGAAGTTGAGGGAGACACTTCAACACTGAGCAGAGATAAGCAGAGACACCCATCATTAGGTCCTACCAGATCCAGAACATGGATTTTTTCCAAGTTTTCTTAGTTTACAGTATTACTCTAATGTCAGCAAACACCTGAAACCCACTTGTGTCTTACTTCCCTCTTGTGGCTGATCCACCAAAAAAAGTTGGTAATCTACTATTGCTACTAGGTTTTCAATAGCTCAAATGGCAGAGGTCTTTGTTCTGCAGCAGAGGTTTCCAGCTTCAAAAGGACACATGTACAAATCAGAATGGTTCTGTCTAACCTCATTTGTGCCATGCCTAATTTCTTTTCCTTTTCCTTTTTAATCTTGATTTATGTGTTCTATGCATTATGTGAACAGATATGCATTGTAAAATGTGCATGACATCAATTTCCAGCACTGCTAGAGTTTTTGCACATGGTACAATCTGGTGCTGTAGTGGCATGTTCTCATGTGACATAAATTGAAATCACAGTGGGTCATAATGCAGCACAACAGGTGCATAAAAATGTTTTAAATGGTTTCTATTCTTTTTCTCTTTTTTTTTTTTTTTAATCAAGTCACAAGCAAGAACAATGGCAGCCATTAAATTAGTTCTGCGTAGCAGCTGGAAAGAGAGGATCAGGGAGAGGATGCTTTTTTGCTATTTGCAATGGGGATGCAAATGCAGTTGTGTAGTGTAAACCACATTTTTTTTCTTTCATGTGCTGTGATAAAAGTAGTTTTCTTACTAGTATAACATGTTTCATTAATACAATGTTTAAATAATTAAATACAGCAACTCTGGAGGCGATGGCTAAGATAAAAGTTTGTAGGCAATCCATTATTGTGATCAGAAAGTACTTCTTAAAACCCATGGAGATACAATTTAGTAATTTAACTTCTGAAGTCAGTTGTTTAATAAACTATTACATTTTAATATGGTTTTGTTCTTGTCAAAGGGAATGATTCATTTCCCCTCTGTCAATTGTTCCAGCTGAAGTTATTAGTGGTTCCAGGGTGAGGGGGTGCTGGGTTCCTGTTTGAATGTCACTACTGTGCTGTTCCCTTTCTCTAGACATTACCACTGGAACGTTACATGAATGATCTTTAATGGTTATAATTATTTTGTAGGCAAAGTAACTGCCATCATTTGTGTCCTCAATATTGATATATTTCATTAGGTTTCATTCTGTTGGCAGAGAGTAAGATACTGATTAAAGGGAATATATAATTTGTTGTACTAGGATTAAATGTATATTAGTATACTCTAATAAAGGATGTCCAAGAAAGAAACTTGGCAAAACAATTAAATAGAAGGAATAGAGCAGTAGATAAACTAAACAATGCCTCTGCTGCTATCTGAGTTTTTCATAGTTTTAAAAACATTTGCTTGCTCCAGTTTCAGTATGATCCTCTTGTTCATTTTCCTTTATTAAAAAAAAAAAAAAACCTATCTTAAGAAACATATTCTTAGAAAAAATGAAGAATGTGTTTCTATTTATTTGTCTCTCCCTTCCTATGAAGATTTTAGTTGTGTAATATTGGGGTGTAGGTTTACTATTGTCTGCTGAGCTCCTTCTGCAAGTTGCTGCTAACTGATAAAACAATGTTAGAGACAGACCTGGTAATCAGTTAGATCATTCTCCATATGCCCATCCATTACTGATAGCAATCGAGGGTGGTGGACATTTCCATGTGACTTGTGCACAGAACCGCCCAGGGAGCAAAGACCAGGACAGCAGCACCCACTGTGCCTAGTGCTGATCACTGCAACTCAGCTGCTGTGGAGATTGTCATAGTGCAGGGAGACAGGTCTGTGAAGATTAGGGAGCAAGGGCCTTTCCACAAGCATTTGCTTATCACTAGCCTTGGTGACACGTGGGATTATTTGTGGCCAAGTCCTTTACCACAGCACTTACAGTTCTGAGATAAAAAGCGTGCACCAGAGTCCCCACCGCCTCTCCAGCTGAGATGGAAATTGGCATTATTTGAAATTCACGGAGTTTTTACTGTACACAGGAATAATCCAAATGTGGAACGGGATTTGTTATTAACTGTAAATCCCCTTTCCCCTAAGAAAACCAGAGTAAATGCAGGAAATAAGCTCCCATTTATATACCATAGAGACAATGCTTCATTGTCACTTATATTTTAAAGTCACAAGTGAAAAGTAAATGGAAAGTGGGAGCAAATATCAAGGTGTCAGTGGCATTGATCCTTTCACAGTGCAGTCAATACAAATTTTGTAGCTTACTTGCAACCAATGAGAGACAGCTTATATATAGGGGATATTTGATGGTTTATTCTTTAGAACATGTGTTAGTCCATACCCAAGTGAAAAAGGGGGGGGAAAAACTTCACCTCTTTTTTTACTATTAACTCTACAAATTTTGTATTTATTTACTCTTTACATTGCAGTATTTTAATAAACTTTTAAATATTTTTTCAAACACACAAGTAGGAAATTATGTTAGAGTAATTCCAAGAGTGCAATTCCAGAATGCCTGAAGTTTGTTGTTACTAGGTACTTCTGAGGCAAGCAAAATCTTAAAAAGAGCTACAAATAGAATCTCATTACAAATACTACAGAAATTTTGCTCAGTCCAGCTTAACGCCATTATCATCAGGTTTCCCCTCACCATGGAGCATTCCCAAAAACATTACTATTCTCCCACAGATATTTGCAAAATCTCAGGCAAATGATAACTTTCGTTCCTTGGATTTATTTCTCCGTTTCAAATTTTATTTAGGACACCGTGTGCCATAGTTTGCCTGGGGTCCCACATGGCAAAAGTCATCCTGGCCCTCTCTGTATCCTGACACGGAATTGGTTGCAGATATAGTGTATGTTATCAAACTCACATAGCCACTCTGGTCTCTGAAAGTGGTCCTCAGCATTGCCCATTCCACTTTTCTATCATTTCTGTTCCAATTAATTTCCCTTTTCTTTGACAGTCTCATAATTTCAGCCGTACAGAAGACCATAGGAAGAAAGTACTTGTTGTACAATTTTGGCTTCAGGAAAAGGGGCATCTTTTCTGTAAGAATCTGCACGAGTTACTGAACACCCCCCTTCCCACAGTGATATTATTTTCTCTCTGTTTTGGACACTATCTCAAGCTCTCTGACTCAGATAGACATTTTCTTCCAACACCTAAACTGCGTGCACTGGACTCACACAGTAAATCACACTGAGCATTTGTGTCCTAGGAATATTTGTCAATACCATTGTTAGCTCGTTTGGCATGGTTTTATTTTACTTCTTGTTCCTATGACTCTGCAAAACTGTGGGCATGCAACCTGTTGCATGCTGCAAAGAGTACAAACCTATATTTATTTTAATATTATTATCTCTATTAGCGTTTACTTGCTTGTTATGCCCTATGGGTTCTAAAAAGATGTTTTCTGCATAGGAGAATGCAGGTGCAGGGAAAAGCTAGTTTGCTATCAATATGCTAGTTAGTGTGAATGTCTGCCAAATTACATCTCCCTTTTTTGCAAACTGACTTTGGATATACACACACAAATTTTAACAAACTCCTATACCTTGCATATGTTACACTAGTGGTGTTCCTGATACCTATGCATCACTTTTAGCATGGTGGTATCCTAGGCACTCGCATAATAGAGGCATCAGATAAAATAATAATACTCAAATGATGTTTGCAAAGTTGAGCTCGTAAATGTCAAAGGTGATTTGAAGTGGACAAGAGTGAGTCTTAACAAATCAAGTAGGGGCTGCTGGCAATTGTTTCTCTTCTCAGTTCTTATTGAAACTAATATTGGACAAATTGAAAAAGTGATTGCCTTAGAGCCTTTGCAACGTCTTCACCAATCTGTTGCCCATTTCCATAAAAAATAGGAGTGAAAAAGGCAGCTGACTTCTTTTGACCTCTCTCAATTTCACAGGAGCTCCTGTCGGAGGACTGAAAAAGCAGTTTTTTATGCAGACCATTATCTTTATAGAAAGTCAGTTGGCAGAGAAATTGAAAAATATCAGTCAAATAATCTATTTAAGCTTGGTCTTTCTGTATGCACTATGATGTGAATGGAAGCAAACTAGCAACAAAAAAAAAGAGAAAATATTAAAAAAAAAGAAACCAAACAAAAACCCAAAAACAAACCAAAAAAAACCCAGCCTCAACGTGAAAGAGGATGAACAAGAGGAGTTATTTCCTTTAACAGGCTTTTTTTTTTTGCTTTGTTTTGTCGACTTCTTCTTCTGCCCCTCTGTCCTTATGATTTGACTGTCAACACCATAGCAAGATAAGATGCTACCCGGAGTGCCTGAGTCTTAGTCATCCTTATCTTCCTGACTAACTGGTTTCTACCCTGATAGAACCATGGACCAACTGGCCATTTGCTCCACTTGACTTGCTAACTCATTGTCTTTCTATCTAGTATCTTTCCTTAGGTTCACCAAGGTGTCACCACTTCCATTCCATAAAGTAGTTGCAGAAACACCTCCTTCTTCTAAGATGTAGAATCATGAATGTTTTCTTCTTAGAAACTTGCAATCCCACTAAAGTTTCTCTTCTTTACAAAGGCCAAGACACATCTTCCATGCATATGAGAGGTGTGCTGATGCTTTGTTTCTCTCAACTTTGTAATCAACAACATAGATATTCATTTCTCTTGAGAGGAAGTTAACGTATCCAGTACAGAATTTACTCTTAGGAATTTTGTTTCTCTTCTTATTCTCCTAACCTTCACTTGTCTTTCAAGTACCTAATATTAGGCAGAGAAATGGAGGCTCTATGAGTTTGGGAACCCTTAAGATCCTCAGGACCCTATTCTCTGCTGCAGCTCACTCAGCCTAACTGGGACTACTCAGCAAATACCAGAATGCACCAAGTAAACAGCTTGGACCCTATTTCCACCTCAGCTGTCCTCTATCAGGCTGGTTCTTTCTGCCTCAACCTCATGTTGCTCAAAGGTATCAAGACCCTATAGTTGCCTCTTGCCTCCCACATCTTCCAGTAGTACACCTCTTTTATCCACTGTCAGATTAACTGTGAGGTTTCAGAGGTTCTCTCACAACTGTTTCCAGCTATCACTCTGCTTGGGTTTCTAGTTCTAACCTTCTCTGACTGCTGTTTAGTCACTAATCTATTCTTGGTTTTGGGAAGTAGATATCTCTCAGTCTCCTTTCACAGACACTAGGCACTTCATACAGAAAATCATGATTTCATTTCAGAAAGGTATTTAACCTTTTTTTGAATCACAGTCACAGCTGATTCTTCTTGGCTTAGTTTCATGGCTAGGGGTGGCCAGGTGCCCTTTCTTAAAATTTCATTTGCTTCTAAACATAACCTTTCCTGCTGTGAGACTTAAAAAAGACATATTATTTGTCTTTAGAATATCTTAACTAAGGAATCTGGCTGAAATTTCAAGGTTAGAGGGCTGTTACTGCAAATAAGACTTATCTGGTAGTGAGATCTGGGTTATTTAATATAATGTGACTGCTGTATCAGAAGAAGATTCTTTAAAAAAACAGATGCAGAGTTTTTCAGCAACAACAACAAAAAAAATCTTGCTTCTCATTGTGTGAGTAGAACGAAATGTTTTAGACTTTGGAGAATTCTTCTCACTTTTTTGCCTTCTTCCATTGTGAATCTTCACTGTGTTTAATTTAGGACACAAACTTACTAGAGTCAGTCAGACGAAGAGTACCAGACTCATTTGGTTCCTATCAGCAATAACAGGATAGAGCCACGGAAGGAACTGTGTGAATTATAAAGACACTAAAATAGCAAACCCAGAGACAGTTACAGCTGCTATTCTAAGACCCATTGGAGATAAGTTATTTACTGACTGTGTTATAAAGTCATAAAGCCACAGCAGCAGCTCAAGTTTTCTGCAGAGATATCCTGATTTCCAGTGAGTTATCACATGGTTGTTGTGCTACTACAAAATAGTTCTCTGTAACTGGCAACCATTAGGTGATGTGCTGCAACTGAGCCAGACCATTCCTTTGGCTCCTGATTTCAGAAAAGTTGATCTTCCTGAGGGTGCAAAGTTACATCACTGTGGTTACGTGTGCCAAGCTCAAAAGTTGACCCATATTTTGCCAGTTTTCCCCTACTGTGTGGCTTTTCTCCAAATGTTTGTTTTATTTTAATTTAATTTATTTTTATTTTGGTTTTTTGGACTTTAGGACACATGGGCTATCCAACTACTAAGGGATAATATAACCAGATTAAGCACGAGTTCCAACAAACAGTATTCTCCCTTGCAAAGCTTAGGTGTTGTGGATCTACAGAATTTGCAGACTGAAGATCATTATTTCACTCACAGACAACTTTCTATTCCCATGAGGCTGTAATATTAACCTCCTACTCTTCTGTCTGTCCTTTCTAAACTCAGACTTTTTTTCTCTACACTCCCCACAGTGATTCTGAGAATGACTCAGTTCTAATCAGAGGTTCTCACTAGTCAAACTGTGGCTATACGTTTTCATAAAGATGTGTCTAAACCTAAACTTGACCATGGTTTTTATTTCTATAATTATTAGTTCACTGCATGATGCAATGCATGCATATTTCATACTTATTTACTCCAGAAGAATGGAGTAAAACAAAACATAATATACCTTTTATCTACATTTGTCAGTCCTTTATCTTGTGCAAGATTTAAATATCAGACAGCAATTACTAGTGATATGCAGATCCCCTATAAAAAGTTTCCTTGATATTTAAGGCAAGAACCATAATATAGTCTTTACTTTCATTGTGTCCAAGTTTTTGATCTTGGTTTTCCCTCTAGAAATTTTTCTGCATTCACAAAGGAAGATACAAGATTTGTGCGTAAGTGGATAACAGTGAGGATAAAACAGGACTGTTTTAACTACTGCAAGCAGCTGGGCTGACCAAATAGTGCCTTCCAGGACAGGTCCATTCTGTGCCTTTGCAGGTGCTGGGAAGTTAAAAATAGCATAGTTCACCTCTTGGACAGGCACGGCATTAGATTTCAAAATCCTCATCCTTAGTAAGAAACCAGAATAAAAGGGCATTGTCACAGACAGCACCATGGGAGGTAGGGCTCAGAGTGCTTGGAAAGTGAGCTATCTCTGAAAAAGTATTCATTGTGACCTACTGTCCTCTTACTCCATTTGCAAGGCTGTGGTCCAGCAGGTTTGCAGTCTCCAGGGTCATAAATCCACATACATAGACATTTTTCTTCCATCCCAGCAATTCTTTCTCTGGAAAAGTATGATTTTTGCACTGTTCCTCAGTTGATACAAGGGCAGTGGCTGATGTTGAGTGGTAATAAATTGTGACAGTGCCCTGGCCAAGGCATGACTCATTCCCAAGCTTGTGAAAGGGTGAGCAGGCAGTATCCTGCCCTCCCGAGGGATGGGTAGCAACAGGGCCGCCCATTCAGGGTGCAAGATAGGCCTCCCCTTCTGTCTGTCTGCAGGAGCCATGGCTTGCCTCAGACGCAGCTTTGAGTACTTTAAGCTGCAGTACTTTGTGGGCGACAGGCTCTTTTCCAAAAAGTCTTTCTCACACAGACATCTCGCCTTTCTAGTCATGCCACCCTTCTTTTTTCTATTCTCAGAGTATTCTTTTTCGGGGGTTCAGTGGAAGCACAGCAATCCCCTGAATGTGACCTTTATAAAAGATGGGAGAAGGGTAAAAAGTACTTCTTTTTACTGTGTCCTTTACATTGTCACTGTGATTTATAAAGAAACAACAGCCACTGAGCTTTCTCACTTTTATCTTTGATTTTTAATTTTAGTAGTATCAAATCATGATACCGTCTCCCTTTTTCATGAAGACTTTCTAGGGAACTTTGCAACTGGCAGTATTCAGAGCTCTTTCTCAAAGGGCTGACTGTCTTTTTCTCATGAGTTTCTCAAGAATTTAACTCCTGTTATTGCTTATGAGAAAAAAATTAAAGAGTATGATTCAAATGTCCCACCCTCCTGTCATTAAACAGCTTCCAATCTTTTGTCTCTTTTGATGTCATATTCCTAGCAGTTCTCCAAATTCTTGGGGACTTACCTAGGGAAAACATGAAAATCAATATCTGAAAAAAAAAATGGTTTTGAAGGAGAGTAAATAATTTTTTATGGTTTATTTATATGTTTAAAGGAGACAAATAAATACATTGTATAAGCACAAACATATATAACAGTTTTAAGTTCCTCTGTACCCTGCTATCTTCAAGGGGGAATGAAGAGGCAGTTTTAATATACTAGTTAATAGCACAGACTGATTATCAGAATTCCAAATATTTTTTTCTATATTATATTTTCTTATGTTTTTGGGGTTTTTTCTATACTTATAGATGTATATCTGACATATTATCAAATGCTCTGTAAAATTTCATAGGTCTGAATTGCACTTTCAACTTGCCAGTCGTGTCAACTCTAGATATGACTTTTTTTCCCCTTGTAAAATCTTGCTTTTAAAATATGGATATAAAAGAGCAATTAGAGTGCCGTGTCAATTAGTGTCCACTATTTCAAGCTGCTGCTTTCCCTTAGAGCAGCTTATACATTACACTCAATTCATGCTGTGGAACGACCATGCCCTAGAATTAATACAAACTAGGGATAAAAAGCTTTTTGTTTCAAGGCTCCACAAATGTGGAATCAGTTACCAGTTGATTTAAGAACAATTGAGAGCTTTTCCTGTTTTAAGATGGAACTGAAACAATACTTCATGATGACTAGAAGTTGCTGTAATTGTTTTAATTGATGTTATTCTAGAGTTATCTTGAATTATTCTTTATTTATATGCATTTGTTTATCACAGGTCGTGCTTGAAAATGGGCTTTCATCTCAATTTACATAGTCAGCTAACAAATATATGTATTTATGTGTATCAGCTACACTTGTTTATATTTGACAGCAAAACCATATGTATTCTACATCTATTTCTTGTCTTTATGTTTGTGCTATCGATTAAGACATCTGAGCTTGATTTCAGCTTGACTTTTAAGTTTTCAGGACAAACCAAACAAGTATGTATCTAATAATATCAGCCAAATTATTGTTTGGCTCACAGAGCACAAATTGAGTTAAAGCACTGAGTGCATATAACTGTGCTTTGTAAAGCAGCTCACTCTTTACTTGCAGGGCTTTACTCCTGTACTGTGTTGTCTTTAAGCAGCATTAACATTCAGAAATTATTTCTATATCTCTAAAGGCAAATGATGTATTAAAAACAATGATAACATCACTTGTAGAGAAATCCAGTCTGGCGTCAAGTATTTATCATAGCTGATAAAGTAATGGCATGTTTAATTTACACTCTCTGTGGATGATAAATATCTATGTAAGTATTTGTGCCTGTCTTTAAATATCTCGCAAGTAAACTAGCCAATATATAAGAGGAATAGAGAGGAAGAGCAAGTCATTATTTCATCTGCTTCATTTACAAACTCAGAAGTCACAAATGTGCAGCTGGGAAATGTGTTTGTCTCAAAGCTTCAAATCCGTGACATGTTAATTCATAAATAATTGCAGTCACATGGTCTTCCTCGAGGGCATTAGCTCAGTATTCCCAGTACAGTACACTCACTTGTAACAGAAAAGAGTGGACAAAAGTGGTTTTCATAAATCAGATAAAATTTATCAATAAATCCAAAACATCTTTCATTATTTCTAACAGGAAATGAGCTTAGTTATGTAAACAACATTTTTTAAATTTGAATGATCTTTGGAAACTGGCAGGTGAGGAAATAAAGGGCAAGACTACATTATTTTTGGTTATGGAATCAGTCAGCGAAATGTTTCATAGTCCTGGACCAAGGAGTGGTCTGACTTGCATCCCATGCTACCCCTGGACGACCTTATATCCAGATACTAAATCCTTCCATTAAACAAGAGCACTTTTCTACTGTTACAGTCATATGATAACATCACTTGTCTCATTGTCTAAATGCAGCTGTTTGCAAAAACATAGGCTTTTTCCCAAAAAATGTTGTCTTTGGTACTCTGCAGACTGAATAATACAGTATGAAAGGAACCTGAAGGAGACGTTGGGGTCCGTTATGTCAATCCAGCTGCCACACATGCATATTAAGTCCACATTTCATAACGCTTGTGAAGCTTTTTCTGTTTGTTTTGTAGTCCATTTTCAAGCATTCATACTTCTTCCATTTTCCTTGTTAGAATACCTAAATCACTCTGAGATAGCTTTTGGAAAAATTCCAATTTTAATTGAAAATCATTTTAGCTACAAAAGAATTATATTTTTGTTTTCTTTTTTAAAACAGGTGAAATGTAGAAAAAAATTCACAAATATTTGGTACAAAAAAAATTTATTTCGATTGGTTACTAAAATAAGCATCTTGTCTCATCTAAGAACTGGTTATCAGGCTCCAGTCAGCTTTGGATTTAGTCTCCTGAAAGTAGGAATTAGAGTGGAAACCTGACTGACCCTGACTGTAGCTATTATTGTTCAAACCACCACAAATTTCTCTTTATAAGAAGAATGTTTTGTTCAAATATCAGATTAATTCACTGTAGACATATGTATGTCAGCCAAAATTTTGTATTTCTAATAATTCATTTGCTAGAATACTTTGAATTCAGAGAATCAATCTTGTGAGCGTAGCATAAGTACAGCATCACAAATGAGAATGCCAAATTTAAACTGTTTAGTCTGGGAATTTATTGCTGGCACTGGAATGGTTGTTGGCAGAACACCTCCATATAGGGGGTTCGTTCAGCTACTTCATTTCTAGTTTATGTCATTAAGCAGTGGTTTGAGGACACTTAGTATTTCAATTCAGTAGACAACAAAAAGAAAAACATACCCCCTATTCCTTTTTGTTAATTGTATATTCATACCTTAGAATTTTGTCTTGAATATTAATCTGATTTGCATTTATACATGGGAATTGCTTAGAGTAATTTATAAAGTTTGTCAATAAAAATGGCCATTGTCCTGGATTTTGATACTAGTCCTAATCCTCATTTTGCAGATGTTGATATTTTAACAGCCCAAGTTGCAGAAAGGGTGTTGATCCAGCAGGTAGTACAGGGCTAGGGGCTTTGTGTTCCTGAAAGAAATTTACTTTAACATTTGCCATGCTCCAAGCAAAGAAAGCATATGCTTAGGGTATAAAGTGTGCTTTTACTAGTTAATGGAAAGTATGGAGGTGAAGGTTCAAAAGAGCTTTAAAGACAAACCTTGCCCTTGCCTGCAGCATGCTGCAGAAAGGCGTGAGGCACAACCACTCACTACTTACTCCCAAGAGTCACCCTGTGTCTGGAAGGCAAGAAAACTTCTGTTTCCAGCTGACACCTAAATGCGCACCAGTCACCGACTGCTCTGAGGATGGGGAATGTGGTCACATCTCTAAATGCATTGGGTGGATACATATCAGTATTAATTAAAGCCTGGAAAATACATCTCTGCATTTTCTCCTTCAGATCAAGACAGGAATTACAGATGGGGTAAAAAAATTAACAATAGCAAATAAGCCTTTCATTGTACTACACAGGGTCAGAGAATCACAGTGCTATTTACCAGCAAACATATCCCATGCAGGTCATTCAGCCCAGTATTTTTTTCTTCTTCCCTAATGCATTGTGTCAAGAGTGATTTCATTAAACTTAATACATTGCTGATAGGTCAACATTAAGTCTGGCCTTAAAATCCTGCCATTAAGGTGGTTCTGGAAAACTTCTTGATGGTTTGCTCCATGTTCTTACTCTTCCTACAGTTATAAAGTTTTTCCTGATATTTAACCCTATTCTCTATGTTGCAGATGAAATCCATTACTTCTTGTTTTGTCCCGGTTGACTAATGAGAACAATTGGTTCCTTTCGTATTGGTAACACCCTTTTATGCAATTATCAAGAGTTATTTTTTCTCCTTTTTGGTTTCTCTTCTCTAGCCTGAACACACCACAACCTCTTAAACTTCCTTCCAGGCCTTGTTTTTAATATCTTTTATCACTTTCAATGTCCTTCTCTTAACTCCTTTTAATTTGTCTGTATCTTTTGAAAAATGTGGTGGCCCCAACTAAATGTGTCTCTCTGGATGAAGCTCAGCTGAACCAAACAGAGTGGAAAAACAGTCTTCCTTGTACCAGACATGATGCTCTAATTAACACAACCTAGGGCAGTGTTTGTCTTTTCTGTGACAGCATTGTCTTCATTGCTTGTTCAATATATTGTCCATTGTTACTCCTACTCCTTTTGCTCCAGTTTTCTGATCTAACTAGTTTTATCTGTAACTTTGATCTTTCCAGTCTTAAGTTCTTCCACCATCTGCTTTAAGTTTCCATACAGTCACATATGCTTCCCATCTTTATACTTATTTGTATGTGGCTTTTCCTGATCTGAGTCTTTGTCCTAGTGCCACCAATGTGCCCTTAGCCATTGGAGTAATTCTGCTATATCATCTGTGGGATAGGCTTGTTCCAGTAGCTGAATTCTTTCATCAGCAATACCAAAGCCCCATCAGATGCTTATCTCCATAAAATCTCAGCTATTGCTACTATGTATGTAAGGATTAAAAAATTATACATATACATGTTATTTTCTTGGAAAAGGAATATTTTATTGCATGTCGCTAATCAATGATCTATGAAAACATCAAGGCGGCGAGAATGTAATTATGCAAGACACAAATTTTCTTATTTGCATGGACTTGTGGTATTTTGATGTGGTACCTCTTTCCACCTTGATTATAAAATCAAATATTCACCAATCTAATATGAACTGGAATTTCAAAACTTCGTTTCAGAAACCTGGACAGGTGATGTTCCCAAACTGGGATACACATGCATGCCCAACCCATCTGGGATGCAGCGGGAGGGAATGAAGCCACCATTGAATTCCAACCCACTGACTTTGCAGGACTAGCTACTTCTAGCTTTGCTGGCCTACAAGCCTTGGGACACTGCTTTGTGTTAGAACTGCTACAGTATTACTCTTTTGAAACTCAGAACTGGGGAGCGGCATCTCAAGTTTTCAGGGCTTCTTTCTTCAGCAGTATATGTGGAAGACTTCAGAGACTCAGAATGGACCAAGGAAATACTCTTCAAATTATATCTTTAACAGAACAATATTTGTCAGTTTTGGGGGCAAAATTCAGGTTCAGTATACTGATTTTTTTTCTCAGAATATATTGTTTTGTTAGGAACTCTGTGCACACCCTCACAAAGACTTCTGAAGTACCTTTGTTTATCTACAGACATCTGAATCTTTCTAGGGGTTTTCGTGGTGTTTTTGCTGCAGAGGAGAGCTCAAAAATTCCTTTTATTCGTACTTACCTTTTATTTCCTTTACTCTTTATTGTGCATGGAAGAATGCTCTTTGCTCTTGGTGGGCTAACGGAGATTTATGCCCTTTATTCATTTCCTTTCCCCTCCTAACATGAACCGGAACAGTTTGCCTTACTCAGGTTTCCAGAGGTATGTCTACCTCCCTTGCTCAAAATGCATTCCCAGGAGCAGACAAGAGCGCATTGTGCCTGAACGCAACCCACACCAGGGCCTTGGGCAGCCTGCCCAAACATGCCTGGCAGGGTCCTAACCACCTTCTTACATATTAATACCACCTAAGAATGCCCCGTGTGTTTGGGCTCACGGGATGTCGTGTGTGCTAAAGAAGCATTTTCCGCCCACGCATTCGCTGTGTGCAGAGCTGGGTCCAGCCCGGGTGACAACCATGCGGCACCCCTCAGAGAGAGAGCTATTCCTCTTCTCAGGGTGAAATGACATTGACAGCACAGTCAGCCTAAGACATTTTAGAGTGAGGAGTAAGATACTCAAAATATGAGCATTTTCAATGTATTATAAATGTCTATACTTACACATGCTAATATTTATAACAACATACATTTCTAATGCA
>NW_008238464.1:3899781-3974781 GCF_000691975.1 Corvus brachyrhynchos
TTTTTCTTTTTTTTTAATCTTGTTTTTTCTCTTTTTCTTTCTCTTTTTTTTTGTTTTTTCAAAGGAGAAAAAGAGAAAACAAAGTCTGTCTTGCTATATTCTCACTCTGGAAGTACGAAGCAGCACTGAGATTTCTGTAAGAAAATGTTGATAACTCCATATGGTAGAAAGTCCACGTAAACAATGACTTTGAACAGGCCACATGCCGAGATACTGACACTAGGTTAGTGTAGCTATCCCCTCTAGCACAGCTGTAACTTATGCCAGCAATAAAGCCTTTCTGACTGTGTGTTATTCCCCAATTCTGAAAGCAAAGAATTTTTATCAATAACAGTACTTTTAGATTAATATATTTGCTTAAACATTAAAGCTTCTGCAGCGTAGCATTTAGCAGCACAGTTGAAATTAAAACCATGAATAAACACCCCATCTCAGATTGACATTATGTTACAAGCCACTCCTAATACAAATCTGACCACTATTTTACCACTGTCTATGCCACTAATATTGCCTGTAGGAATAAAATGTTTACCTGTACAGTGGGTCTGTATTTCAGACCCAATCCTCCCAAATGAGAGTGGGAGTCAAACCCAATGTACTGAGTCATGTTAAAGATCTTTTCAAGTCTGAGGAAAGTGTAACTCACAGAATAAATTACCGTACACAACATTTGCTTTTGGGCCAGTTAGCCAGTTACCACTTTGCAAGAATCATTCAAGTGCTCTTATCTCCTGTTCTAAAAGGCTTGCTTTGACGTGTTCAAACATTAGCTGCTTGTTACAGGAAGACTTACTTTCCAGCAATACAAAGATTCAGTCTTTCATCAAACTTTTCTTAGCGGTACATTTACTCTCCCTGAAAAAATTGTTTCTGTTGATACAGTTCAACTACACTGAAGAAGAAGAAAAAGTTCAGTTCTGAGCAGATGGTTAGGATGACTGACTGCAAGCCAGGGCTAAAAAATAACTAAATATTGCTTGTGTTAAGAGCACTGTAATTTCTCTATATATCTCACTTACGATTCCTTAGTTATTTGTTTCCTCCTCAAGAAAAACAGGAGTTAGGAACTATTTCAGGATGTTTTCTCTTTTTTTTTTTTTCTTTTTTTTTTTTAACCATGATTTTACTATCTTCTATTTATCATAGCATTTTCCAGCAACAGAAGGACCACGAAAAAGGTTTGTTCCATGATGTGAGAAATAGTTCTCCAGAAACAGGACTAAGATAGAAATCTCCCTCATCTTATGAGCATACAAGAAAAGACTCTCAAGAGTCTCAAACATCTCTTCATTCTCAAAAATTTCTTCCCACTGATTTTAGACAGCTAAAGGTTTAAGTCTTTGTTTGTGTCACTTTTGGCTGTTTCATTCTTAACATATTATGACTGATGAATAAGGCATGGAACGTTCCACAATATGCCAGCTGGGGCATTATGCAGCTGGACAAAATTATCCCCATTAGTTTAGTTTTTAGAGGATAAACCTTCTTGTTGTAGCTGAGAAATAGAGACATAGGACATAAATAGGAACATAACAGGACAAAATAATTCCATAAAACTAATGTTTTAATTTTGAACAAATGTGCCTTTAGCCAGAACGTTTGTGAGACGTCTTGTGATTACTGCAAAATGGGAATAGAAAGTGATTTTTGAATTCTGAAATATGGTGATTTAGAATAGAAAATCTGACTTTGAGTTACTTGCACTCGGAGAAACACAAAGTGTGATGTGTTCCGCTCCAACTAACCAACATAACAATATTGAATGCCAAACCTTGAATATCAAGCACTTGCAATGAAGTTCTCATAAATGATACACCTTCATTCAGGGAATAATTCTGAATAATAAATCTAAGAAGGTTGTAAACTGCTCTTGTACAATTCACAAATAGAAAAAGGAAATGAGGTTTGTCTAACAAATTATTTGGAGTGAATTATGCATCCAGCAGCTACCTTGAGTCCCTAATCTGTATTTTCTAAAATTTGTATGGGATATCTCCTCTAAAGAATTTGCAATATAATTACTTAGATCAGTCTTTTCCCAGCTGAATCATCTATGGCAGCATCAGTGTGCTTATGTATTCCTGGACAAGACTGCTTTATACACCTTTTCCTTATGCCACTTCCATATTACCTTTCTAAGCAGATTTGTCACCTGTTCTGGGAGACACTGTGGCCTCCATTTCCTTCAGTGACCTAAAATAATTAAGAGCTAAATCTCCTGTCTTCAAGGACTTTTGCATAAACTGAAATTTATGCACATGAGTAGCTTCATTGATTTTAGTGGGTCTATTCATGGGAGTACATTTAAGAAAACTTATTTGAAGTTTTGGGCTTTTAGGAGATTTGTCTTCTAATGTTACATGCTTCCTAATTTATCGGTAAATAGATTGGTTTTGCTCAGCAATGTCTGGAACATACACCGCTAACCAAAGGACCTAGGAATTATGTATAATAAAAATCCTCAATAAAATTAACTGATTTTTTTGCATTTATATAATTATTTTCTGCTAGATGTTTGTGATCTAGATGGAAACATATTAAATCAGAAAAAGACCCTGTGTGTCAGGATTTTCTTTTGGTTTTGAAGGGTACTTTGGTCAGATTCCCAAAAAAACTTCAGCATTTCATTGCAAATTACAGAGGCACTCGGTAGTAAATTTGGCTCTGAGCATTAAGAAAAATTGTGTATTTTTTCAGCCATTTGTGGGAGTAACATTGACACCAGAACAGGTATAAATGAGGATGGCTGTAATGCATTGCTCTGCTTGTAACATATACAGACAGCACTGGAGCGCAGCAGTCAGCTGAAGGAGCTGGCTTGTGGAAGGGAGAGGCGGAAGGAAAATCTAAATGGGTTAGCTGTTAAGAACAAGAAGCTTTTGATTTAAGAAATATTAAAAGTGAGTTCCTGGATTTTATTCCTGACCCACACCCAATTAATATATTTTCCAAAACCAAGACACTGTATTTGCAGGATTTATTTAATATTAATGGCTGTATTAAAGGGATAAACTACTACATGTAAGATGCTTTTAATTTTTTTTTCCCAGGTTTTGTTTCAAAAATATGGAAGCTGCTTCTGACCTAATTGACCAAAAGTGCTTTTCTTCAGGAAACAGTGCAAAATATCTTCTTTTTGAGGCGAATGAATTTGGGGACTGGTGAGAGAGAGAAAGGTAATATATGCTAGAAGAAGTGCCAGAATTTGAAATGGAAATGAACCTCCAGCATAACATGCATTTTGATATTGCTCATACAACCATTCAGAACTTGTACTTCTTCATTTGGATGCATAAAAGTAGTTTAAAATGTCTGTTACAAGTCTTTTCTTCCTGCTACTTTTCCAAATTTCTTGGAAAGAGTATTTTTCAAAGTTATCTTATGACTCTTAGAACTTTCTGCTTCTAGGAAATCTCACACCAAGATAAGCTTATTTATTAAATAATTTCATCAGTTAAAGAAAAAATGTTCAGAATAAATTATTTCTTTTTATTAGGTATTTTTGCAGAAACGTCCAAGTATCTTATCCCAAATCTACTCAAAAGTTTATTTTTCTTCCAACAGCAAAGTTCATCAGTTCACTTACTATGATAATTATATAAATATTTTAATCACCAGAAAAATTACTGTAAAGGACTAAGCCTATTATAAGAGAATAGTTATCACCTACCTGTTAAAGTATTTAATTTGGAGAAATTTTTCAGTAATGTAAAAAACCACAAAAATCACTAAAAGATTTTCTTACTGTGCTCACATGTTTCATAAACTAAAGGATTGCCTTTTTTGCACTTAAATTCTGATTTAAAAAACTCCAAACAATTTACACATTATCTCCTGGTTCTTCAAAGAATACTGAAACCCTTCCCAAGAGGTTGACCTTTCCCCCTGTGATCTAACCTCACTTTCCTCTCTTTTCTTCTTTTTAATAACTGCATGGACACCATTTACCGGATACAAGAGGAATAGCTTACATAAGGACACATAACCCAGGAATCATTTTAATATTCATGAGGTCATTGGCATTATTAAAGAAATTCAATAGGTAGTGAACATTGGACTGCGTTCCTCCACCATATACCTTTTATCTGGCTGTTAAAGTGGTGCATTACTAATGCAGTTTTAGCTTCTCCGTCTTTGGAATTGAACTCTTTGGTGGACATGTAATACATGCTCTAGATTCTCCAGTGTGCATACCTACATTAACATCTATAACTATTTATAGTTGCTACCAGGGTCCTAAGGAGATGAGAGTTCCCAGACCCAGCATGTTAGCTTTGAACTCACTAAAAGAAAGAAACAAATAATTTAGAAATTTCTCCCCTCAAGTCAAAATCTAGAGGCTCATTTCCCACATCAGATTTTTTTTTCAAAACTTGCTAGGAAAGGCCAGATTTAGGTTTCAAAAATCATGAGGTAAAAAGGAACCCCTTATTGTTACTGGGGTCTTTTTCTGTACAAATCTTGACATTTTCCAATTGTATCTCCCTACAAAACAAGAGATCATTTTAGGAATAAAAAATACAATTACTACATGAAAGGAAATTACATTCAAATGTTGTTAATTAAATGAGGGAGTGGATGTCAATGTTAATGTGTAGGTACATAAAAAGAACCTTATTTTGCAGATGTGTGACAGGGCTCCCCGAAGAACACAAGTTTTTCTATATAAATTCCATGGTAGTTGAAAGCTACATAATCAAAAACACCTTCTGAATTTGGCAGAAATTTAACATTGGCTGTTTAAAATAAAAGGTCTATATGGAAAGTTCAGTTTTGTTTTGTTGGGTTTTTTTATTCCCCTAGAGTGATTGTGGTGGAGGAAATATTTTTATCCAGGCCTCAGGAAACAGTGGTCTGGCTGCAGTGGTGCCGATGGTTACATGAACAGAATTTGCTCAGGGCAAAGCCTGCCATCACTTACGTCTGCCCCCAAACTCCTGGACTGCAAGAACTAATGTCAATATCCACCTGGAAATATCCTGTGAGGAAGGGCTGTGAAAGCTGCTACCCTGAAATAACCCTTCAAGCTCAAGTGAGGTGAGTCAGAAACATGCAAGTTATTGGTGTGGATAAGCAGAATCCTACTGAGTTATATTTCAAACAAAAAAAATCTACAAGAAGCCATCACATAACTCTCTAATATAAATGGACTAAAATGACAAGAAACATAGTTTTCTGATTAAGTCTTTGTGCTTTTCAGGTGAATACTTACAACAGAGGCAATGTGGCATCCTGAAGTTTGCAAAAATCCTGCAGATTTTCTGAAGGTAGTTTTACCAATTTTCATTCCTCTTTTCAGGACCTTACAGCCATTTCTCACTTGCCCCTTCTAATACAAGGAAGTCCGGTTCCTATTCCAGACCTGAAAATTAGTGCACATAAATCTGTAGATCTATCTGGGTTCTTCTGCTGTAAGTCTGCCCATTCTGAACACCTTACAAACTGGTTGTCTTTTTCTTGGCTTCTTCAGAAAATATGGAATGAAGATGTTGACATCAGCTGTCAGGCTTAGAGTGCACATAGTTTCTTAAGTCCCAAAAGATCTTCCATATATAAAGTTCACTTATAATTTATGAGTTTAATCAACACTCTGTCTTCGATAACCATTCAAACACAAGCAGACAACTATCTATACTGATGGGTTTCATTTATGAAAATATTCTTTTAGGATATTATATTTCACCTTTTCTTTTCTCTGTGTATTCCACTTTAGAGATACTTCCCATTGTGTTAGAGTTTAATTTTCTCTGCAGCCCAACTTTTTTATTAGACTTTTTTTCACAAGAAACCCCTAGCTTCCAAGCTGAAGAGCAGTAGATATTGCTCTATCTTCCACTTTCTTCACCATAAAATATGACAAAATGCACTCTATTTTATTTTTGTGTTGGTGGCTGTCCTGTACCTTTACTTGTAGAAGTAGCATTGTTTTCATTTTTGATTAACTTTGCTAGATGTCAGCAATCATCTCTTAGCTAAGTCATGCATATTTGGAAATACTTCAGGAATCTCAGAGGAACACCATACAGTAGGTCAGCAATAAATTTTGCAGGGGGGGGAGGGGGATGAGGGGCATGGAGGGAGGGGAAAAATACTGTTATAACATTACAGCTGATACCAGGCATAATTTTTTTAAACTGGCCAATACACTGAATTATTAATTCCATACAACTCAAACACAATATAGTGCATTAAAAACAGATGATAAAATAGGCTTTATTCTGGTTTACCTTTTTATTTGCCAAAGCAAGGAATTCCCACTAAAAAAGAATTAGTATCTGGAAAATTGCCTGGTTTTCAACCTGTGATGTTTAGCTGGTGGTATGGGGAGCTGAGCTTTCACTGTAGTCATGATGGATCAGCAGCAACTTTGGTAGCACTATTGGTAGACCAGCAAGAGTCTGAGACTCAGACTTCTTTTCTACATTCACCTTGCCTCAGACTTCATTTTTTCTTTCTTCAAATATTCTAGACAAAACTACTCAGTAGTATCCAACGAAGAGTCCAGGGAGATAGCCTTGTTTAGTATATACTGAAAAAATTCTGGCAGTCTTTCCTTTGAAGAGTTCCAAGTATTCTGTGCCTGAGAGCAAAGGCTTGAAGTTTTAAAAGGATTCACAGGACTGATATAAATCCAAACCCATTCTAGCTTGGACAAGTGAGGAACTTTTGGGAAAATATTTTCAACAGAGGTTTCACAGTATTACAGACACATGTAGGTTGAAAGGGTCTTCAGGAGGTCTCTGGTTCAACCTTCTACTAAGAACAAGTTCAACATCAAATTCAGAAGCCAGGCTGCTCAGGACTTTGTCTTGTCAGGTCTTGAAAACCTCTAAGGTTGGATTCCATGACCTTTCTGGGCAACCTACTCTAGTACTTTATTATCTTCAGTTAAAAATGTTTTTTCTTACATCCAGTCAGAACCTCTCCCTGTCCAGCTAAGGCCATTATCTCTTGTTCTCTAGCCATGCACCTCAGTGATAGACTTATCTCTGCCATCTGAGGAGCCTACTCATAAATGTTGAAAGGTGGCTGTGAGGTCACCCTGCAGCCACCTCTCCAGGCTGAACAAAACCCAGCCGCCACAGGTGTTCATTCTTTGTAGGGGCTGTTAGCCCTTGGATTATACTGATTTATGTCTTTCTTGCTTTGGGTTCCTAAAACTGAACACAGTATCTGGATTCAGCCACATACAGGAGAATAATCATTCCCTCAACATACCACACACATACACTTCCCACTGAGCAGTAAACTAGGGTGGATATTTAGGAAATAGGAAGCCTTTACTTTCTGAGATAGGGAGGCAGGCAACGGGCATAGCCAGTAAAACCAGCACAGAAAAGGTGTAAAAAAAAAGCCAGATGGGGATCTTCATGGGTAGAACAGAGATCAGGACAGCTTAAGGATGTCTAAGCCCAACTGAAAATTCTGAGATCACACTTTTACTGTGGACAGTGAATCTCATGCTGAATTGACAAAGGACAGTGAGTCAAAATGGAGCTGGGTTAAAGGACCACCTGTGAGGAAGACATTGAACTGAGAAAGCTGTGGCAGATTGGAATTTAGAGGGCATCAAGGTTTGGGAAAATGCAAGGTGACATCTGTGAAAATAAATAATATGTGAATACATAATCAAATGCAAAACATTATGCATATTTAAAAGGCAAATTTTTTTGAGTTCTTGACTATGTCATTAGAGCTTTTGGTTGTGTGTAGCGTGTATCATTAAAGTATATTTTTTATTTGCATCATAGCATATACTGTTATAAGCAGTTGACTTTAAATTCCAAATAAAACTAAGAGCAGCCTATTTCTCCACCTAAGTTTTATTGTCAAATAATGGAACATCAGCAGAGCTCTCTGAAGGAAACTCAAAACCTCAGAGGCTGTTCAGCCTTTGCTCTTCTTTTCAAAAGGGAGATTTTCTTTTAAAGGAAACACTGAAATTAAGTTTTCTACCTTTCAATTCCCTCCAGCTGGAATCAGGAGTCATAATCTCTGGCTTCTTGAAGAGCAAAACTTGTTTCAACCATTCACGAAGGTTACTATTTTATGCACATGAGTAATGCAGCCTCTGTAAGTTGAACATGATGTTATCTCTAGAAATGTTATGCATAAGATTTATCTTCAAAGATATTTCTGAACTTAACTTATGCATATCTTTGCACTTAAGTTTGATTTGATAACCTGTCAAACAGATCTAATTTGTTTGTGGTTTTCTGTGCTCTTCTCTGTACTGGGAAGTACTCTTTACTAAGTACACATTGGTAAAAGGAATAGTAAGTTTATTAGCACCATGCACAGTTCCTCAACAAGAGAGAAAGGGAGAAAATAAAAGGCTGAGAGAAGAAGCACAAAAAAATAACAGGAAGGGAAAGGGAAAAGAGAAGGAAAAGGGAAAGGGAACAGGAACACAAAAATGTAGAATATGACCATAAGTCTATCAAAGGGGACTTAGAATTTTATAAAGAGCCTTGAAATACAGTAGCAAAAAAAGGAATAAGTGTACAACCATAATTCAGCTTTCTTTTAAGACTGAATAGTCACTCTGGATGTTGAGAAGTCAGGTTATTGATTCTAAACCAATTTATTTCTTTTTAAAAAATGCCATGTGCTTGTTTAAAACATTAACTTGGTATCATTGTATCAGAACTCTACGTACTTTGGTTAAAAGTGTGCCACCTTGCAGAACTTGTAAATTCACTACTTCGTGCTTCCAATCTCTCCTGCGTGGTTTTTGCTGCTTAGCTGGATTTATCTCTTGTGATGTATCATTAAAATGAGCATCCCAAGCAGCACAACCAGGATGACCAGCAGAAGGAATCAGGATGAATCCTGGAATATGTAGTCCAGGCAGAAGCACCGTCCTATAGTGAAGGTTGGAAGCCTGAAGTACTGACCTGTCACTGACATGAGGCCACATGTCAGTATTTCCACAGAGAAATATTTTCTCTCTCAAGTGAATTATTTTGAGGGTTGATTTTTTTCATCAAAATGTCAACACTTGACACACATAATGTCAATTTTCCAGCCATTCTACAGTAAATTGCACCCAATACAAATGTATGTGCATCTCCTCTCTTTTTCCATACTAGCTGTTTTTTCAATAAGAAATTATGGAAAAAAGTCACGCTATGTCAGAATCTACAGGCACTAATAGTGGGATTCATTCAACAAAGTACAAAAATCTATAACTGAGACATCTGCTTCTGAAGTTGTCACCTTGGATTCTTTCCATAATCAGTGGAGAGAAATGGGCACTTTTAGGGTATGATTCATCTCATCCTGAAGTAGATGGCTAAAATAGGTTAGCTGAATCATGTTTTAAAAGCATCTCTTTCTCTCCATTGGCATTAGAGGGAATCTATGGTGACAACTTCAGACATTGACAGCTCAAGTTAAACAAAATTACTTATGCCTTAAGAGTTCATAGAGTTGTTATTCATAAACCTGTTCATTTTATTTGTTTCCAAATATATGATGACTTTTTGTTCTCCCTTTTTTCTCTGTTAAACCAATCTTTTTATCTTCATTTTTTTCCTACCTACATTGCCTTACACATCCTTTTTCTATTCCCCTCACCATCACAAAATCAGTCTTGAAGCCAGCAATTTCAAGCCAAAATCTGAGATAAATAAGTGCATGCCATATTACCAAAACTGTGAGATTCTGCAGTACTGCTCACTTTTCTTGTTAGTGTCACCACTAGTCTGTGGTCTTTTGAAATACAAGCCCTGCAACCAAATTATTTACACCAGTTTTCTGATATAGGAGACCAGGATGAGACAAAATATTTCCCTGTTTTTTCCCCTACCTGGACTACACAGCACCCTTTAACAAAGGATGTCGTTTAACATAATGATGAATTTCCAACTTCTCTGTACCTATCTGTGGATGCCACAGATTACAAAACTGTTCTCTTTGATGCCTTTGCTCACATATGAAGCAAAGATTTTCCAGTAATTGCAGTGGCTCGGGAGTGAATACTGCAAATACAAAGTCATATGATTAATAAAGTTAATAGGTGTTATAGTTAACACAACATTTCTGCGTTTTGCCATGCTACAATCCTATATGTACATGCCAGAGACAGTGATATCTCTTTTGAGCTCCTCTGGAAATGAAGCGTGAATGAAAGTCTAAACAGTGGTTGCAGATCTTTTCCATTAATTTCTCTAACATGTAGCAGCATTGCCTTAGCAGCATACTGAAGGAAAGCAAACAGCAATAAATCTGACTTCCCTCTGGGTAAACCCTGCAAAGGAATATAAAAGAGTGAGGGATGGGGTATGAATTTCGCTTCAATGCACCAGTAATCTGATTGGACTAAATCTGGGGTGGAAGACTCAGATTAACTCCCAGCTACATACTGCAGGTTTTCAAAAATTTCATAGTGCAAGAAGCAAAGAGGAACTCTTCTTGATCACAGGCACTTATCTTTCACACAGTTTTCCCTACCTTGAGCCAAATAGTTTCTCTGCAGCTAAAGTATATCTTCCTGAGAGTTATCTAATCTTGATTTGAAGATCTCAGGAGATGGAAAATCCACCACTTCCCTCTATAATGTGTTCTGATAGCTAATAGCTATCAACATTAAAAGTGTGTGCCTTATTTCCAATTTGAATTCATCTGGCTTCAGGCTCCAGCCTTTGGTTCTTATTATGCCTCCCTCCACTAGATTACAGAGTCCTTTCATATCCATTATTTTCTGCCTGAGAAGGTATATATGCCATAAGCAAGTCACCTCTCAATCTTCTGCTTCATAAACAGAAAGAACCAAATTTCTCAACAGAAGGCATTTTTTCCCATTTTTGAAACATTTCTGTGTATCCTGTCTACTGTTTCCAGTAGCTTCATTGAGTCTTTCAGAAAGTGAGGACTGCAGATTTGATGCAATGCTCCAGCATTGTCCTCCCCAAATTACAACAGAAAGATCAACTCTCCTGCTCCCTCAGTGACCATTCAGAAATCATGCTGGGGATTTTCTACATCATCCCATTCTGAACTATTGTTTGGTTGCTTATGAATGAATTTGGTTGCTACATGATTTCTATGTACTTTAAGCCACTGTTTTCAGTCATTCTGTGGTTTTCATCCTCACTTCTAGAAATGTAACTAAGGATTGGACTGTATCAAAAGTATCCTATTTCTAATAACTTAGTTTACTAAGCATTCTTTTCTACCTCCACAGAGTTCTCTTTGTTTTTTACCACTGACTTATCCATAAATTCTTCCAGGGGTAATTTTATGCTCACTTCTGGGCTGTTGACAAACATTTGCAATTATTCCTCTGGTACTAGTTCTTGTGAAATCAGAGGAGAAGCATCCCATGTTAGCTTTGCATTGTTTTGCATAAGAGTAGCAGCACGGAAAGGGGTCTGAAAGTAATATTGTCTCGTCACCTTCTATAGCAATTCTTATATGTTAGGACTCGTCCAGAATTATCACCAATGTGCTGAACATTTCTCCAGCTGCTCATAGGTATTCTTAAATGCTGGTTATCTAGTACTGCAGATTTCAGAATGTTAATCACTTGTATTTGTTGTTCAACACCCTCTTTGATTACTAATGGGGAATCATCTTCATTAGCTTTACACGATACCAGTAGGCCTGAACTTTTTTTTACCTTGAATGATTAAGTCGCCTAAAGGCATTCATTTTGATGCATGTAAAAGTATTGCAGAATTTGGGATGAACTGGATCAACAGCTGTAAGGCAACCAGGTATGGCAGGATCTAAATGTCATGCCAAAACCATAAATGAGTCTGCTTTCTTTAACATATACATATATATGTATATATATCAGTTACCCATGAGCTGGGGAAGGAAAGTTTAGATCTCCCTCTTCTTGACTGCAAATAAGGTTCCTGTTCACTTGTCTCATAGAAAATGGTGCAAGCACTGAGATAAAAGTGATTTTACTGAATAAATTCTGAAGTTTCACCACATTTTCTAAGTACCAAGATACATATTTGGCTATTAAGAGCAAATCCAAATGCTGTCTAAAACGTTGTACTTTTATATTCTGAAAATATAAAGAAAAAATGCACCTGTTCTTATTTACCTGAAATTAAATATATTCATTACCAAAGAACAAAAAATCAATTATCCATAAAACATACCTAAACGTATAATTTTACTTTATCAGATTCAACCTATAAATGTTTATAAAATTGGCACATTCAATATCATACTGAGCAATTTTTTGCCTTCAGCTTTCTGAAAGTTCTGCAATATATGTAGATTATTTTCTTTGGCAAAAATTAAGAATGCCATCCTGTTTATAGCTGTGTTTGTCATACATTTCTGCTTGGTTCCTCCAGACGCTTATATTAATTTCCCGTGTTTTATGGGTTCTAATGGGGTATACAAAGCTTAGGTCCATATTACATTTGTCAACACAAAATCTTCAATTAGTTATGCCATTTCGTATCATACATCTACTCCAACCAAAGTATCCAGGGTATCTACCAGGGTATCTACCCTGACCGTGAGCTGGATCCCCCTTGGTCAGTGCAGCTCACTGGTCTAGCAGAATGACGTCCCAATGCCCGTGTTCCACAAAAGCAAAACCTTCATCTTCAGACATACTGTGCAGCCAAAGTTTCAACAAGAGTGTTCTCTGTCTTTTGCTCTTTCTTTTGGGGTCAGAAAGATTTCCCAGACAGTCATGTTTATTACCTTCCTCACAACTGCGCTACCATCCTTTCATCTGCTATTTCATTTTATTCTGGTGAATACAGTATAAGTATAAAGACTTACTGATTTTGCCCATAAAGGTTCCCAGTTGTGGTATGGTTAACTTGTGGTTTGCTTTTCAGCAAAATAATTGAGAAATGTCTGGAGGTGATCTGAAGCAATATACAGCGGTGTTCCTGGTCTGTGTCTATACCAGTAACTAAAAGAGGTTCAGAAACAAATCTTTTCCCCAGAACCCAGTGTTACATGGTGAGGTCTACACTACTTATGACTTTTCCTTTTTTTGGGGCGCAGATTTGTCTTGAATCACCTTCAAACATAGTCTGCCAACCACTAAGCAGTGTAGACTTTCAGCGTCATATTTTCAGGACCACAAAACCGCATCCATGCTGTGCCTAACAATTAGCACACACACTCGCAATTCATTAAAGTCAGCCAACATACCTAGAAGCTTCCTATTTATTTAGCTACATAATCTCCACTTTTAAAGGGTGTTTATTTAGACAACTCAGAATTCATACCTTAAATGTCTTTGCTGGATCACTTTTGTATTATTTGATCACCTGTGGCTTAGACTTTCTAACACCTCCTTTTACCCAGGGTCAGGCTTATCTGAGTGTCATTACTGAGCTCCATTTCCTCAGTGGCATGAGAAGAGTTTATACCTGATAGGATTCAACTTCAGATTCTCCTGAAAATGGGAGACTTCCAATTGGGACTCTGTAGAAGGCACACAGATTTGAGCCACTGCATTAACTGCTGAGATGCACTCCTGGGGTAGGAGGAAGCATCCTGCAAGATCAGTGACTCTGGGAGCCTGGCTGAAGTGACCTGCCCAGCATTGCCTCCCAGCACTGTCCCAGGGAGATTCCCACAGTTACTTGGGAGCCACCTAGTCCAGGTGCCTTAAGAGATGATTTCCATTTTGTGGAGAAAACAAACAGAACAATAAAAAGACAGCTAACATGCAGTTCAAAGACCTTTGACAGCTTCCTCTGAATCATGCTCTACTGCAGCCCCAG
The DNA here is from genome assembly GCF_000691975.1 of Corvus brachyrhynchos. Classification (NCBI taxonomy): domain Eukaryota; kingdom Metazoa; phylum Chordata; class Aves; order Passeriformes; family Corvidae; genus Corvus; species Corvus brachyrhynchos. The sequence goes on from NW_008238464.1 coordinate 3,913,500, forward strand.
ACAGAAGAGTGGATTAGATAATATTGACAATCAGTGCCTGTTCAAATGCCCATTTTAACTGAAATAAGTACTGCCTGTACCAAAGAACAATATTTAGGATAGAAAAATTTCACCTGTCTCTATTGTTATGTAATGTAATATAAGTGCATATACTTAACTAAATAAAATGGTTGCATACCACCTTGCTTCTTATGACACTTATCACAAAAAGATACTCAGTGCAGTCCAGTACTGTGTTAGGGAAATGAGAGGAGCACTTATTCCTTCACATTAGTTAACATGTCAAAAGCTTTTTATCTCAAAGATATTAAATGGTAAGAACAGTGTGTTTCAACTTCTAAATTGTCATACATCAAAGATTTTGGAGGACTTCTTTTTTAAATTGACAGTTGTCATTTAATATACAGTATGATCCAAAGCATATTATTTCTGAATGTTACCAGGGAGATTTCATTGGCTTTTGTGACATTTCCAGTCTTTGGTATAATTGGCTAACAGCTTTTTTAACCTAATGTCTTTTAAGAAATAGTGTACCTGGTGGTCTGGGGTATCATATCTACTGTTTTCTCTTTTCTTTGTTGTCCAAAAATGTTACCGTAATGATAAAAAGTGACATTATTTTAAAAGATAAGAAACACCAAAATTATTTTCTGTCTGACCTTTACAGTTACCAGAACAAGCGGCTTCTGTTAGCAAAATAGTTCAAGCTTTTTATTACAAAGGATATTTGGCAGTATTCCATATGAAAAAAAATACATGTAGTTCTTGTCAAGGGAAGTCATTAAGCCCTCTCTCCTTATGCCATGCTAACATTTTAACAAAAATAAAATTCTGGGTATTTTAAGATAGAAGAGGAAGTTGACTGTGAGAGGCAGGGATATTTCACATAACACTCTTTATGAGTGTACTAATGCAGTTTTATGTCTTTGACTGCACTACTTTGAAGCAAATACGGTGGGTTTACCCAAGAGTTCAAGGAGATTTTGGTGACCTTCATTTCCCAGCTGCACATTTATGCATTCAGAGTTTTCTTCTTCACCCTGGTCTGTTTTGTTATTAGAATGATTCTCCTTCTTTAGGGGAAGCTGGGAGGTAAGACGGACAAATGACTCAATGGCTCAATGTGGCTAAATTGCTATACTTATGATTTTTAAAATAATTATAGTTACTCCTCATTGCTTCTGTTTTTTCCAGGTAAAGGCTTACAAATAAATTCTTAGCTCCACTCCATACCTCTCACTTTCAATTTTACAGGTTACCACAGAATTTGAGAGGTGAAAGTGCTTGAGATTTCAAAGTCGCATCCAGCACAGATCCTTTTAGCTACTGTTGTTGTTGCTCTGGTTCTTGAGCCCAAATAAGGATGATATATGCCTTGCTTTCAGCTCACATGACAAAGATATGACATTGTTGTCACTGATGCTTAAGAATAACTGAATGAGTCACATTACAATAGCAACAAAAGTTAGAACAAAGCCCTCTTTCTTGTTGAAAGAGTTTGCTGGTTTACTGTCTTTTGCTCAGCTGGTGGTACTGAACATAGCCTGCAAATGGATGAAATACATTTTAGGCGCATGAAAGCAAAAATAGTTTTTAAAAACATAACATTCCTTTAGGAAAATAATTAGAGGCAGCTACAGTCATTAGCTCTGGAATACGTAATTCTTCCCATGATTCCTAATATAAATTGAATGTTATTACATGCCACAGTATTAAAGAATATATGAGATAAATATCTTCCCGCTTTAAAGACAAGTGGTCTAAACCCTGAAAAATTACAGTATATGCAAATGAACATAAAGGACTGACTTCACTGACCATTTCTTTGTGTTTGGGGGATAGATTTCTGCATGGCATAATATTTCCACTTGCATTGGTTTCCTGGCATGAAAATGTTTATTGCACTCATTAGCTAAGAGGATGTCGGCACTGGTCCAATGAACACAGATCTGCCTTCTGATTTCAGCCATTAAATTGCAATGGGATTCATAGGCTTAACATTGTGGGTGTGAGAATAATAAAATGGAACTCCATCTTTAGCCCAGTTACCATGGATGCAGTTAAAGGTCATAGTGGCAGCTGCTAACTAGTTGCCTTTTTAGCTGTATTTCCCCTCCTGCTATGTGTTTTTGTGTACCTTAGTTTCTGCAGGTCTGCCTTAGAGCGATTCCACTTCCTTAACTTGGCATATGGGTGTCTTCCTCAACATAATCGGTGCATTCCCATAAATATACTTGTTATGGGCATCCCTGTATTGAATTATTTGTAATTTAATGAAAAATTAATGCAAAGACCTTAGCAAAAAAACAGAAATGCAGCCTGCTCAGCACCCCGAATTATTTCTATTTTCTGCACTCTGCTTCACATTCCTAGCTGGGGGTGGGGGGAAGGAAAGAAAAAAGGCCTGTATATAGTGAATTCCCATCTCCGATTAAACTCATAATGGGTTCAGGCACTGAGGCATTCACAATGTGGAACATCAACTACTACTTCTCCATTCGGCCCAAAGTCCTAGGAGTTAATTCCCTGTACTGCATGAAGTGTCAGAGTAATTACCGCTGATCAGCCCTATTTCTCAGCATTCTGTCCTGCTTTGAGAGGCACCCTGTTTATTGATGCACCGCCACCTCATCACAGTGCTTTCATTCAGCCAAGCTGCTTAATCGAAAGGGCTTGGACAATGCAGGATTTTCAAAGAGTAGTGGAAAAAAAAATTAAAAGTAGCCAAGTAAAATAAAGTGAATGGTAAAGAAACCTGAAAGCTCTACAAAATATTTCCTTATGTCAACACTTCATTTCAATAGATTTTAAAACTCTTATTCATTTCCAAAAGAAGGTACTGTGAGTCTTTTCTGTGGTGACTCAACTATGTGATCACATCTTTTGAAGATTTTTAACACAGTGCTAGAAGCCCTCCTCAAGGAACATTTATCAGGTTTTGTTCTGTTCATATGCAAGCAGTGACAGTGTCAACCTTATGAACCACAACGCAAAGACATTTTTTTAAAGCTTTTGCCTCTCTGTTTTAAAGATACATTTATACAAGTTGTCATTTTCTGAAAATAAATTAAGTACTACTTGAGCCAAGTTATTTCGGTTCCGCACAAGGGTGGTTTCTGGTTCTCCTTGGCAGGATGCCACTTTATTCACTTTTATTTCAAACACAATGTGAATCTTTTAATTAGAGTATAGTATATAAGTATGATGGCTATAAAGCCTACACTGTGACTTATTCATGCTCCTCCTCTCTTTGCACTTCTGTGAATTTCAGAGAGTGGCAGAAAGTTACGCCGAATTAATTTCAACCTAAATACTATCAGGCTTTATGTGTTTGCTAGAGAGAAAGAAGATAGACTTATCTGGGTTAGCATTTTCATTAGGACTCGGTGTTTTCCTTGATTAAGTTGCTTTTGGGCACTTGTATATCTGAGGCTACCCAGACTGTAGTAATTTTCCAGCTGATCCTATTTTGACTGGAGGAGTGAAATATATTGCCCCATGGAAGAGGAAACAACAGGTAATGGCAAGCATAATGTAAATCAACCAGTTATCTGTTTGCTGGGATTCTTTTAATGGCATCACTCCTCTCTGTGGCTTTGCTTCATTAAAAAGAAATTTTTCATAAGTTGTTCAGCAGTGTTGTTGAAAATAAGAAAATAAGACTGCTACAACTATTCCAGTGTCCTGTTTTACTATTTTCTCCACCGTAGTTTAAATCAGAGAGTTTCTTCTTGTGCCTTGTTTACTGTTGATATTTTCTGGCTGATTGGATAGGAATGACATTTTGACAATTTACTGTAGCAGTAAGCACTGTAAAAACAAAAGGTGCTGATGAAAACTCAGAACCCATTATTATGTAAATTATGGCTGACTAACAGATTCCATCTCCCAGTCACCATCATTGAGACCAGTTTTACTCAATGATAATAATTTTCATGATTGCAGTCTTCAGAGAGATCAGAAATATGCTCTAGCTCTTGCATTTATCTACAGCGGGTACTTGACCCTTAATTAAATTCTGAAACTTTTTTATATAATAAGGCAAAATACAGATGACACTTCTATTCAAACAAAGAGCATCAAACATAGATCTACCAAATAAGATAAAGGTATTTCAGACTTACCTTCTTGTAATGCTAGCAAACACGAAGACAACAACCTCCTTTGAAAGAGAGCTTAAAGTTTAAAATGAGGATAAAAAAAAAAAAAAAAGGAAGCATCCTGTTGGGCAATTTAAATGTTGCACTTCAGTGCTGTGTCTGCTAAACGTTGGGCTTGCCCTGCAGAATGGTCTTGAACGTTATATTAAAATATGCATGGCAGCAAAAAAAACGAATGAGCTTTGAGTATATAAATGATGTTTGCTCCCCTATATTATTGCATTCATAAGTGCAAAAAGATTATAAGGTAAATAATTCTTATAATAGGTTTATAAGGTAAAATAATCATCACTAACTTTCATAGGACAGTAGTCTCCTAAATCTTGAAAACTGTTCTTTGTAAAACTATTCCTCCTAAAAACAGCTTAGAAACAACTCAAGGTGCTGCATTACTGAGCTACTGTTCTGCTGAAATAAAAATGATTAAACATTGTACAAGCAATTAATTTGGCATATGTTTATGTATATATGTTTCAAAGATAAGATTGGGGGGAAAAGGGTACACTATAGAGAAAAAGGAAATGGGGCTTTTCATTTAATATTTACATATTTTAAGACAGCCCTGCAAGCTTTTGGAATTTCTTTCCTCTCTCTCCTCCCCATTCCAGTTTTCCCCTCTCCTCCCCACCTTCCTCATCAGTTTTTCAAATGAGAACATGGCCATTTCAGGTAAGCAGCAACAGTCCAAGTAAACAGTCAAGCTAAAAAGGTAGGGTATTATAAAAATGGAGATTCAGTATTTCTTTAGACATAGCACTTTGCTAAACTGTCAGTTCATAGAGCCAATGAGCTAAGAAAAGTAATTACTTAAGTGGATTTCATGAAGAGTAGAAAGATGATTGTGCTACATTAAATAACAATTGTATCCTTAATGATGTGTTGGACTATAATACAAACATCCTTCTGCCATTATATGCACTACAATATACCTTTCTAATTACTCTGGTGGCTTCCTCTTCCTTTATTAAGATGCTGTGCTTTCAGAGACTATGTGAGCATTATATGAGCTTTTTTTTTTTAAACTACAGTGAATGCAGCTGCATGGTCATTGATAAATTGGTTATAAATTACTGACACGTTGTATGTGAATGGAATCATTGTTTTTTTACTTTTTATTTTCTTCATAAAATATCATTTTTCTTAGATGAAATGTAATGAAATTCCAAAAAAATTATTTTTCGGTGTTTTTTTGGCATTTCTAGATATGTAAGGAGCATAGTAATGTAAGTCCAGATAATTAATAAGGCAGATTCAAGACAATATGTCAAACCTATGAAACAAAGTTAGAACGGGGTAGATAATTTGATATTATTAATTTCAGTGATTTCTTCCTTATAGCCTGTGAACCCCTGGGGATCCTTGGGCTTCCTGTCAGTGGTCCCTGAAAAAGCTATTTTATCATCTGCAAGTTTAAATATATTGCAGCGGTATGCTTTTCCACTAAAAACATTTTTAGATTGTCTCAAAATTCAAAAAGGTTGAAAACCACTTCTCCATTTCATTGCCTATATTCTGATCCCTTGGAGATGGAAACCCTACGCTCCTTAGCACAGCCTTCTATAAATCAGTACGGTTTCTATGATTTCTAGAGTTACTTTGGTGCACCGTCTGACCACTCATTAGACTTGATTTCCTAACATTCTGTCAGCATACAGAATACCTGGACCCGGTTACAATTTATACACATTAATAGTCCCACTGAAGAAAAAGGAAACATCTTTTATGTGGAAATTCTTCCAAGTGTATAAAAGGATTGAAGAACTAGGAGAAAAAACCATAAAACTGGACAATTCTGGATTGTCTGTCGGAGCCTCACTTAACTCTTACCTCTTGACTTTTTTGTGCAAAACCAAACTTGAATAAATATGTGAACAAAGCCTGAAAAATATACTTCTCTGTTGTCTCTTAGTAGAGATGCACTCCTTTAACTCATAACTCATGCTCTTCTGCTATCAATTAGTGCCATTAAGAACAATAATTCCATGAAAGGTTCAGACTACTTTTATGCACATTTCATTGCAGCCCCAAATTAGGTAGCTGGGAATTTTATCAGTAAAATCAATACAAAGTTCCTTACAACCGTTGGGTGACCTGAAGTTAGCTTAGAGCGAAGAGGATAATATCTTGGCTTTGGAAATCACATTTGACCACTTTGAAATACAGCAATAATAGGAAAAATATGTCATAGCCTGAACAAACTATTTTGTGGTTGTCATCAATGTTATATTCCCTTTGTGAAAAACTAGGACACATTATACAGCTAGTTTCACATCTGACTGTTCACACATTGTCAAAATAAGAAGAGACAATGTCCACAATTTGAAATAAAATCCATGTATAAAATTAATCTGCAATTAACATAATCCATATCCTACTAGCTGCTCAGCAAGTATATTTCCTCTTTAGTCACAAATTCTACTTTTACAGTAAGAGCTCTGTGCTTGGATCGTGTGCTAGGCAGAATTATGGGAATCTTTATAAACTCCCTGCTGCACTGCTTGGTTAGCTAAACGCAAGATTAGTAAATGGTCCTTGGAAAGTAAGCAGAGTAGTTCCCCTGCATTTGAAACATATATACATAGCCATATATTCTTCTGAAATCAGCCGTATGAAGCCTGAGGGGAAAAAAATAGTGTTGCCTGGTAAAACTGCAACTAAGTGAAATTTTTGTACTGGGGTGAGCAAGTAACAACTGAGAATAATCTTTCATTTTTACCTGTACTCATTATTGTCTGCAGAGTATCCATTACTCAGTACTACCCAGAATTGGGCCATCTGTGAGGTGACAAATTCTGTTGCTCTGTTTGCTGAAAGAGATGGGTAGAACAATCTTCTTCTTTGTTCTGAAGTTTAGCACTTACCTACTTAGATTTGCTCAAATCCAAGCATATTACATCTTGAAAAAATGAAATAAATTATTGAAAATCTGCTGCTTATGGCATTTGCCACTGTTTTTAAGAAACAAGTACTGCTGGGAAAGGAAGCAAAATGTGAAACTGGACAAAGATAGTTGCATATAATGATTCAGGTACACTTTATTAATTTTAATTGTCACATCATGTCACAGATCTTTCTGACTGCCAGGAAGGATGGTGAGTCAGTCTCTATGTTCGGGAAGAGTTACTTCCCAAATTAGTAGTTCATGTACAAGAAACATGTAAGTTACACCTGAGACATTGAGAATTCTGTTCAGTAGGGGACTCCAAATGTGTTTAGGCCTCTAATTGAAAATTTTCAGTCTTAGAAATCTTTAGTCAGAGGATGCCTTTCTCCTAAGTGCCTAGACTCTGCTGAGATCTTGATTTTCAGCAGGGTGTCTAATATTTCTTGTTGTCTGAAGCTCTTGTACCTAGAAATGCTTTAGTGTAAAAAAAAAAATTACTCAGCTTTCTGTTCCTGCTGGGTTAAGGCACCAGTTTGTTTTTCAGGTGCTTGTTTTAGGTTATCTCCAGATCACACAAAATAGGCTAGAGATAAAAGTCACCTCATCTACTTCCAAAAATTGGCATCCAGTTTCCTCCAGAACAGCATGAATGAGACTGACATGGAGAAACAATTTCCTTGAACTTATCTATTAACTGTTGCTTATTAAAAAACAATTTCCTACTGTGGTGATAGCAGAGAAGGTATGCAAGTAGGGATATAGCTCCTACAAGCTCATCACCTGCCTTCTTGAAGACCACAGCCATTTCTGATTATTTTCATCATCTCAGAAGATGGCCAGACCTGCTGGGAACCAGTGCTGATTTTGCAACAACACAGAGTAGATCTGTTATAGACAGACTTGCTGATGGCTAAAAGTCCTGTATAACTCTGGTCATTAGGGTCAGCCTTGATAGCCAAGAATCAGAATGCCTTATTGCAAATGATGTAGAAATTATTTTTTCTGTTCAGCTTTCTGATCAAACACCTGGAAGCATCACCAATTTGTCTTGGCAACAGCTCTGCCACATGGAAAAGTCACCTTACAAACATTATTAAGAAAGGCAATCAACCTTACCTAAGATCATAAGGCAAGACTCTGTGGAGGTAAGAGAAGTGCTTGTGTTTGAAATCTGTATGTGAAGCACAAACCCATTCTTCTCCCTCTGAAAGGGAGAATACTATGATAGTCTGTAAAAGTCTGGGACAGATTAGTCTTTGCAAAATTCACCTTTTAAGTATATTGGCTGCTTAGGCAGTACACAATCTCTACCATGGTATGCAGGTCCCCACATAATGGGTGGAGGGCTACAGCCTCACATATTCCAGCAGTGCATGACCTTTAGAAAGTACTGGAAGTATGAAACTGGACTTGCAGAGAGACTTTTCACCTTGATTTTATCCAAGTGTCAGGAAGTTGATTCTTCTGGCCCTCTAAAGGGTGTTGTTGGCTCTTGCATGCCATTGACTGATCCTTAACACAGGTCCTGAAGGTGCTGCAGAGGTTTTGCATTCCATCTTCGAGTGAGTTGGACTTATGAACTGGAACTATGACCAGAACTGGCAGCTAGGCTCATGCCAAATTGAAGTTTTATTTATTTGATCATTTCATTGCAAGGTAGACACTGTGTCTGTGGTTTATATCTTTAAAATCAAATAAACTATTTATATACAGTGAAGAACTGTAAAACACATAGACCTTGTTCACTAATATTTTTATGGTTTCTTTACACTTGACAAGTAAAGAATTTGTGAAAGTGTTTTTTGTATCTAAATCCTACAGATTTCTTGGGGTATTTTTTTTAATTAAGAAAGAGTACAATCTAGATTAGTAACACAAACTTAGCTCCTGTTTTTCCTTAACATGCAGCATGAACCCATCTGAGTGAATTTCTAATACATATTTTTTATGGAATACATTTGATGAAAACTTAAGAAAATACCATCAACTTTTATCTATTTAACATTTTCATGTTATTAAATGAGAATACCTCATGTGAATTTCAGGTCAGAGTGGAAATATAAATTAGCTACTGTTTTCCTTCCCATCCTGATAATATTGTTTTGTTTACATCACCATGGAAAGCTGTATGCAAATTTTCTTGCCACACCATATCCATTATACCTTAAAGAGAAAACAGTCTAATAAAAATTCTCAAAACAGCTATTACTTGTAGGAAAGGAAACTAAAGGTCTGCAGTCTTTCAAAGTGTCATTTCTACTAACTGGAGCTTCATAGAGGAAGAAATCAGAGTTGTTCTTTCAAAGACACAAATTACAATGTGCTCCAGATGAAGCCAGCAAAGCCATGGAGAGGCTGCAGTTTGCCTGCTAGGTCTTGTATGATATTTTGGTCCTGTGAACATGGAGCTCCTGGATGTTTTTGCCACTCATGCTGACAGTTTGTCAGGTCACTCCTGCACACACCTTTACAGCTGCAACTCCTGCTGCATATGTTGCAGGACATGTGGAAAGCCATTAGTTGTTTCTGTCTGCATTACTGTCATTCTAAAGTACAATCTTGCCATGCACTTTGCACTACGAGGGCTAGGAAACCAGTATCTTTTATAGTAATGACTTCCAGTTTACAGCCTTCATTTGTTATATTTCCTCAATAGCTGTTGTGTTGAGATTAACTGCATAAATGGTCTGCAGCTGGCTGTTATGAATTAAGGGAGTTTAATCAAAGTATTTCTAATGTACAGCATAATGATAATACATGGGGGAAGTACTATTTAAGAGATAATGATGGCTTCAGAAGATCACTGTTGTAATGTTTAGTGCATATGCCTTCAGCATTGAATTTGTTGTTGTTCTGAATATGCTTAATGGATCAGTGAAAAGCTGCCTAATGTGGGATTGTTTGATGGGGCTGACAGAGCTGGAATTAGCCCATTGCTGTTTACTGCATACAGCCATTAAGATTAATTGCTGCCAGATAATTTTGACTGTTTTTATCTTCGGGAAAAAGTGTCACTAATGGGTTTATAAATTGGTTCACTATTACTAATAGTAAGGCCAGTGTAACAGGAGAGGATGTGAGCAGCTAATTCTAAAGATAAAGGTAAAAAGTATAAAGTACTATATGACTTGCTAGTTTTAAGGGATAATGTTATCTAATAACAGACAGACTGATATATGATGCTCATTAATGCTATTTCCCGGGCTTTGGGTTGAACCTAATAGATGCTAATAAAGTCTTATTTGATGTACCATTAAAAAGCTCAATCTGTTTTCTGCATTAATGCACAATGCTGTTTATCACATTTTCAGTGACTAAAACCCAAACCCTCAATCTGTTACATAACTAAACAGTATCAGGCTAGTTATACCTGGTTTTGTCTTTGTTTAGACACACACAAAAAAATTATAGGGCAAATACATTTCTGTATATGCTGTATGCAATTCATATAATTTGACAGCTTCCTGTCAACAATAACTCTTCAGGTTTCATTTTAATGTATCCTCATCGTCACAGGTAAATTCAGCTAAGCACTCCCTCCAAGAGATTAATTGGTTTGGAAATGTTTGAAAACAGTGTTGGGATGTGGGCAAAGGATTTTCCGAGTAGGATGAGCCCATATTAGAGGTTAATATTCTGGCACAGCACATATACATGCTTGTGCAGTGCCTCTAATTTGCTGTGTATTAAAGTGAAAGTTCTTTGTGCATTAGGTCTCAAATATATCCCTTGTATCTAAGGGCATTGACAAGGGAGTATGAAGAACATGCACTAAATAGATAGAAACACAGACAAGGAATGCTTAATGAAGAGGGGAAAACCAATAACTTGTGAGTAGTCAAGTTTTCTTTCCAAGTAGAGATAGTGTAAATTATGAAGTGATTCCCTTCTCAAGTTGAAAGAGCATTTATATTTTTCATGACCAGTTTTTATTTTGTGCTGAGAAGATCTTCATTTTTTGAGGGACTTTAGATAGTAAAACAGTTCTTGTCTAAAAAAAAGGCAATCACAAACAATACCAGAAAAAGCTCTTCTCATAATTTTTCCCCTCCAGAATGCTAACATGTGAAGACCTGTGAGAAGTTAAGAGGAAAAAATTACAGGGTGGTAAGATCAGTTCTGCTGTATTTGCTTGTATTTGTTTCCACAGTAGTATTCTACTGTGGGAGAAGTGGCATTCTTACTTCTTTACCATTAAGGACATGAGCCCTTTATTCTGGTTTAGACCATTTCCCCATGCATCCACTTTAAACTTTCATCCTTTTTGCCATATTTATGCCATCTGCCTGTGTATCTAATGATGCATAGTTATGTGTTGGGACCTTATATTATGTAGGGAACTGGCTGCAGTCTAAATATTCTTCCTTTATTTATGCATCTGAATATTGCACAATACTGCCTGGACACATCCATTCAGGTTTTTTCATTATGCCCAGATCCTGATTTCTTTCTCTCTCATATCCACCACCATTGCCTGCCTTATCCATATTCAATAAATCATCTTCCAGTTAAACTTTTGTGTGCAGTTCTAGCACTGTGTTGACTTAAATCAATTTAAAATCAGTTTCATTAATTCAGTAAAAACTCTATGTAAACACATTAATGTTGGGTTACAGGCAGCTTATTTTGGTTTACTTTGAAGGCAGTATGAGCTTTATCAGCCTTATATTGATTTTAAAGAGCTGGTACTACCTATTTGACTGTTTTAACTACATTGATTTTAAATCCTGTTCTTAGTTAAGCCAATGAAATTTTCACATAGAAAGTCCCAAGTTTTGTTCCCAAAAAGTGTTGCACACATTTCCATGCAGGGCCCTGGATAGATGGCCTTTCCTTTCTACTATGATTCTAAATATTGTCTTGAGGCAAACATCGATTAGGTTGTTAACCAAGCTGTCTGTGGCAGGCAGTTTAGGATGATAGCTTACATGAAAATTATTCTGGAATAAGGTATAGTGGTGTGGGTCGTCCTATAGTAGCTATACTGGAACAACTCCACGTAGAAACACTGTGAAGGAGATTTGAGTGTTCTTGTGCCAGTTTGGACAGAACAGGGCATCCTTGCCTGCCTCCAGAGGGAATGGATCCCCTGGGTTAGATAAGCCAGCCCAGACATCTTGAGCAGCCTAGAACCTCACAACAAACATGTGCTTGGTGACCTGAATTCTCTCCTATTCTCCTTTTAAGTGATCTCATTCCAAAACAAGAAGGAAAGGAAGGAAGGAAGGAAGGAAGGAAGGAAGGAAGGAAGGGATATCCAACGATATTGGGTATTTTAGGTGAAATTGAAAAACAGACAAGTTAGACACATCACACAATGAGAACCTATTTCACTAAGCAGAATCCTGCCAGTCCTTCACCTTGCAGGTGCATCTGTTTTGGGTCATACTGTACATGATATGGCTTGCTTCCTAATCTTCTATTTGCTACAAAGCTGCTCTGATTATGGATTTGCAGAAACAGCATGTTAATCCTGAACTTTCTTTTTCTATCAAACAGAGATTTTGGACTGCTTGACCTAAAAACAGCAGTCACTGAAGTAACCCAGGTGTTTCTAAACTAAAATCGGTTGGGTAAAACAAAATTATGTTTTGCAGAATGCAGGGCCTGATCTTTACTGCAGTAAAGACAATCTGATATGGAATACACTTCACTAAGCATACACGGTAGCACCAGTGCCAAAGTTCAGCAAATGAGAGGAACATATATTTACATTGCAGTGCAGTATAAATGCAACTTGAATAATTTTTTATGAAAAACATGACAAATTGTTCAGGAAGAGGGGATATCACAATTCCTGTTCATTCTCAAAATTCCAATGGACATGTGAGTTTCATTAATGTCCTGAGCATTCAGCTTTTTGTGGCTCTGCATTAGATTTGTGTGGCAAGGTTCTGGTACTGAGGGAGTTACAGGGATGGCTCCTCTGAGAAGCATCCAGAAGCTTCTCCCATGTCTGACAGAGCCAATGCCAGCTGGTTCCAAGATGGACCTGCCACTTGCCAAGACCAAGCCAATCAGCAATGGCTCTGTGATAACATATTTAAGAAGAAAAATGTTGTTATGCAGGAGGAATTGCAGCCAGAGAAGAGTGGAATGAGAGTATGTGTCAGACACAATTATGCAGATGCCAAGGTCAGTGCTGAAGGAGGGGGAAGAGGTGCTCCAGGTGCTGGGGCAGAGATTTCTCTGCAGCCCATGGTGAAGTTTTTTGTGAGGCAGCTGTGCCCCTGAAGCCCTTGAAGGTCCGTGGGGGTGCAGAGATCCACCTGGATCCCATGGAGGAGATCCACACTGGAGCAGGTGGATGGTTTTGATGGGAAGCCCACACCAGATCAGGCTCCTGGCAGGGATCTGAGGACCTGTGGAGAGAGGAGCCATGCTAGAGAAGATTTCCTGGTAGGACTTGTGACTCTGTGGGGCAGCCCACACTGAAGTAGTCTGTTCCTAAAGGACTGTACCCCATGGAAAGGGACCCACACTGGAGTAGTTCATGAGGAACTGTCTCCTGTGGGAAGGACCCCATTCTGGAGCAGGGATAAGACTCCTCTCCGTGAGGAGGATGCAGTGGTAGAAACAACATTAATTGACTGTAACCTCCATTCCCTATCTCTCTGAACAATTGCGGGGCAAGAGGTGGTAGAGAATTGGGAATAAAGTTAAGCCTGGGAAGGAGGGAGGGGTGGCAGGAAGGTGTTTTTAAGATATGTTTTGCTTCTCATTATCCTACTCTGATTTTAATTGATGATAAATTCAGTTAATTTCCCCAATTTGAGTCAGTTTTGCCCCTGACAGTAACCACTTAGTGCTCCCTCGCAGTCTTTATCTCAACTCATAAACCTTCATTATATTTTCTCTCTCTCCCCTCCAGTTGAGGAGGGGAGTGATAGAGCACCTGGAGTGGTGGGCACCTGGCATCCAGCCCAGGTCAAGCCACCACTGGCTCTAAATGAGGGGCATCTGTCTTCCTGGAGCAATGCAGGTTTCCACCTCACATTCCTGGATGATTGCTGAGATTCAGTATAGCCCAGGTGAGCTACTCAAAAACCCCATATGAAGGTACCAGCCAGTTGTGAAGTTAATCTAAACAGTACTCTTTTCTGCCATATATGCTCTGTGAAGTATGAAGTCAGAACAGTGAAGCTTTCCAAATTTCCCCTTTCCCCTAACACTGTAATTCCAAATGCTTGCCTAAATCAAGCCCATACTCAATGACTTCTGGAGCAAAAAGCAGTATTGCGGAGCATAGCCATATCCACACAGGTCTTGGGATTGTTCATTTTCCTGCTCCTTTCCCACCACAAGTCCCACACCAGTGACACGCAAAATTAATGAAACAAAGAGCACTGCTCAATATGAGGTCTGCATTATGCTCCAGGAGGAAGGACCTGGTGGACACTGAGAGATGGTTTCAGGAGAGCAGGCTTTCTCAGTATCCAGTTCAAAGCAGAAACTTCACTAAGGTGTTTTCCAGGACTGTCTTGCCCTTTCTATGGATTAGACTCAAAGCCTTGTGAAACTAACCTCCTACCCCAGGCACTGCATTTAAGGATATTAAATTTAGACACTGGGAAGTGCCTTATAATTTTCTTTCTTTCAGGAAGATTTTTGGGTTGTTTTTCTTGTTTTAGGAAAACATTCACCTCTTTGCAGCATCCCAGTTCAGGACGGATTACCCTTTTAGTTCTCTGCAAACTCTGATTCAAAGGCTTTGTTCTAAAATGAAGCAAACCCCATATAAATCATAGAACCATAGAATTGGAAGGGACCTTTCAGCTCTCTAGTTCTAACACCCTTGGCAGGAACACCTTCGGGTTTATCCATCCAGCAAGATCCCTGCCTTAAAAAAAAATATCTGAACCTAGAGTGATGCATGTAGTTTAGTTTGACACCTTGGGCAAGCATGAATTTATCACACAGCCCTGTCTCTCACTTCAACCTCATCAACAACTGTGATCCTGAAAAGAAATTCCTATGGGAAATCTGTACTTTAGTTGAGGGGAAAAAGAAATCAAGCTGAGCCTCCAAAAATTATAAAGTGTTACATTAATTGCTTCTTTTCACTTTCCACCTTGATTTAAGCTTTTACAGCTCATATTTTTGAACTTTCCTCTGTAGTCCATACCATTAAGAATTTTCTTTTTTTCTTTTTCTTTTTCCTTTTTTCTTTTTCTTTTTTTTTCTTTTTTTCTTTTTTTTTTCTTTTTCTCTTTCTTTTCCTTTTCCTTATAGAAACAGCGATTGTCAAGTAATAGCAGGATTTTTGAAGCTAAGACACTAAAAATACCGATTGTTGCAAAATACATGATTAAATTACAAGTCTTGGTAACATCATGAAGAGTCTTTCCTTTCAAGACCAGCTTTCTCATATTTCTGAAGTAATTTCTCAAATGAAACTGCTTTTTCTCTTTTTTTCTTAATTTTTTTTTTTTTTTTTAATGCATACACAGATGTATGCAGTTTAGGAAGAAAAGCAAGGATGAATCCAGGCTATGGATAAGTTCTGGGAGAGCATCAAGTGATAGATAATGCAACCACTCTATTTATCAACATCAAAAATTCTTTGTCTAATTCATGAAATGTTATTTTATCACAACACAAGGGTATGTGGGGTGCTTTTTTCAAACTAAAGTATGAATGTAGTACATTGCCAAATTTTCTCCCTAAATTCACACTTGAAAATGATGTGCTGAAATTTTCAAATTGACATAATTAAGAATATTAGGAACAAATGCAGGTACTTAATACAGTTTGTGAAATAGGTTAGATTTTTTTTTCTTTTATTCAAGTCATGGATATAATATCCTGAAATTAAACTATTTAACATGGAAGATTCTCTCAGCTTCAGACAGTTTCAGGCCAGTTCTTTCCTACTGCAGCTATTACCTCAAAAAAATTACATAACTTGCCTTTTTTCTGCAAATCGCTGAAGCCCGACTGGTGCTCCATTATTAACATCAGAGCTGTCAGCATCTCAGGGAGGCAAGAGGAGAAAGCAAAGCATTCCTACCAGCAGCAACAAAATCATGCTTGCACTTAGAGAAATCTTCTTTCAATCCTCTTTACACCAAGCAGAGAACTACTTAAAGTATAGCATGCTGAAGGTGGGATTCATTTCACTTTCACTATCTATAAGTTAGAAATCTCTGTTAGAAGTCTGTAAGTTAAAGTCAGCTTGACTCCATCTCTAGACATGAAGAGAAATAGGCACCTCCAGAGGGTGATTCACCCCATCCATAGGTATCGAAGAGAGGTGGAAGGAACCATCCTTTTGAGATGTCTGTCTCTCTCTCCAGTGACTACAAAAGAAGACTGGTGAGTGGCTTAAACTTGACAGCTAAAGTGAGATGAAATCTAATCCTAGGCATAAGTACAGGAGGAGCCTTACTCTCCTTTACTGAAGACAATGTTATTAATGATGGTTATTGGAAGCATTCTGCATTAAAAAATGCACAAATTGCATCATGCTTGTTAACCAACATGAACTGACTGGATTGCACATATAGCTGCGCTGTATGTCATGTGTGTCAGAGCCTCTGTGAAAAAAGAAGGAAGGGCAAGTTTAGTAAGGGGCATGGCTCCAAAACAGCATTACATTCAGCTGGGACCCTGACCAGCTTCTGAATGCTCCTTTTTCTCTCAGTACTAACTGTTTTACAACTGTCTTACAGTAACGAAAAACCTGGCCATCTTTTCTACCCTCTAAGTGCCATCTGCCTTGTATTTTACAGGAAGTGGAACTGTATTAAAATAAAGAGTCAGAACATATACTTTTCCCATGATTCACATTAAATTTCCAGCCCATCAGAGTATTCTTCATTTTAGTTTAGAATCTGAAAACAGGTAGAAAATATCCTCCCCTAGGAACTGTAGGCAGTAGTCTGTGTGGCACCAACTGATTGGCTTTCACACTGCTTCAGGCTAATCCTGTCTGGAGAAGGTGGGGCCTGTGAAGTAACAGCTCTTGACCCTGTCTCTCCTCTAGACTCCATACAATGTCTTCATGACCCTAAAGCCTCTCTTTATTTCAGTTCAAAGAGTCTGACATCAGAGAGGGTTGTGCTGGAGCCAACAAGACTGGTGACCATCATACCATGGAAGTGACCACACATGTGGCAAGTCACAGAGTCTGGCATGATAGCGTTGTCTGATGGTGCAAAGTCTGCTGAAAATACATCTGAAAACAGGGAATAATCAGAAAATCAGCATGATAGAGGATCAAAATTCCTATGTCTGAACTGGTTCCTGTCCGTTCTTAATATAGCAGCGTAGGCAAGCTCTGATGGACTTTATCTGGACATGGTTTTGTCTATTTTAATGAAGAAACACACATTTTAGCTTTTGTTTTCACAGCCTCTACCAGAAAGGACACTAAAAGAAAGAATTCAAGAGACCTCTGCAGCCTGGATATCTGTGTCTTTATTAATAGTTTCTCAAAGACAAAAGTGAATAGACATAATTTTGTGACTGCAGCCAGGAGTTTAAGGCTCTATCAAATCAAGCTTGTCATCACCCTCTTTTCAGTTGTACTGTGGGCATCTATGTAGTTAAGCTTTCACCCCAAAAAGTTTCCTTCAATTTACATCAATGTGAGTACAGAATGAAAGCTTTTGCACTTAGTTTCAAAACACTTCGTTGGAAGATTAAATTCATGTGTATCTGAGTATTTTATCATTACTTAGATGTTCTGCCAGCATCACCTTTTAAATCTAGGTACTTTTAGTGTTCCTAGTATAGCACATGCATGAGAAAATACCGTAGCTGTGAAAGTCCAGATTGTGCAATCTACTAACCTAGAAGGTACTGTCACTTTTATGTGCCCTATATTTTATTCATCCATAGCTCAAATAAATGCAGATTTTTAAAAAAATATTTCTCCTTAGCTCTTGCCTTGCTTTCCAGTCCTCAGTGTTTGGCATTTGAGAATCAGGTCATCTAGAAAAAAGCTCATATGCTATGTACCTTCAGTAAGCAACAAAAAGAATTCAAAATATTTCAATTAGATGGGGTTTATCTCATTGTTCTTAAAAATATCCATTTGGTTTTCATGGTAGTCTCAACCCCTAGGTAAGTAAAAATAAAACCAGAATCTTGTATTTAATTCATCCATCCTGACAGGAAGATTTATAAAGCACCATTTACTTGGTGAATCTTTCACTCCATGTTATCTAATGGTTTTCTAAAATTAGATTATATTTTCAAAAAATAAAAACTGTTGGAGTTATTAATGTAGCAGCTTTTTAGGGATATTGTGAGATACACAAACATCTGGTAAAAAAATACTGAAAGACAAAGTTGCATCAGCTTTGAATGTGTTTAAAGCAACACATTAGAAGTCCTCATAAGGTTCATTTATAGGAAGAAGCAAATTGGTTGAAACCTTGATCCCTCTGAAACTAATGAGATTTCACCCTTTTTCTTTTGCTAGTCAGACACATTCCTAGTGACCATGACCATGAGAAAGACTCTTGCACAAGGACATATAAATTGTAGACTCTCTCTCTTGAAACAGTAGGTTTATTTGGTATTTCTGTGCTTCAGTATTTCTTGTAGTCAGTGTACAATGTGTTCCAGCCTGAAGGCTTCTAATAGCTGATAGAAGATAAAAAAAAATGCTTCTATTTACAGATCCAAAAATTTTTAAGAGGAGGAGTGAAAAATATTTTGACTGTTTCATAAAACAAGTGTGAAAAGTGGTCATTGAATAATTTTAAAGGGTCAGTATTAAATTTGTATTACTGCAGTTAAATCCTAGCTAGAACTGGAGAGTAAATTCAGTAAAAAAATGAATGAAAGAATCTTATAAGCATTCTGCAAACTCAGTCTCTAAGTCTCCAATATTAGGGTGTTGGCCCTTAAATGTTCATGCCTCCTATAATACATGTTCAAGTATGTTCTAGAATCTCTTTATATTTAGTGATTTTAATGTGGCCACTACTTTCTTTCAATCTCTTGATTTTATGGGGTTAAAAGTCCACAATGTATTCCAGGATTTATCTGATCCTTGAGAGTCCAATGTGTGAGAACTGAAGACAGTGACTAACCTTTGCCCAAAAGCAAGAGCCAGGATGCCAAAGAACATAGAACCACCACAAAACATAGAGACGGACAAGATTTAGGGATGAGAGAGAGGAAAAGAAGAAAAGAATTCCACACTGAGGCAAACTGGGACAGAGTGACACTCATTCACACGCTTTTCTTTTGAGATGGACTGGCCAGTTCCAATACCTCCACACCACCACCTCCCAAACCTCTCCTATTTCCCAAATCCTTCCCAGGAACAGTTTAAAGACTAGCAGGTGGCCCAGGAAAAAATCCTCTCAGGGACCATTCAACCTTTCCAAAATGAACAATCAGGTTCCAGTCCCACTTCTTTCACTGTTAAATTTACTAGCACAGAAATACTCACTAGCAGCGGAAACAACCTTAAGGTAGTGATGTATGGAACAGCTGACTTCTGTGGTTTGCAAGAAATGTAATTCTAAACCTTTTCCCTAAGTAAACTGATTTCTGGTTTTGAAATGTAGTCATCGGCTTCCCAGCTGCTGATAGCTGTAGAGCTGCCTAAAGCCAAGCCAGCTTCTCTGCTGAGCAGGCAGTACGGTTTCTCACCATAAAGGAAACGACTTGAAGGGCAGCCTGTTGACCATGTAAAGGATAGATGTGCATGGCTTTTGTTCAGAGCCAATGTTTTTCCTGCCATCCTCCCCAAAGAGACCTTAAACCTGGAAACCAGTGGTTTCATAGACAAATTCAAGACTCAGTCATAATCAAATAGGCTCAGCACAGCACGTTATTGCACATCAACAAGGCTGTGGTAACTGTCCACTACAAATACAAGATAATGTGACATACGTTAGCCCACAGTGAAAAGGGGCTAACCTAAGCCAAATTACTCTCAGTGTGCCGTGGGCTAAGAGCATTTGCACAGGCATTTATTGAGACAGTTAACCAAAGTAATTTGATCATATGTCTGATCTCAAAGACAAAATAGACTCTAAATTGCTAGTATGGTATATGGGAGATGTAGCCGTGACATTCTGTTGCATTATCATCTGACCTAACAAGAATGTAAAAGATACACTCCCTTCTTGGCATTATTTTAACACAGCATTTTACCAGTCTGAATTATGAAAACAGAAAGAAAGGAAAAAAAAAGCTTTATATTTAAACCTATAAAAATCCAGTTTATTCCTATTTGATAAGGCACAACTTTTTCTAGCAATTGTAATCTGTAACATTACAGCCTTAGGAGGTAATTTACTAAATAGGACAAAATTAGCTGATTTTTGGACCATTTAAAGCAACACTTCTGTTGAAAGCATATAAAATGTATTAAAGTAATCTCTAAAGTCTTTACCCCTGCTTGAGATTTTAATTTACTCAGAGTTAATAAATTATCCCCTTTCAGAAGCTATTGAAAATTTTCACTTAAATCCTTTTTAAAACTTAATGTGTTCCATTGAATCTTAAGCAATTTATACACACATACACAGAGCTTGAGGTGGTCACCATACTAAGGTGAAGGCTGAAAAAAGGTTAGATTAGCACTAACTCCTCATCCCTTAGAGATTGCTGGGGTGCTATTAATGAATGTGAATTCCCTCCTCTTCCAGAGTCCTCCCCCTACATATGAACTGGTCTGGCTGTTGAGTAATTACTTTTCCATGCATTTAGCAGAATACCCTGTTCAAAGCCCAGCCACATTTTCTTTCCTGCTGACAGCAAATCTGGGTCACCCCAGTATTCAGGTTAGCTAGGACACAAAAGCTTGCTTCACCTCAGACAAGGCTCTGTGTTACATTTGCACACTTATCAGAAATATTTTTTTCAGGCTATCAATTATTATATTTGAACATTGCATCCTTGCTCTAGGGAGCCCTTAGCAATCTGTAGCAAAAATCAATCCAGTTTTACAACTTTTACCTTGGCACAGCTCCAACTCTTTATCTACCTCTCACAGTTATTTAAAGATGTGGGGCCTTTTTTTTGGAGTATAGCTATATTCCTGAGTAGGACTTGCCCTTGATGTATGTAAGACCCTTTTTCCTTTATTAGGGTTAATCTGTGAATCTGCTTTGGTTTCACTTTTCATGTTTGACAATTGGTGTGTCTGTGGCAAGGTTTGTGTGGCTGGGTGCCCACCTCTGCTGGGCAGCGTGTATTTCTGAGCATGTATTTCTCACGGCAACCAGAGTCTCTTATTTCAGGGAATGGGCACGTGGGTTGGAGCCCACTCTTGTTCAAATTGCTTTAACATTGGCTGCAACTGTAGTAGTGGCATCTGAAAATTTCTCCATGTGTTTATTCTGAGCTTTTTGTTCCAGTGCCAACCCTACCTTAGAGGTGACCAAGCCAGACACCCATCTCTATGTGTGTAGGTGCATGAGGCACCTTTGCCAGCACACCTCAAGGGCCATCTTCCTCAAAGGCGTTATGAATCCCAAGACTGGTTGCAGTGTTTCAATAGACAGACACTATAGCTGTCTCTAAAGGTTACTGACTCCCAGATGGCAGGGAATTTTGGATAGCAAAAACTGGTCTTAGATATTACTGTGTCAGTGTAGGCTGCAAAAACAGACAGCAGATGCTGGGCATCACTGGAGTTATGAAGTAATAGGCATTAAAAGAGAAAATCTATCTGAGAGCTGTACTTTGAAGGGGTTTTATGTTTATTTTAGAAGCAGACCCAGTTTCTACTTCCCTATTGAACACGCATGTGGAAGCTCACAGAGCCACTAATCAGATTGCACATGTTTCCATGTTTCTAATTCTCTGCTTTTCCACTCAAAAATGTGTTTTACCACTTCCCGTTAAAGTTACTTTATTCAATTCCCTCACAGCAGTTAGCAGAAGGGCTAAAAGACATCCTTTAATTTACACCATGCAAGTTTATACAGAGTGAATGCTGGAAAGTCAATAAAGCATGAGTTTGGTTCATTGCTTCCAGCCTGCTTGCACAAACCAGCCATGGCTGTGCTCAGAGAGATTCTGAAAGGGTGCAAGTCAATAGTGGCACATGTGCATCCTCTTTCTCTGGTGGAGGCGGGATGCTTCCTTACATAAGGCAGCAGTTGCCAACCTAATGCCATGGGAGCATGATGTGAGTGGTGTGTCCAACAGCTACATAAAGCAAACCAAATCCCTGCCATCTTCATAGTATAATATCTAGTTTAACAAATCTCATTAATACATGCTCATTTTCAGGAGCTGCATTTTTAAGAAAGTAACTAATTGGGCTTCCCCTCCTCCCAAGCAATACGGAGTTAGCATTCAGCTACCTTTGAGCATGTTGTCTTTAGAGCTCCTAAGTGAAGCAGGAGACAGCTGGATCAGTCCTATGGAGGATCCTTCCAAAAAAAGAGCTGATATTTTTGTTTGATCATTTCTATTTGGACCCCATCTCTCTGTCTTTCCTTTTAGTCAGTATGTGTGACAGCATGCCAGTGGCAGAGACCTTAAATCAAGCGTTTAGCCTCTTGCAAATAGTCACTGAAAAGAAAAAAGTTTATTCTTTTCCATCTCACACACTTTCGTACCTGTCTTTTACCTGTTTAATTTAAAATATTGTTTGATATTACCCAGAGTTGTGTAGTGTTAGAGGCACTTGACAGCTAGCTGTATTTTAGGAGCAGATGAAATGGTTCGTATTCTCAGAGAAAACATAAGGGATCATTTAGAATAAAATGTACTATAAAAATATACAGTAGCATTACTGAAAACAAGAAGAAACAAGTACATATTCTGACCTCAATGTAGGCAAAGAAAGGCTGAATAGTGGGAGCCATTCTTATTTACTCGCATAATCAAACTTTGCAGGCAAAACTAGGGGAAATTTATATTTAGGGACTCATGCTAATAAAAACTCAAAATTTTGGTTCAAGCTTCTGATTTCATTTTCTAGTTAAGGTCAGAATGCTTGCTGGAACTTTCTCCTTCCTAGCTTTTGTTGATTTCTGTCATTCAGGAATCATGAAGTAAATATTTATTAACATGGGAACCCTCCTCCCTTCCTGCCCTTCATTTTTGTGCTTCTTATGCTAATGAACTTACTTTAACAAGGGAACCACATTCCTCCTGGGTCTGCATCAGTTCTGGTGCCAACACATTAGTTATTTAAATGTAGTTTTATATTAATTTTTCATATTGTAATGCATTGTTGCCTGCAAATATACATGTAGCTGGTTTTCAACAGTAAACAAATATATGTTAAAGATAGTGTTAGCTGAAAACCTTTCACCTTTCATTTTGCTTCCTGTGATAATGGTGGTCATTTCTCTCTCTTGCCCTCTGTCTTTTCTCAACCATCCTCTTTCTCTTCTACAATTCTTCTGTGGTGACCGCCACAAGGGTTTTCTTTTTTGTTTTCTAAAGCAGGTTATTAAGGCAAATACAGAATTCTGAAACTACGTATTTTCCATGCATTCAACATATACCTCTAGTATCCTCAAAGTCTGGCATAAAGGCTTGCAGTCTTTGTTTTGGGAAATCCAGTAAACAAAACAGGAGCTTAGCAACAGATGAAAAACACATTCTCTTGAAAAACAACCTTACTAGTACAACAATGCTACTTAGGACAATATAGGGGAGGTTATTGTACCGTTCTCTTCTTACTTTCTCACCAATAACAAAAAAAGATATATGAACTAAATGCCTGCATATGAATCTGTATGATACAGTACCACAGCCATATCAAAAGAAATCTTCTTGCTTACTAAATGGGCAAATTACTAAATGTAAATAGGTAAAAATGACAAGTACTGTTCTCTGTGAGGTGGGAGCTGTTATTTCCAAAATATGTGGTTTTGGACTAAAAAGTGGAAACTAGACGCAATCACATATCATATTGCCTGGGATACTATTTAGCATATCAAAAGTTCAGGGCTTGCTGCACCCAGACTGTTCCATTTTGAGTCATTTAAAATTATCAAACATTTTGATCTCAGGAGTGGGTTGCTATTACAGAATTTGATAAGAAGGCTGAAGTCTTCAACAATGTTCTCCTAAGAGTCCTCAAGAAACACAGACATTAAACAATGAACTATCAACTGAGGTGCATGTGAGGCAATGCTTTATGAGTTTCAGTGCTAGGGAAGTAGAAGTCAGTTAATGAGTTCTCAGTCTTTGAAATAGGCCTCACAAATGATTCAGGGAGCTACAGTGAGTCTGACTTCCATATCAGGTAAATGAAAGAAACTATAACAAAGGAGAGAAATAACAGATATCTAGATAAATATGATATACTACAGGGCAGAACCAACTGGGCTTCTGTGAAGGGAGCCCACTCACAGATCAATGAAAGTTCTTTGAGGAGTCACAAAGGCTAGGGAGCATGGTGACCCAGTGACTCCATACTTACATTTTGAAAAAGCATTCAAGAGAGTCCCTTAGAAGAGATTTCTAAAGAAATTAAGCTGTCATGGGTAAGAAGGAAGGCCATCCTTTGGATTAATAATTGGTTAAAAGTGAAGATAACCTGGGTGGGAATAAAGGGCCAGTTTACACCATGAAAAGCTACTAATAGCAGGGTTCTCTGTGCCTTTAGCATAAATGTTGTCCAGAGTGCTAATAAATGACCTCAAACAGAGAGCGAATAGTCAGGTGACAAAATGTACGAGTGAGACAAAGTAATTCAAGACACTCAAAACTGATACTAATGACAGAGTATTTCAGAAAATACTCGTATGTCAGTGGTAAATGAAGTTCAGTAAATGGCTCGATAGTGTCCCGTGATGCAGACCAAGCTAACTGCTAGCACTCAGGAAACACACATTGGAGTTGAGGGTGTTTCTCAGCAAACAGTTGCTCAATGACAAGAAGCAGCCAGAAAGAAAAACAAATCTGATCCTTACTATTACATGCAGTTTAGCTTACTGAAATTTTCCTAGATTATAGGAAATTTAGGAAAAAACTGTAAGGGAGGAGCAAATTTAGAAAGATTAGTAGGATGGGTAGTTTCTATATAAGGAAGGACTCTATGGTCTGAAACTCTTTAGCAGTGGGATATATGACCAACATCTAGAAGTCCGTCTGGAAAAATGAATAGGAACATTGTTTTTTATAACTGGAGAACAAGTGGTCACCCACTGAAAATATTGAATGCTAAGTATAAAATGGATGAGAAATGCACTCTTTTTTCTCATTGAATGAAATAGTGGAATTCATTGATGGTGGGAGACAAAAAAAAAATACCCAAAGTGATGTTAGAGAAATTAATGGATGATAAAGCCATCAGGGTTTTAGACATTGCTAAATCTCACATTTTTCATTGTTCAGCTCTTGAAAGAATCATTCTACACATAAAATTTTCTCCAGTAATATATGTCAGGTCACTTTAAGAAAAATGGTACTTTATTAAATTAAGTTTTATCCCAACAAATTATGGTTATTTTTGTATTCCTATGAATGTAATAATTTACAATTTTCAAGCAAAAAGTTTTCAGTACTTCCCTGTCATTTAAAAATTATAACTTTTAATGGCAATTTCATGAAGGGGAGGTAGAAAAATGTTGATTTTTTTTTTAAAAAATTGTATTTTTTTCATAGCCAGTGTAAACTACTTGCTAGTCAGCATTCTGAACATTTGGACAGAGCAAGTGTTCTAAAATAGGTTTGATACACATGATCTGTATACTTTGACTTTTCAAGAATTTTTCTGCATTTCAGTTCACTGACTAAAATCTTGTTTGCCTTAGTTATTATAGTATCTTTTATTAATTATATTAAACTACATAAACTAATCCACTCATTCTCTTTGTGTTGAAATAAATGTCCGTAGAACATAATAAATCAAATGCTTTTCTACAGAGGAAAAAGGCATCTCTTATTTTTATTAAAACTCTGAAAGTCAGGAAGTTATAGTTTAAGCAATGCCAGCCACATCAGTTCTTCTGCTGTGTGAGAAACCACTAGAGGACAAAGCATTGATCATGTCTGTCCGTAAGGGAGTGGTAGATAGCAGCTCTGCCTCTAGAGGAACTCTACAGATGGGCAAGAGACAAAGCAATGAGATGGATTTTCTGTCCAGCCGATCTACTGGTGAGGTACTCAAGCAGGGCCTAAAATATCTGAGGTGTGTGTTCATGCTTTTGCTCTCCCATGGCAGTTATCTTTCTTCTTCATCATCCTTAATTGTGTCTATCAAAAAGGACTATATGGAATGATGCCTCTTTTTTTTAATGCATACATCATGAGGATTATATTTTGAAATATCTCCCATTTCCCACGCTCTCTGTCATGTCAATTTTAGTAACCAAAAAAAAAGAGAAAGAATATTGACAGAAAACTATCAGATAAAAACAGAAAATACAACAGGATGTAATGCAAAAAAAAAGGAGTATAAGCTGGAAAACCTGAAAAGTTTCGGCATATATTTTTCTTGCTGTCCTTAGCTGCTGAACTTTATCTGTCAGTGAAATAAATGAATAAGTTTTCTTCATCTCTAGTGACTGCAATCCTATCTCACAATAAGATTAAATTCTAGCATCATAAATCAACACTTAGAATTAACATTAGGAGTCTGCCAACCCACCCTAGAAAATGTCAATCGATTATATTCTATTCCTAGGTCTTGATAATTGTAATTTGTCCTATGTATATGTATTTTATATTTAAATATATTTGTTTAAGCAGGATGACAATCACAGTAGGAATTACCTACAAAGTTCAGGGGTAAGATGGAAAAAGAGTGAAGTCATGAGTCAGCCACAATTTTAATAGCTTTATCTCCTTTTTAGTTCTTGTTCTTGTTTTCTTTTTCAGCCACTGCAATAGATTTTGTTGAAGGCTTGTTTTTAAAGTACACAGAAGATTTCCACTAGCATAAACAGGTTCCCACTGTCTTGTTCTAGGCTCCAAAATCTTATCCTTCCTCAGCCACTTGTGATTCACCATTGTGTATTGATGCACAATGTATACAATCCTTCAAGATAGACAGTGTGGGGGTGGTTGGTTTATAAAGAGTAATTCTCATGAGTTACTCCCTCCTCTTTAGTGATATAGGCTGCAGAACTATTTTGGGATTGCTCTGCTTTGGGACATGTACATTTTCTCCCCATTTTCCCAGGCACAGGGACAGCAAGAGGTAAGAAACACCCATACAGAGGTAGAGAGAAAGTTGTTTGTCATCCTTTGGGCCTTGTCAACTGCTGACACCACCTTGCTCACTTCTGCTGAGAGAGCACATGGGGCTCATAAAATCTGCTTCATGGAGCAGTTAAATGACTTGCAAATCTGCAACAGGCTCATGAGGTAGGCATGTTAATGTTACCCTGCTTCTGGCAATTGGGTGCTAGGAAATTATCACACTCCTTCCCACTTCCTTTGAGACCAGTATTGATACACTTCACTGCCTATTCCCTACCTAGTCACAAGAACAAACCTAGAACTGGTTGGATGGACAGAAAAAAGAGCTAAATATCACATGCCAGTCATCCTGTACCTGCTAATGACCCTGAGGTTTAGACAGGAGAACTCAGCTTACATTTGTTACAGAAGTGAGACTTCAGTGGTGCGCACACTGTGAAGGACAAAGGCATCCCAGCAGGGTGACTGCCTCTGGCATGACCAGCTTGGACACCAGCCCCAGACATGCACTTCACCCTGGAGAAATCCTGTGACATAGTAAGGCACATCTGGGAAGACAGACTGGGACAGATTAACAGCAGTGGAAAATCTTTGAATTTTGTCCCATGAAATGCTTGAATTAATAGCCTACATCTTAACAAGCCTGTACCTGATGAGTACTGTGCAGAGGCAGGTGTGTGTGTTTTGGTTTTGTTATTGTTGTTTGTGTTGTGGATTATTTATTGTGATGCAAGTAATTACATCTCTCTTTGAATTTTTCTGTGGCTTAGAAACTTGTTTTTAACTATACTGCTATGTTTTTATATGAATTGTATAAAAAGAGGTCAGAAGGAAAATAGTAAAGGGAATAGGTGGTATGCTTGTATTATCTTTCTACTTTGGTCCCAAAATTATACACAGAAATTGAGAACAAAAATATCACCTATCTATGCTTGACCCTCAGTTCTTCCCATTCACTCACCTCATATATCACACACCAATTGACTTACATTCAGATCTCCTTAAATGAGCTAACAACTCAGTATTTCTTGCACTTACAGGCAGAAGAAACCCAAGATAATCTCTGTGTTGTTGCAATCAGTTGCAGTGAAGCCTCCTATTGTCTTTTTAAAAATTTTATAGCCCCCTGGCTCAGAAAGGTCAGATTTATTGTTGCCTATTTACTGGCATGTGAATTTATGAGCATTCAGCTCTGAAGCCTGGTATAAATGTACCAGCGTTGTCTTGTCATATGATGCTGCCCACAGCTTTGGAGCAGAAGTCACAAAGTGTAGCACAGCTTTCATCAAGCTGGTACAAGAAAGACTTGCTCTTCTTGTGTCTGGTGATGCAAGCAATGATGGCTAGGATGCCCTCACTGAACTTAGAAAAGGAAAACTTCATAAGAGAGAAAGATTTTATAAGCTTTATATATGACAAGCCCGTGATTTCAATCTTTGTTTAGTGTATTTTTTTTCCAATTAAAGTAGTGAATTAGTGCTGACCTGTCCCTCTAAAACAAAGAATTTATTTATAGTAGTTAATTAAATATTTGGTGTAGAGGGGGTTTTTTGGATGAAATGTATACAGCCTTTTAGATGGGTTTTGGTAAAGTCACTACATTAAAAGGTATTAAATAAACTTAGTAACCAGGTAATGAGAGATAAGCCTGTTAGTGGATCAAAAAATGGCTAGGAAGCAAAGGTATGACTAAATTAACTTTGTTGTCAAAGGATCATTAGCAGCATGGCCAGAAAGTTTCAGGGCAACTTATGTTCAAAATATAGATTTAAAAGCTGTCAAAATATATTTCTATTACTATTTACATGTCTGCATTAATTTTTTTAAATATTAGCATGTCTCTACTGTATCCAGACAAAATTCATCTGTCTTAATATCACTTGATATCTTTCAAAGGTTGTGACAGCCTAGCCATGTGGAAACATGAGAGCAATATAAAATCAGAGAATGACAAAATGGCCTGGGTTGGAAGGGACCTTAGAAATATCTAGTTCCAACCCCCTGCCATTGGCAGGGACATCTTTCACTAGACCAAGTTTCTAAGAGCTCCATCCAACCCGAAACATGTCCAGGAATGGGGCATCCAGGTATGGAATTGGAACTAGATAATCTTTAAAGTCCCTTCCAACCCAGGCCATTCTAAGTTTCTATGAAATCATCAGTGAGTAAAAAATTCAAAAGCTGCAGATTAAGAGAGGTCCAGTTTAAAGCAACATGCATTTTCAGTTACTTAAATCCTTTAGTGTGCTCCTTAAAGTGTAGATTAAATTTCTGACCTAGAGGATAGAGGAGACCTGATCATTTAGCCACATTAACGATTGTTCCACATGCCTATTTTTAGTGGTGTCATCAGCAATTGCTTCAACTATTGTGTTTATAATTTGTATTTTCAATTTCTTGAGTATTTTGGTTCAGATTTAACTTTTCTTATGGTCACTGGTATCCTATCCTAAGGATAAAAGTGTCAAGCCTGAGGTAATCTCTTTAAGAAAAGCCTGAGAGACAGAAACATCATTTTCTTTTTGCTTGTTTTTTGGCATTAGTGCTTGCAAGTAAAATGAAAGATTCTATTTGAAATTCAAGGCCAGATCTTAAGAGATGGTAGGCCCTTGCATATCCCAGTGGCTTCAGTGAGATCAGTGCATTTCAGGACTCATCCCCAAGACTGGATTTGATGCATTGTTTTTGTTTTGGTATAGCTCTGCTAAGGAGTAATCCATTGAGAATTTACTGCCCTTTTGGAGAATACTCCTGGTTTCATGTACATATTTGTCATTTTTTTCCTTTGCCCTTGTCAAACTGAGCATGTTATTTTGTTGTTTGATAAGACATATATCACTTTATGAATTAACCATTTATACATGAATCAGAATATAGTCTGAAAAGTATAGATAGGGCCTTCTTCCAGCAACTGTAAAAGAGTTCATATATTTTGATCATTTCACCCACTACCCAAGCCCCTATTAAAGGAACTAGCCCTGAAATAATTCATGGCTTTGGTGTTAAAACTGTCATCATTCTTCAGGGCTAACACAGCGGAGAAATAACTTTTCAGCAGTCTGCCAGTCTGGGGCAGGGGGTTAAGACTTTGTTTTCTGAAGATTAGAAAGGAGCTGTTTTTTTGTTTGTTTAATCAAAGGAAAGTTAAGTTCTGCAAAAGTTGGTGAGACTGTCCAGTAATCCTCATATTACTCTGTGTCCTATTTACAGCAGGTCAACAGATACAAAACATAACAAAAAACCTCACCTAGACAAATTGGTGTTTTGACTTACACAAAAACCATTAAGGAGATTGGTATAAGTCAGAGGGGTAGCTACAGAAGAAAGGGTAGTGCATCTAAACCTCTTTATTAGTGTTCTTTCTTCCCTCTGCAGCTTGTGTGCAGATGATTCATGCTGCAGATAGGGATATTCTCTGGAAAGTCTCAGTTCCTAGTGTTGATCACTAGCTCTCGGTCTCACTGGCATTTTCCAAGGTATTCAGCTGTAAGTTCCCGTTGACCAATCCCAGACTGATAGGACTAGACCAATAACATGTGTGTAGAATTTCACATGCCTTTTAAAATATTTCCACATTAAAACACTTTGAAGAATTCAAGATTATCTTCTCAGAATATTTATAAGACAGATTCATGGGGGAATTCATCCTGTTCTGTGCAATAGTAGCAGCACAAAGCAGCCTTAAAGTCAGCTTAGGCATCTCTTTGAGGATTTCTCTGATGTACAGAAATCCTGTAGTAATGGCTTTTTCCCTTTCCCTCGCTGCAAGTTCCACTTCAAAGATGTTGGGGTGGTATGACTACTGGAGAGGAACTTACTGCAAGTTTCTGTGCCCCAGATATAGCCTACCATTGCCAGAAGGACTTCTTGTAGCTCTCAGGAATCAGCAATACCTCAAGGTAGCCTTGAAACTACTTTAAATTACCATGAAACCCAATGGTCAGCTCAAGGATCCTGACGTTCGGATATGTGCATCCACTCCTATCATTTTCCCCAGAACTTGTTCCGAATTGCCTCCTTTTCTGAAGTCACAGCCCAGTGATTCTAGTTTGCACCCTGATAGTAGTCAGACTTTTTTCTTTCATCATCAGTGGAGATGGAGAGTGATTTTGATTAATGACTTCATTGTCCCCAGCCAGCAAGACACTTGCCTTTTTTGGTTTGCATCAGAATGGATGCTGAACTGACTGTAAATCTCTAACTGGCAGTAGATTTCACCTGCTGAGAAGGGAGGAAATTAGTCAGGAAAAAAATGGTCACAAAATAATACTGATTTACTCTAACTTCAACTAGAATGTCAGTGGATGAAAATTTTTCCTAAACTTCCCCGGACTTTTTTCCTAAGTCTATACATGCAAGAAATAAACTGCTTATGGGAAACAAAATAATCTTAAGAATCAAGCAAATTATCATTTAATTCTTTCATTTCACATTTTTCCTTTGTGTTTTTAATAAGAAAGAGAGTAAAGGCAGGGATGAATTTCCAGTGATATTAGCATTAGGGTATTTTCATGCCTGCCCCTACTCTTCTTCCAGTGAGTAGACTGGGCCTGTCTCAGGAATTTTGGGAATACTCGTTTGTTGTTATCCATGTAAGATTTTAACATATAATGTCACAAGTATTAATGCCAGTCACAGGTCATGACTGGGTCTTTTAAACTTCAGCTAGATCTACTCTTCACATCCAAGGACTTCTTGAGGACATGGTGATCAACAGCAGCTTTGACTGTAGTGACCGTGAAATTGTAGAGCACAACATCCTAAGATAGTAGAGCAGCAGAACATAGACTCTGCTCCTCAGAAAAGCAGAATGCACCTCATTCAGGAAAATGCTACATGGGATCACATGGGTGGCACCTCTGAAGGGTGAAAAAGCTCTGGAAAGTTGACAAGCCTTTGAATACAACCTCCTCCAATCACAGTTATGGATCATCATGTTACTCAGGAAAATAAGTGAGGATATCAGGAGACTAAACTTGCTAAACAGGGAGCGTGTGACTGAGTTTCAGTGTAAAAAAAAGGCAGAATATTAGAGGTGGAAGGAGGGATAGGACACAAAGGAGAAATTTATAAACTTTGAGTGTGCAGGGATAATGTTAGGAAAGCCAAAGCTCGCGTAGTTGATGCCTACCAGGGTCATGAAGTGTATGATATCTCAAGGTGCATAAGGTACAGCAGGTCAGGGGACGTGATCAGCACTGGTGAGACCACATCCAGAGTGCTGAGATGAAGCATTTTCATATAAGGAGAAGACGAGAGATGGGACTGTTCAACCTGGAGAAGAGAAGGCTCGGGTGGGATCTCATCCATGTATGTAAATACTTTAAGGGAGGGTGTGAGGAAGATGCAGTCAAGCTTTTTAATTGGTACCCAGTGACAGGACAAGAGGCAACCGGCACAAACTGAAACAGAAAAGGCCCTGTCTGAACATCAAGAAATACTTGTTTACTATGAGAGTAACTGAGGACTGAAACAGGCTGCTGAGAAGGCTCAAACCTTGAAGTAGGCAAACCTGCCTGAGCAGGAATGGTAAAATGAGATGACCCCCAGAAGACAGAATCACAGAATATTCTGAGTTGGAAGAGATTTACAGGGAACATTGAGTCCAACTCTCAAGTGAATGGCCCATATGGAGCTCGAACACACAACCTTGATTATAACCATGCTCTGACCAACAGAGCTAATCTCATTTTTTTCCAACCTCAGCCATTCTGTGATCGTGTGATAACAAGAAAATCTTCAACCACTTGGATATTGTGGAGAGTGGAAGAATAGGGAATATATTGTGAATGGTACTAAATGGTTATTATACTTTTATATGCAGGGAAAGACCTCCTAGGCTGCCAGAGAGGAAGTTTAGATAGCTTTTATTCCTTAGTAAGGTTTTGCTAAATGATAATTAAACTTTCTAGGAAAGGAAGGATATGAGGGGGCAGATGAGAAGGTGATAATGTGCACATCCATAGATAATATACTATTACTGGCAGTTAGCTTGTTATAGGATGTGAAAAAAGCTAAGAACACACAAAGAATGTTTTGCTATTAATGCTGAAGTTAATGCTAAAATGTAAAAGTTGGAATGTTCCAATCATTTAGCCATGTAGCTTATTCAGTTTCTGCTTCTAAGTGGTGAGTGTTGACCACCGTTCTGTAGAACAAACACCAAATTCAGTGTTGCATTCACTCACATACTGCTCACAGTAGTCAAGGTCTTGACATTGTGTAACAGGAATAATGCAATCAGTACACATATAAATATTTAAAGGCATCTTGACATTGCTTCACCATACAAATAAATCTGCAACCCAAACTTCTAAATGCTTTTAAGTTGTGCCTGTTATGATGCCAGCTGAAGTGTTGTTTCTGCTAACCTCGGTTGTATACACTGAATTTCATCTGAATCAGTGAAACTCAAAGATTTGAGGTAGCTGAAACAATTCCAAGGGACCTTTGCTTTGCTGTCTCCCCTCTCATCTGCAAGGTCATCTGCCCAGTTTCTTGGAAGACATGTGATGGGAAATGTTGGCTGCTCACAGAGTCTGTGATACTGAGCAGCTCTTCAGATTGCTTCCGGGCCCTCAGAGCTTTCCTGTTCTCATTGTTAGGGAGACCCCTAAGAGGACAGCCTTAGGGTAAGAGTTGCCTTGCGAAGCATATCCTTGGTTTATGTTCTGGAAGTTGCTCCTGATAAAAACAAAGCCGTATTTGAAAATGCTGAACTACTCCACAAAATCAGATTTCCTTCCAGCACCCCGTTTTCCTGATGAGAAGGTGCATTCATAAAGAGCTTCCAAATAATGCAAATGAAGAAAACAATTGTCACAAGAATGACTTTCAATACCTAAAGATTGCTTTCTGAACCTGTTTGAGATCGTCAGCTAAAAGGATAGTCTTCTTTCATAACTCCTTTATAATAACGCGCAGCTGGGTGAAAATTCATCTCAAACAATACTTACTTTTGTCTTTCCTTATTTACCATCATTATCATTACTTTTTACTTTGGTTAGCAGATGTTTCTTTAGCGCTCTGACATTCTTTATAATTTGCATATTTGTTAATTTAACTGGCAGAAAAGTCAACTTACTGTACAATATGCACCTTGTAGTTAACACTTATATGTATGTGGCATATGTAACAGGAAAAGATCTTCTGATATTCCCAATACATTTTTAATGTACAAATTTAACATACTTTTTTAAATTCATGGTTTCGGGCTTTTCTTTGTGCCATGCAAAAATGTCTGATTGTTTAGAGTACAGCTCAAATCCAAGGAGGAATCATTTTGAATCTATAGTACAAACTCATAGCATCCAGGATGTGACTATGATGAACAAATCAGTAATTAATTGGGCATTCATTCCAGTGACCTGTCAGCATTCAAATGCTTTAATTAGATGGAGAAATGGAGGCAAGTAATGAGGGCCAAATCTGTATCCTTTTGAATACAGTGGCAAAACACCCACTTGCTGCAATAAGATTTAGTCCTAAATGCATGACAGCACACTATAGAAGATGTCGTCTCCACCAACTGTGGTTCAAGTGTATAATACTGATAATGTCACTGGCATTGTATCTTTCGTTAAGGAAACAATGATGCTCTTAGGAAGCTTTTTGTCTGCTCATGCATACAAAACAGGCAATTTTCATGAAGTATTAATTGCAAATTATCTAGTATAAATGAGGGTCCCAAAAAGAAAAGTCTACTTTATACTGTATCCACTGTTTATTTCATTATTAGTATTCATTGTTTTGCTTATGTGGTAGAGCTGAAAGGAAACACCATATCCTGTGTCAAGGAATCACACTTTAAATATGTAGGTGTATACAGACCTAGAGGGTTTTTTCTATTCCCAAGATTTTTCATAAGAATTCAAGCATATATGTTTCTAAATGTACACCAGAAACATTTGTCTACCTAGGATTTTCTGTGCATATTGGCCAGTTTCAATTTCCACACACATATAAACCATATTAAAAATTACCACACTAGATTAAAATGCTGGTGATATATTTTAAGTGTTTCCTTTGTCTTCTAAAGGTACTGACTGTAGCTCAACACCTGTTTGTTCCTACCTAGCTAGCATTAACTTTACATTTGAAATGCAGGTTTGAACTATTTATTATGAAAAACATAGACCAGTTTTGAAAATTGATTTAACATATGACATTCATTAAAATTAAATATATATGTTTTTTTCGAAAGTGCTTTTCATTTCCATGTCTTTTTTAAATGACCCTTCTAATTTTCAAAATATGTAATGAAGTTCATGGCAAAATGCAGTGCACACAGAGGTACCCCAGCTACCTTTGAATGAGAAACATACATCCATCCTAGACAATCATAGGCCTCTAAGAATCTTCCTACACTTTTGTCTCCTCATGGCTGTTAGAAACAACCTTCTTTTGAAGCCTATTAAAACCATGTATTCATGACCATCTCATACAATTGTCTTCTTGTGCATATAATGTTCTCTTCCTTGTTGCTTAAGCAGGATTTTTCCTTTATGGTTTTAAACATATATTGAACTTTATTTACAA
Organism: Corvus brachyrhynchos; assembly: GCF_000691975.1. Taxonomy (NCBI): domain Eukaryota; kingdom Metazoa; phylum Chordata; class Aves; order Passeriformes; family Corvidae; genus Corvus; species Corvus brachyrhynchos. The sequence goes on from NW_008238464.1 coordinate 3,949,167, forward strand.
AACAAAAACACTCTCCAGTAGTCTTCACCTTATAAGACTGAGCCACTGCAGGTCTTCTGTCAAAAGTATGGTTTCTGTTCCTCTGAATATCCTCTGAATCAAACTGTATGCAAATTTTAGATGAAGTCCCAAATGTACAGAAGCCTAACACTTCTCAATGCCTCCTGAAAATACCCCACGTGATATATTTGGGGATTTGGTTGGTACTTTTCACAGCCTAGTAAATCTGAAGTTCATAGGTTTTCTGTGATCCACTGATATATCCCATGTATTTCCATCTCCTGTCATTTCAAAATGATGAATTGTCAGCCTATAACAGAGATTCTTGTTATTAGTCCTCAAGTACATGACTTTGCAATTTGTGCAATTATACCTCACCCCTTCTTTTCTAGTTCACTCATCTATTCCAATATTATATTCTGAACCCTCTTTAAATTACTGTTTCCAGTGCTTTGTCACTGGCTGTTTTCATTCTTCTTCAAATGACTGACACAAGCCCTCAACCCCTCCCCACCAGTAATTTTATACTTTACTTCATAACCATCTCACTGAATTAGATCTCTTTCACCTAGATTATTTTCCAGGAGAAATGTCCCAAGCTGTCTTAAGGACATGGTCAAGTAAACTATATAAAAGCTTCCAAACATCCGAATCTTAAAAAAATGTTAAGTTTCAGAGTAGTATTTCAACTACATAAACATTAAATTCCTAAAAGAAGAACTTCTGCAAACCTCTTGACATGTTTTCCTTCCTTCTTTATATGATCATTACTAAGATTCCTCCCTCCCATATTTTTCCCTGGATCTCAGTAAGGTCTTTGGTTTGGGGTTTTTTTTTTCTGATCCTTCCCACAAGTGCCTCACATAGCTTCTATAACTTTGATGAGAATCACTTTGGGTGCTGTGTTCAGTTTTGGGAGGTCTTTATTTTTTCCATTTCGAAGAGTCACCATTTGGGAGCAAAACAGCTTTCCACACCAGTTGAGAGCTGGGGTCTCACCACTAGTACTGCTAAAAAAGACATAGTTCTTCTGACTATGGCAACTTAAAAAGCTCTAGCCAATATAAAGAAGAGATTAGTATCAGACATGCATAAAGTTCTGGGACTAGAAAGGATAATAGTCAATATAGTCACCTGAGCCAAACCTTAGATCATGGTGACTGGAGAATCTTGCCCCAGCAGTAGGACACTGGCATCATCTGATCATGCTTTGTTTCAAAACATGCATCTGAAATTGTTTTGTTTGACTTTGAAACTGAATAAATCTCTTCTGAGTTCATCAAATACCTAGTTACCACCAGCTCTATTACCTGAGTAAGCCCATCAGAGTCCAGTGTTTCATCTTATTCAGCTCAGCTGATCTATTACCCTATCTGCTCAGAAATTGTCTAAAAACTTGAACCAAGAGTTCTTGAGCTCAGATAACTACTTACGCTAGCAATCTGAGGTTTGATTTTGATTTGTTTTACACTGAATGCCTCCAAATACTCCTTGAGAGAGCAGGGAAAGTTGCACAGGCTCTCAGTATCTTTATGTCTAACATACACCAGGCTATCACACCATCTCTCACTCTTGCGACAGCTGGGAGATTTCCTCTTGTCATCTAGCCTTCTTTGGCAGATTTAGACAGGAGATTTTTGTTACTAGAGTGGCAATCATGAGATTTTAACTCAATGTGCTGGTTTCCAAGGTCCCATATATCATTACATGCCATCTTTTGACAGGGTTTGCCACAATGTCTACATCAGCCCCAGTAAAGGAGGTTTTCCTTGTTGTAATTCCACAAGACACCAGTGGTGATCTGAAAGTCTCCATTTGAAAAGACGAGCTGCATTACTCCACAATGAGTGCACAACACATACTGCCAAGGAAACCCTGTATGAACTGCAGTATCCACAACACCTTTTCCTTCAATGCCTAGAAAGTGACCAGCCAGTTCCTAGAATCAAGATATATACAGAAATCATTGTGCTCCTTTAGGCTTGATTTTTTTGGCTTTGTGCCAAAAGTAAGAATCACTGAGATAATGCCATGTCAATGCTGAGGTTTTTGATGCCGCAAATTCTGACTTTAGGTGTATGAGACCCCAGTGAGAGCTGAATCAAAATAATCTCTTCATCAACCATGCAGACCATTTTTCTTTGACCCATGCAGATCATTGGCTTAGACCAGTGGGTATCAGCATTGTGTCAAGGCTTATCCAATCCACTCATCATCCACATAAATTATTAATTTTATCCTTCCCTGCTGCCTTATCTCCATTTACTTCTCCTTCAAGAGCCTGCTAGGTGCTTTAACCCCACTGACTTCATGAAGCCCTCCCTCCACCACACAGAGGTTTTTAAGTATATTCAGATTCTGTTTTAAAATGGCCATGTATTTTATGCTTCCGGTTTGTAAATTAAGCTTGTTCTCATAAACAGGTTAAGAAACATGGAAAAGCTGAGCCTTAAGGCAGTCTGAAATGAGAAACAGGGCTGACCTAAACACCTCTGTTTTATGACTGGTATCACCTATGGTTTGTCTCCAAAGATTATGTCCTCAGTTGGGTCATCCAATAAAACAGCTTTTCTTGGTTCTCCACCTAATATATCTTACAGCATGACCTCCAAAGTGAGCAATGGATAAATGCAATGATCATTGCAGTTATAATCTCCACGTACCTGCTTTAACAGTACCTCAAAGACTGTTTTCAATACTGAAGAGTTTTATTGATCATATGGACCATTATGGTCTCTTTCTTTAGACATTTGATACATGTACATGTATCATGCTTGTCAGCATCACGACCATGTGATAAAGAAACGTGTTCTTTACTCTCCAGAATTATGTGTTTATATCACACATTTTCATTCCCTATTATGTCCTCCTTCATTCCTTATTCAAGGTCTGAGAGCCCTATTTAATGAGCACAAATGGCACTGGATGTAAAAAGCCTGCTATTTCTCCTTTGGAAATGACAAATTTCATACCAAGTTACAAAATAATCACAATAATATTTATATAATTTATTGTCCTTTTTAGTTCCTCTTATCTGAGCATCCAAGTATTACAATGGCTTCCCAATATGATGAAAAAGAGGAGTTTTCTGTCTGGGGAGACTACCGCTGAATTAAAGTACATGATTTTTTTCAGACATCACTATCACAACTGTGTTTCTTTTAACCTCTAGTAGTGTTTGCCTGAGATTCCTCACCCTGCTGGCAGGTGTTGATCCAGCTGGGAAAGTGCAAATTTTGCTGACTCAATAATAAAGCTAGCTCATTATTTCACTTAGAAATAAGAGAAATAAAGAGAAATCATGACAGAGAGAGTGGTAAGGTTGGGTGCCCAGCGTGTCCTGAGGGAGCAAGGCACAAAGAAAACCAAGTCCAAGGCCAAGTTTCAGGTTGTGGTTTCATAGCAAATTCTTTCATTATGACCTTTGTGCTAATAAGCAAGGTTTATTAATTAAGAAACCCACTTGCTTGCACCCAAACATGCATGAATATTTGTGAATATTCTTTTTAATAGCTGCTTTCTCTTTCATGACTGTCTATAGACCACCCATAATTCTTAGACAACATGTCTGCAACCAGCTTTTGTGAACATGTTAATTAGAAAGCCTGTTCCAGCAGAGTTTCTGAGATGAGCAGCAAACAGTGCTGCTCATCCACCCCACCCCCACAGTAGGCACCCAAACAGCATGGCTTATTCGACAGAAAACACACAGAGAAGAGAGACCAGGTAGATTTGGAGGCTCAGAGCCATAATATAAAACTATAAATCCTGCCTACATAGAGAGCTTAAGCACCATGCTGGCATTCAGTGACAAACAGTGATCTCAGATCTTGGATTTTATGGTTGCCTGGAGTAGCAAAAGTAGTTTGTTTCATAACATTGCAAAGAACCTATTTGGCCACAGCACATACAAATACACCAAAGTGTAAGCAGAGAGCTAATTCGTCCTGTACCTTTCAACATGCAGAGAGGCAGCCTGCCACAGAATGTACAACTGTGAGTTAACTTTCCTTAACACAAGGTAATAATTTCATTTGATAGATAAAATTTGGTATTATAAATTATCTGCTGCAGCACAAATGTTTTGCTAAGTGACTTCTTGGTTATTAACAACACAGCTAAAATCTTCCTGAGATGAGGCAGTTCCATGTTGAGTAGGTTGATACCAAGGAAATAAAACCTTATAAAAATCTGAATAGCTAAATACTGTCTTGTGAAAATACTGGGAATGTAAGTGCTTGTGTGTAGAATTAAAGGTGGTACAGCTGTACTGAATGCATTGCAGTTACTGTATATGTGCTTTGGGATAGAAGGAGTGGTTATACAACCCAAAGAAAGAAATGTGTTAATATTGCTTTAAGATAAGTAAGACAGTTGTTCATAGTGAGGTAGGATATGAGCTTACTGGATCATGATTCTTTCATGGAAATTTCTCTTTAGGCTTTATGAAGGGCAGGGTAAGACACTTTTGATAGTGTCCCATTGATTGGAGATATATATTGTACTCAAAGACTTCATACTTGGCTCACTGTTTATGACTTTGATAGAATTATAAACAAAGCTCTATTTCAGACTACAAGTAATGCAATAAAAATAGGAAAGAAGGAGCAGGGAAGCCTCCTCCAAAGTTCCCAGAAATAATACCACACTGCAAAGCTCTGCAGTTTGTCATAAAAAGGTCATGTTCCCAAAATAAAAAGCCCAAACCTGACCTAAAAGTACTGAACAGGAATAGAGAAATAAGCACAGTCCATTAATAGATCGAAATTTTCTGCTACTGTTTTATAGACTTTGGTTGAACAATATAAGTTTTTCACGGAGTGGTATCCTGAGCAGAGCTTGCAGCTTGTTTTAAAATAAGATAGGCAGAGAGAATTGGTGCTCTGCAGAGTTACCTTCATGATGTGTGGGGAGAGGCGTCAGTAGCTTCTTCTGCTTTTTATTTCCCTTGGAACCTAGAGGGTGAGAGGGCACTGGTTATGTGGGGTATCACTAAAATCATGTTGTTTGGAAATGGGGCTGCATTTCTTCCAATCTGCTGTTGAGAAAAAATAAATGATGGAAACATATTGCATCTGGGATTTAAGGTTTTCCTTCTCCACTGCTGCTGACACCTGACCTCAGACACCCTTTCCAGCACTTTTCTTCACTATCTCAATATCATTTTCACCTTCTCTTCCTGACTCCTTTCCACAACCTGAGGAGGAACATGGCAGAAACCATTTTCACATCAGGGCTGTCATTCTAAAATCTGCACCTTCTTGGTCATCCATTTTTAAAAATAACTATTCCCATGAAAAATACAGTTATCAGTACTGCTCAAACATAACAGCATTTCTGTCCACTAATGTTTACTGTTTCACACTCGATTAATTCTTGCATTTTTGTTGTCCTTAAAACTCATTTAATTGAACATTCCCTTTTAAGAATTTTTGAAAACTCACATAATTTGTGTATTTAGAAAGTTATCTGTTATCTCAAAGAGGCATAAGTTCCCCTGAAATTTTCAAAATTTAAGAAAGTTTAAAAATCACTTCAGGTATCAATTATTCTCTTTTACAATTTTTTACATATTTCTTGCACCTGTCACTGTGGCATACATAGCAGGAAAAGTCAAAACTCCCAATAAAAAATGTGAGGTCTTCTCCGTCTTACCAAAAAAGTACCCTGGGAGATACATCTATTTTTTGTTTGTTTTTTTGGTTAAATTTTTTTAAATGTGTCTGAAAAAAATCACATAGTTGGAAAGTTTCATCCTCAGTAATAAGGTGTCTAACATTTTTCCATTAGCATTGCTAAGACAGTTTTCTGGGTCCAGTTAGAAATGGTTGATCAACACTCATGCAGTGCATCAGTGTCTTTGTCATGAGAAATGCAAAGAATGCTTAAGCGTGAAACAGTATTTTCTTTATACAATACAATATCTTCATATAGATGCTTGAAATATGGTCAAACGAAAAGTGTTTGTCCCTCTTGCACATTCCCTCTCTCCACATCAGCTTGGCAACACCAGGTTCATGAGAACAGCAGTTTAGGCTACAGCTGCTCAGGCTCAGAATAATACCCCAACCTAGTTTCACAAAGAACTTCTAGTGAAAACATGCACTTTCACAAGTTTCACGGGTTGGGTTGGGGGTTTTTTTCCCCACTGAGACATTCTGAGGGGGTTTTATAGTGTTTGGGGATTTTTTTAAGGAATCTGAGTTTCAAAAATTGTTCTGAAACATAAAGAAAGCTCTACTTCCACTTCTATAAGGGAGTCAGAAGTTGCACAATGGTAGTGTGAGAAGAAGACCAACATTTGCAGGGCATTTTTCATTTTATTAAGAATGTGAAAACTCTGAGTAAGAGTAAAGACATTTTTGTCTGAAAAGATCTAAAATGATTAGTGAGCTTCAAAGACGGAATTTTTTCCTAGAAATCAAGGCAGTGTCTGTTTGTATTATTTGTTTGCCAGTTTATCTTGGTTTAGTTTGCTTACTTCAGATGGATTTCGTTTGGCTAGGGGTTTTGATGTGATTTATTTTGCTTTTCTTCCAGTTGTGCAGGGAAAGATTTTACTTGGACAGTGGTTGGTAGCTTTTTTTCTTCATGCCCATAACAATATTTTTCCTTATGGTCATTTTCAGAAAAAAAGAAAAAATACATCTTCAGATTCTGATTTACTATTGCCCCTATGACTTACCTGGGTACTTTTCCATGCACATTCAGAAAGGAAGGAACCCTTACTTCTGGGCTCCTATTACATCCCCATAAATACAGCAATTTTTTAACACAATGACAGAAAAAATAACTTTTCTTTTATTGAACTAAATGCTGGTTTTGCATAAAATAGACTATAATTCAGAGTCTGTAATGCCTACTGAAAGGTTAGGCTCGTTACCATCCAAATAGGCTGAGCTAATAAAAATTATATTTGTTACAATCCAAATAGATTAACCAGCCTTAAGGGCTTAGCTATGTATCACACATTTCAATTTTCTTATAATTAAATTAACATAAAACAGACTTGACAAATAAATGACTGTATCAGAAACAGTTAAGCTCTATTTAACCAAAATAACTGTTCTATTTACATATACAGCAACCTGTGACTATTTTGGGAGCTATAAGTAGCCTATCTAGTTAGTAAACCCTTTGGCACTCACAGCCTGCCACAGACTGTTAAGTATTGGTCCCAGACTTTCTGTGAACCATGTATATCCTAAAGGATAGATTTTGTGGTTTAGCTTCTACACTCCCTGTTGGTTGTCTCCCACCAGATACCTCCTCTGATGCCCTGTCACAACTAAGAAATGGCCTTGAAAGGATTCATATGCAGATTTTGGCTTTATTCACTAACTAGCCCTTTTGACTAAACTATTTCAGTAGGTTTACTTACAGAATCATCAAATCATCTAGATTGGAAAAGATCTTTGAGATCATCAAGTCCAACCATTAACCTGGCACTGCCAAGTCCACCACTAAACAATGTTCCCAAATGCCATATCTGCATATCTTTTAAATACCCCTAGGGATGGTGACCTAGCTACTTCTCCAGGAGACCTATTCCAATGCCTGACAACCCTTTCAGGGAAGAAATGTTTCCTAATATCCAATCTAAATCTTCCCTGGTGAAACTTGCAGTCATTTACTCTCATCCTATCACTTGCCACTTGTCAGAAGGGTCTGACCGCCACCCTCCTTTCAGGCAACTGTACAGAACAATAAGGTCTCCCTTTGAGACTTCCTCTTACAGGCTAAATAAGCCCAGGAAGAGGGGTTTTATGAAACCAAGCACGTGTGTAAATCTTTTCAGGATAGTGATTTTAGTCTCTTCACCACATTTTCCCCATCCATACATACATCTGTTGCACACATATCTAAGCTGAAATAAGTTCTCAGGTAGCGTGTCTTGGATGACAACAGGGAACTCTTTAATAGTTTTAGCAGTTCATTAATGAAGGCTGCATGGTTTACTCAGCAGCACTGACCTTCCTAAAGACACTTCGGCTGTCCATAAACTATGTCTCTATGTATCAGTTTTCTCGCCTCCTTTTCCCTCTCTTCCATTCCACTGTAAATATTGAAACCATAATATTCAGAACCTTAATTTTCACCATGTCTCCTACTTACCTCTAAAAAGAAAGGATAAGATGCAAATAGCACTCATGTTTATAGTCTCCTCTGTGATTGCCTCTTTGGATGAGAAACCACAGGCATAACCTTAGTGGTTGGCAAGAACACAAATATGAGATGGTGGGTCAAGATAATAATTTTCTCTCTTGTTCCATGTGACAGGGTGTTTGGTCGCATGGCTGGGGAAGGTTTTCCCTTAAGGAATGCTGTTGGAAAGATTTTCACAAAAGTTTTGTTTCCCTTTCTGCTGTGGATATTAAAAACTTAGTATGACCTGGCATCAAAGAAAAAATTTACAGAGACCATACCAGGCATCTGCGATATAGGGTGTGTTGGATGTGGTTGAGAGTCTTTGTGTCGAACTGTCACACACCAAGTGAAATAAATTAAATTGATGTGTAACCTGGTTTTGCAAAAGCTCTGAAACTCTATCTGTTATGCTGTAATATGTGTGTGGTTTGGCAAATGGTAAAGAGAATAGTTTCCACTTTCCATAAAGCCATGAAAAATCCACTTAAGTTTCTTAGAGCTTTGTACTATAATTAACCATTCTGAGAGTGCTATTGTCTGAGGACTATGCCTTTAAGCCCCTTCTCCTCCCTGTAGGAACTCACTCAGAGCAGAGGAGTGCAAATGGAGTTGAGATCAGCAAGCTGGATACTTAAATGCTTCTTTTGCTATCATTTTTTTGGTGCCTTAATTTTACGAACAATGGGCTGCCTGTTGCAGAAATGATCAGTATTGCACCTCAGGTATTCTCCCTAAATTACAACTGTGCTGCCTGGATCTAAGCTATAAATATCAATGTATATTGCAGAAATTTGCTTTAAAAAGAAAGAAAAAGATAAATGGATACTATTTTTAAATGCAGCCCTAGAATCAGGTGGCTTCATGCTGTTATGATAAGGAGCTGAGTGGCACTGGCTGAGAAGGAGGTCGAAGCAGCAGCAGCATAACCTGCTCTCGCTGCAGCCAGCCAGATAATCAGGAACTTGTGCTCTGACGGGTGGGAGGGGACCAAGGTGATGATTATTGTTTTACCTTAGGCTTCCTCTGGGGAATTAACTGAGCTTTTGAAATTCAGTTTTCCAGAGCGTAGCTTTCACGGCCTTCCCTTGTGCAGACTCAAAATAGCCTTTCGACATGGCTCCTGCAGTGGCCAATAGCAAGAAAGAGGGACAGAGCTGTTCAGAAGGAAAGGAGACCGGGTGACCCCAGCAAAACTCACAGTTCTGCAAGCCCAGGATCAGTCTGGAGCAGAGCAGAGACTTGGTCCTGTGAGAAGAAGGGTTGATAGCACCTTTCCTAAGGTTTCCTAATTTAAGACTAAAGGTGTGTTTTTCATCCTCTTTTTCTCTTCACTATAAGTAAGCTGATGTGTATCACTGTGGGAACTGGTTTTGGATTGTATTTAAACCATAGAACACTCAGAGGAACTGGCAGCTTAGGAGAGTGCAAGGGACATTTCAGTATGGACCTCTTGGATGTTTTATGACATTCATTTTTGTTTGCCAATATGGGATTTACAAAGTATGGGAAAGAAAAAAAATATTTTAAAAAAGGAATGGTGAGAGGCTGTGAAGCAATATATCTTTTCTTATTCTGCAAACTGAAAGACACTGCAAATGGTAAACCCTTTATGACCTATTGCACACTGTTTCCTTTACACACTACCCATCACCTCCCTCTAAAACGTGCCAGTTTCTCCACCTTCCCCTTTGGTGACTCCCAACAGTATCTAGGTTAAAAACAGAGCAGTAGAGTATACACAAACTCAGAGCTGCTCCATAGCTGTGCTTTGACTTCTGAGGTATTCTCTGTGTTTCCTCTTCCTCAGTTTTATGTATTAAAGCTTATTTTTAACTAACACTGTGATCCTAAGCTTCTTCGCAGCCTCAACTAAGCCGTGTGATTCATGTTTCAAAGCCTAATATTTTAGCCTCAAAAGCAGGATGAAATACTGTCATTTGAGTTTTTTAATGACTGTGGACTAGTACATGCTTTTTCAGCCTTTCCTCAAAGGCTCCAAATTAGAAGAAAACTAATTTCCACAGCACATGTAAGCCAATAAAAAGAGTATAGCAGGAGGAGGATATGGAGCTGGAAGAGAACAGCATGGTACTGGGATTTGAGCTGAGTTTGTAGTGTATAATGATAAATTATGTACAAATATTATTGCTATTATTATGTAGTAGTATTATTCTGTGCCAGCACTCTTTGCTGGTATGTCATTCCTGAATGCAAAATTCTTCTGGTTTTCCTCCCCTTTGGAGTCTGAATAATGGGGCTTATTTTGTGCAAGTTTTGCCCCAGGGTTTCCCTTCTCTGACTGGCAGATGAATATGTGGTTATAGCCCTCCGCTCTGAGCCAGTGGAGCCACCCAGCTTCTCTGCTGTGGTGCTTTCTGTAGCATAATACTCATGTGGAGCTTTACAGCAGAGAAGACAAGTGGTCATGGAAGCTTAGCTGGTAATCCAAAACCCCTTGAAACCAAAGGGCATTCTCCCTTTGGCCTCAGTGTGCTGCCAGCGGGTTGCTAAATTCTGCTCTGGGATAAAGACCAGAAGAAAGACTCTGTCAGAAATTTAGGGAGGATGCAAGAAGGGAGTAAATGGGTCAGAGAACCTGAAATGAAAACAGGAAAGTTGAGATTATATTTAATAATAAGGGTCCTTGGGGAATAAACTGCAGTAAACACTGAACAGCAAGAGAGAGGATGTGATCCTGCAGTGAGGATCTGTGAAAGGCATGGAGACCAACACAATATCATCTCTGTAAAGGAATGCAGGTGAGACCTTTTCTGCATAAAATGAAAAGTATTCCAGACTACCTGAGGTAAACTGGAGATTCCGTCTGAGGCCTCCCTTCCCGTGGATTTCTCTTTCTGTTGTTGTCTTTTTTGGCACAAATAAGGAGTTGCCTAATTACCTACCTCAGCATGGGCAGAGCTCAAGAGAGAGGTCTTGTTGTTTGGTGTCTTATCTCCAAGAACCTGAATAATCAAATTTTTGATGATACAGCAGGCAAAGAACAAGAAGCTACAGTGTTGTGTAGCTATTTTTTCATGGACTGTCCCAAGGAAACAAATACCTCAGCCAAAAGGGTGGTAAAGAGCTGCTGTAGGCATTTAGTCATTTGACTCATCCTTTTCTTAAACAATCCCAGAAAAACAGAATATCTCTGTTCAGAAATGACATCTAAAGCGCATATACAGCCCACGACGTTTGATTTGCAGAGGATGTCTGTTCAGAGTTCAAGGAACAAATACATACAGTCCCTTGTCACTTGGAGAACACAGGCAGCTCCTCAAGATCTGCCAATGCCACTCTTCTGATGTAACTGTGGTCTGCCAATGACCATAGCACATGTGCCCTGTTTCTGGGGTGGCTGTAGGCAAAAACTCAGTATTTCCAGACTGAGTTGGTCATCAGGTTTCAATGATCACAAGTTAAATCATCAGCACTTTTATACATAGAAGCATTAAAGTCACAGTTGCCCTTTTTTGGCAGTATAGCATGCTTTCTTAGCATCTAAATATCTTTCTTTGCCATGTTATAAAAGATGGAAGTCACGGTTAATGAAGGATGAAAATATCTGGAATGATTTTTTTTTTCCACTTGCATGAAAATATAAGGATATCTTGGTTACAAGGAAAGAAAAAGTTGTGTGAATTATTTACCACGAGAAATACAAAGAGTAATACTGAATAAAAATAATAAGTGCTATTCAAATGCAATAGAAGCCAGTAGAAGGCGGGTACTTGCATTTAAAAACTTATTGTATTCATGGCTTCATTTATTTTGGTGGTAGTAGAATGTAAAGAACAAAATAAATTAGAACCAAAAATGGAAAAGATGGGATTAATATACAGTATGCTGTGAATGATTTGTTGCTCTTCCCACAATGCCCCTCTCCAGCTTATCTGAACACTTAGCTATGTTTATTTCCATAAAGAATGCATTTTATTATGAGGGAAGCTAGCATGTGCTTTTTAAAATAAGGCAAAAACTTTATTAAAATTCAAAAGAAAAGTAAACAGAAATGATTTGGGAAGCTTTATTCATTTATTTGGGCAAACACTGCTAAAAACATTTAGGTGCACTGCATGTTTAAAAAGTAATAAATAGCTATTGTGCTTACTTCATAAACTTGTCAGAGTGTCTTCATTTTATTTTCCTGAACAAACTGAATTTCTGTACTGCTCATCCACAGCCAGTTAATAAATACATCACCCTAAAAAGTGCTGTGGTATTAAATTTACAGCAGATAAAATATGGATGAAGTTGCTGTGCTTCAGGTACGTCAACTGTGATTTAATATCTCTGACTACCCTTATGAGGAGTAAAAGATTACTCGGCTGCTCCAACAGCAAGATACTGACCTTTGCTCCCAAGTAACAGCCACTCAGCAAATACTACCAAATGAAGAAGTAGAATAACATATAGATTTGCCATAAGAAAAAATTGATCTATACCCATATATCAAATCTGCTGATCAGAGCTCTGCAGAAAAAGTACCTCATAATCTTTAGCATGGAATTGCAAAAACTTTTGGTGAAAAGTATGGGGTTTATTTTAAAGTAAAAGATTTCTTGGGGCAAAAGTGTTCTATATCTGTACATGTGGTGTGTGGAGAGTGTCACACATATATCCAGGTATACATATGCCACCTTGACACATCTTCAAATATAGAAACATCAACAGATCTATTAGATCACCAGCTAGTGATCTAGCAATCAGTCTTATACCCATTTTCCATTTTTCTGTTAACTCTTTGAAAGAATGGAGAAAAGCATAACATTGTCTCTGTAAATGAAGGTAAAATTCCTCTGGGGAAACTCATAAAAGTCTGATTTAAATTGTATCTTTAAAAAAGTTATATCTAAAGGTGATAAAAACCCCAGGAAGAAATGTTTGTTAGCAAAGAAAATAAATTCTTGTGATTTACATTTTGCCTTCAAAAAAAAGGTGTGTGAGTGAAAGGGTGCTACTCTGCACTTCAAAGCAAAAGCAAATGAAAAATTTTCAACAACAAAGCCAAAGTATGAAACAGACAAATCACTCTGCTGAGTACTTTTTAACCTACGGTGGCACATGCTAGCAAAGCTACTGCTGTATATATAATAAGGATTGAAAAGGTAATCTTTAAATGTGAAAGCAAAATAAGAAACTTCCTTAATTAGTGCTGATTAGTTCTACTCAAGGAAGTAGAATTTGATCTACAATGGTAAAATCAGTAGATTTATATGAGTATTAGACTTTCTCTGGTGAGATTTTCTCAAGCTATTTAAAATTATTTTTTAAATCTTCATTCTGTAACACCCATAATTTTAACATGATCTAATAATATTTGTGCTTCATAGTCTGACAGTTAGGTATATCTAATAACTTGGTATCATAAGTAATTTTTGAACCCAGTGTTTTTGTTTCCACACAAATGAAAGCCTTGTTCAGCTCCCATTTCAGTGCAAGCTATTGTTTTTAATAGGCAAGGGTTTTTTTCCTGAGGAGCTGATTTGATTAACATGTCCAAGAAAAATAACATGATATTTGTCTCAAATGTCTGCTGTGGTTTTATTGCAAGTGATAGACCACGATGCCTAAAGATTCTCAATGCTTTTTTGTGAAAGTTGGATTTCTTTCCAAATGAGACTTAGAAAATAATGAGATTTAAAAATGGGGAACTGGTGACATTTGTTTCAAGATTTTGTTTGGGGTTTTCCTTTCAGTTAAAAAACACCTTTTGCTATTAAGATGCAGTGGCTTGGTCAAACAGGAATGTGCATCCTGCCCATCCTAGCCCAGATGTTACTCATTCAAACAGACGTCAGCCCATAAACCTTTCTAAACAAGTGTTTTCTCCACTCTGATTGCACAAGGGATTTGGTTGGGCAAGACGACATTTTCTTGAGTGACAGATGCTCATGCTGCAGCAGTACCATGGACACTCATAATGTCCTTGCAGAGCAGCTGCTCCTTGAGGATTTTATATGGTTTTCCTTGTGCTTGTAATAATAAAGAAAAAAAAATATTTTGCTCTTTAAACTTGGGGGGTTAAAAAACACACACAGGAAAGAGAACCAAGACTTACTAGCAGAATTTAGAAAGTCTCAGAAGCTGAAGATATGCAGATACTGTGAACCTTCTAAAGGCACATTTCTTCAAGCACTATAGAAGAATTTTATTGGGCATACCTGTCTTGCCTGAACTGGTAGCAGAAAGCAGGCACAGGAAGGATCACAGGAGATGGAAAGAAGGAAGGATAATTGGCAGATAATACAAGAGGCTCAATTTTTTGCAAAATAAGTGGGTGGTTTCTAAAATTTATGGATGTTTTCTAAATTTTATTTCTCGGTATTTGAACTTTGAACAAGAAAGAAGAGAACAAATTTTTAATATGCATTTATATAATAATAATAAATAATAAAAATAAAGAAAATTATTATAATAATAAGCAGCAATATCTCATGTCAATGCATATTATTCAGAACATTAGGAATTATACCTGAACAGTCTATTACAGAATGGATTTCAAATTTCAGAATAGAGAACTTTAAGAAAACTTCTAGCACCTTAAATGGAGGTGGGTAAGATCAAAAGGCATTTCTTAACACTGGATTTATGTCTCTGGCCAAAAGAGTAGTGTCTCCCTGGTACAACCAAGGTGGTGTCAGTGACATCATGTCGCAGCCCATTACAGCATTCCCGAGCTCAGACGGCTGTCATGGAATATGACACACCACAAGTATTCGTAGAATTCACATGAATATTTTTCTCATTGCTACTTGGGTGTCACTTCACACAGTAAATACCCAGCCTCAATCCAAATCAGTAGTTAAGACCCAGTCTGTGGTGCTTGTACACTGATCACAAATTCTGACATGAGCAGAGGGTGGCATTTCACCTTGAAATCCCATTTAAGAATATGAAAATGTTGAGAAACCTGCGCTATCTTGATGCCACAAACAAGACACTTTTTTGTTGGACTCCCATGCTGAATTTGGCCCAGCCAAACTTGTATCCTCTCTCAAGGACATCCAAGTGAGGTGAAAACCATCCCTGCTCTCTAGGGATCCTATGGAAGGAAAAAGTTAACACAGTGAAAAAGAAAAATTTGAAACACCTAAAGCTAGCAAAAATGTTGTCTGTTTGCCTAGGCAGGGCAAATTGAAGAGAGATGACTTGCCATCTAGACCCTGCTGTTTATCATATCAAGTCAGACTCAAGAGCCGCTGGTCAGGAAATATAAGGTATTTATTGTTTTGCTGGTGCCTGCAGCAAGCCTGTCCTGTGCCTAACAAACAGGGTTCAGTTTTCAAAACCATTAAGTGTGTGAATAGCAGAGTTTTTTTGAGGGAAAGTTGTTCTAAAATATAAAGTGAAAATCTGTAGCAAGGACATTACTCTCAGAGAATGACATTTGATCTGTCTTAAAATTGCTAGAGAGTATTCCAGAGAACACTCTTTGAATGGGATTGTCCAAATCCAAAAGGCTCTATTAGCATTCAGTAATTAAATAGATCAAGTTTAAATTGTTTCAAATCTGCACTTTTATTAGTCCTCTCCTGAAGTAACAGTGAATCTGATAATGAAAATACAACATCAACACAGATCTGGGGTTCTTCCCTGCAGACAGGAGGCAGAAGATGAACAGTTGAAGGCAGGAGAAAGAGCATTTGGGCCTGGATTTTGTTCCTTTAAGAGTTCCAAAGGAAACAAAGAAAATATGGTGATTAGAAACCTGGAAATCAGGGTCAGGGGCACATGGGGAGGTATTTAAGACCACGTTTACATGGGGGTGAAAAGAGTGGTGCATTAGGGAGGTAAAAATAAATTTTAAAATCTTCCAAGGGTTCAGTGGTATCTGAGAGGACAGCAGTAATGAAAAGCACGATACAGGCTGGAAACGGCAAGAAGGGAGCATGGAAAACAGAGGCTTCTAGGAAGTAACACTGGGAGGTGCACTACCAGACATAATATGGGTTGGTTGGACCAAGGGGAAGTGAAAAAATATCTTTTGAGAGATTGTAAATAGGATCTAAGGACTCAGAGTTGCAGCAGGGGCTTTATTAGCAGAAAGCTTGCAGCATGCTTGCCAGCTCCGGGAGGCCTGGCTGCAGCACTGAGGACGTGCACACTTCTAACAAGCAGAGAGGGAGCCCGTGAAGAAAAGCTCCTGGTTTGCCTTGTGCCTAGATTAGGTGCTCGGTGTGCTCTTCTTAGCCTAAAGCCGGTTCCCTGCATAAGGACATCACAGCACTATGACCACAGAAGGCTGAAGACTTAACCCAGATTTTATTCAGTGAGGATTGCTTGGTAGCACAGCCTCCCCTGTGGCAGCAGCTGAGAACCGAGCTCTGCTCTTGCAGCCATGCACCAAAGGATTGATTCTGCAAGCTGCTGAGCACACATGGGAACCCTTCAGCCCACCTGAGTTCAGTGGGGCCTGCGAGCACTCAAATCCTTGCAGAAGTGATTGGCAGATGCTGGATGGCATCCTCAGAGAATAAATGTTGGATGTTCCTTCCCCTCCTTATTAGTAGCAAATTATACCGGCAGCTGTCCAAGATTTTTTTACTCTGACCTGTTCCATTCTTAATCAATTGCTGATACGTGTGTGTGCAAGAGGTGAAAAAGCATATTTGTTCCTTTCCTTTTGAATATGGAGCCAAGAGACAAAATTAAAGTGGGGGGAGGAGGGAAAAGGGAAAGGAGAGTAAGGATTCACAAAGACTCTTGCAAATAAAATCCATTGATTTACATGGCTTTTTGCTAAATCACAAATATCTAGTTAGATCTAGAGGAAGAATTTATTCACAGAAATGCTCACAAAAAGCAAAGCAAATCCTACCACGAATAAATATTCATAGGACTATTTGCACTGGGAGAGCTCCCTTGGCTATTCTAAAAGCCTTTTTTTTTCCTGTAGTGTGGCTGGAAAGGCTAGAATTAAGTAGTTTCAAGAAGTGAAAAAGGAACATGAAGTAGTAGTCAGAGAGAAGTGTATTTGCTATTATCACAGCCAGGATCAGTGAAGCTGTTCATCAGGCAGATGACCATTCCACCTTACAACTAGTTTGCCTTCAGTCATGAGGCTCAAAACTGATGGTCCTGGGAAGCAGGGCACAAGTACCTTACATGCCTACATGCAGTAAAAACAGACTGGCAGCTGGGGGATTACGTCTTAGCTGTCCCAATGAAAGCTTTGTCTGGCCATGATGGGGGAGAGGGAAATTTAGGAAGCCAACATTTAGCTGATGGTGAACTCAGTAGAAAGGAAACCTCCACAGGCTTTTTAAATCATTTGGGCCAATTATTCTAATAGGGACCAGGACAGACATCTTCCTTGCCATGTCATGGCTGCATCAGCAGTTACAGAGCCTCCTCTTTTTTTCCATTGCCTGGTTAAATCACAGATTTTCGTCTGCACAATGGCATGTCTCCAACAGTGCCTGATTTACTTGTAACTTGGATTTATGGGCTTTGAAACTTTTTGAGTGGAAGAGACAAGTGATCCAGTAGAGTTGTTCCTGCTGCCTCTGCCACCCTTTTGCAGGAGTTCATCCCTGGGCCTCTATGGAGAGAAGGAAAAGAGGAGAGATGGAGAAGCTAGTTGTGAACAGCCACTGGAGCCACCTCTGGGTTACCTGACACTCCTTGAGACAGAGCTGCTCCCTAAGCCTGGCCAGGCTCTGCCCAGCACCTTAAATACAGCCCACCGCTGGTTTCACCCTCTGAGGCAGTGTCTGAAAAGATGATGCAAGTCCCATTCAGCCATCCCAGCTACAGGCAGCGAAACCCCAATGTCCTGCTGGTACCTTCAGACCTGGTAGTAAAACCTTTCTGCAGTTTTCAGTGAGGACCCTGAACACCTTGATACCCAGACAAGGGTAGACACACTGAATCCCTGTGAGTGCATTAAAGACTGAGAATTGCAATTTGGGGCTGTGACTCCTGGAGAAAAAAAAATCCTTTTTTATCCTGACAGATTCCAATCCACTTTGCCTTTATACACAGAGTAAGCAGCATTTTATATATTAGTGAAAAGGCACAACTAAATTTTTAGATAGATTCTTAAAATGTAACTTTATTGAGAACTGAGATAACTTTGTTGTCAAATATTTAAAACAAAGGAAAAAACAAGAAAACAAATAACCAAGACCAGAAACCTAGCCAGTGTTGACCATATGCCTGAAAAGCTAGCAGCATCCAAGGGACACTTCATCCTTTCAGTGTACAGTTCCAGTAAAAACAAAAAAACTGAGAACCACTGCTTACCTGACTTTGTAAATACTTTTATTTATTTATTTTCTTTCCAGTTTTTCACCCTTGATGTATCTCCTAAGACTGCAAGCAGGATACATAGTGCTTCATATTCCAAGTGCTGAGGCCTATCTATCAAAAGCTGACTGGAGTGGGTGGTGAAATACAGTAGGAGGTGGCTAGCTACACAGTTGTACTATTAAATTACTGTCTGTCCAAGGAGAGTAATCTCTTGTTTCAGCAGCAGGTACTACTACCAGAGACTGTAAAAACCTCAAGCACTCTGAAATAGGCTGTCATATGGAGCACCATAAATTACATCAGTCAAACATTCCATCATTCATTCTCTCCACGGTCTTACAGTGGGATGAATAGTTTGCACAAGGGAGGAAAACAACCACCAACTTTCTGATTCCTTTTCTATTTATTTTCTGGAAGACCTTCAGGGGCCATCTTCCTATGCAAAATTTTAATTAACCATAAAATATAATTTTCCATTTGCGTAGCTGCAGTCTCAGGGACCACACAGGCTGCTCCCCAAACCCCAAAATGCAAAAAAGGTGTAGGATTTTCTTTTTCTCAAACTGCAGCTATTGTTATCCACCCTATTATTAAGAAGTTTAAGAAATGCAGCATCAATGACTTCCTTTTCATCTTTGTGGAGTGGAACATTTGACAGTAAGTTAAAATCCTAAATAAAATATGAAAGCTGCCAGCACATGCCAAAAGTCTCTCGGAGAGCATATATGAAAAGTTGCTCCTAAGACACAAATGCCACTAATATCATATGAAAATTGCAAAAAGGTATATGAAAGTCACTAATGTGACATGAAAGAACAAAAGTCTTCAAATTATGTGAAAGTTGCTGTTACGATATGTTACCCTTACTGTTCTAGTTACTTTCTATCTTCTTATTAGCAACTTCCATTTCAAACTAATCTTTGATAAAAGTCTTATTATATTAACAATTTTCCTTAAGTACCAGAAAATTGTATTTCCCTTTGCACTGAGTGAAGTGTGACCTCATTAGCAGACTTTTGTATTGTTGCATGGCTTTTTTCCTCCCTTTGCTTTGGAAAATACATGTATTCCTGCAGTCACACTCTCTTCTCATTTTGTCTTTATAAAGAAAGGTATGCGCTGACTAGGCCTCCCACAAAAATTTAGGAGCAGGCTCAAAGTAGGTTTTTGGAATGGAGATTTCCAACAACTGTACCTCTCAGTCCACATTGCTAGCTGTAGAGTGGTTTAAAGGTATCAATACCGTGTCCAGGAGGAGCCACAATTTTTAGGAAACCCCATCCAAATGAGAGGCTGAGCCCACAGTAAGATACCAAGTGTGTTTGAGTTCTCTTTTCAGGAGAGAGCTCTGGTGCAGGGTTTAAATCCATATTTGAGTAGAGAGGGTGCATTTTTACTAATCCTGTACAGACAGTATTCAGCAAATCCCTACTTCTGCAATCAAAGATGAGTGTTCTTGTGGAACCCCTTGAATGAAAGTGAGACCTCATGAATGCGTAAGAGCAGGGCAGCATGAAGCTGAGTTCGGGGTTATTAGTACTTCAGGGCTATTTCTCTACAGACCAGAGCCTGTGAAAGTGTCAAAGCTGAAATGATCTAGAACACAGATGTAATATACTTTGTGTTTTATGGGTCCACTGGTTTTGAATATATTTTCATCAGACCTGAATCTTATTTCTTCTTTTCTTTTCAAAATCTTCTGTGAAGGTGATGAAATGCATTGCATTGCTAGTTCAAGCTGCTGAAGTCCTGTATTTCTCCCATGTAACTCATGCAAGAAAAACACCAGGTCAAGCATGCTATGAGAGGGTCAGGATGCTAATAGGAGATGAAAACATGAATAGATGACAAACATTTGTAGTGCAGATTTCCTGTCTCCATATTTAAGCCAGATCTGACCTCTGCAAACTGTGAGGGGGTGGCTGCATTCCCCCACAGTGCAGTACTCAGTTTGTATGACGAGCTTGAGATGCCATCCACAAGTGAAATGGCTGTTGAATACGATGTGGCAGATCTGTGTCCCAAGATACAGCAAAACAAGTCACTGACCAACATTAAATGTGGCATCCTTTTAACAGTTTCTCCTTATATTTGATTTTGATAGTGGGAAACTACAATTAACACCATAAATAGACTAGTTACTAGTGACTGTTCCTAAGCAAGAACCTATAATTTTCCTCCACCAGACCCTTCTCCTTCAATTATTGGTCAGAAGATAATGCAATTTGTACATTTAATAACAGTTTGAATATACTACTGTGGTGGATTGTCCCTGGCCAGATGCCAGGTACACACCAAAGCCACTCTATCACTCCCCTCTTCAGAGGAGAGGACGGGGAGAGGAAATACTGCAAAAGGCTCATGTGTCAAGATAAGGACAAGAAGAGATCTGACTACCACCAGTTACCATCAAGGGCAAAATGGACTCAGCTTGGGGGAATTAGTTTAATTTATTAATTAGCAAATCAGAGTAGGATAATGAAAAATAAACCCAAATTTTATAAACACTGTCCCTTCACCCCTCCCTTCTTCCCAGGCTCACCTTTACTCCCCATTTTCTATTTCTCTTCCCGCAGTCGCACAGGGAGATAGGGAATGGAAGCTGCTGTCAGTTCATCACATATTGTCTCTGCTGTTCCTTCTTCTGAGGAGGAAAGAATCTTCACGCTCTTCTGCTCCAGTGGAGGGTCCCTCCCATAGGAGGCAATTCGTCATAAACTTCTCCAGCATGAGTCCTTCCCACAGGCTGCAGTTCATCATGAACGACTCCAGCATGTGTCCCTTTGAACTGGGTGCAGTCATTCAGGAGCAATTGCTGCAGTGTAGGTCCCCCACAGGGTCACAAGGCCTGCCACAAACCTGCTGCAGCGTGAGCTCCTCTCTCTATGGGGCCACACGTCCCACCAGGAGCCTGCTCCAGAGTGGGCTTCCCATGGAGTCATAGCTTCCTTCAGACATCCCCCTGTGCTGGAACTGGGGTCCTCCACAGGCTGCAGATGGGGATATCTACTCCCCCATGGACCTCCATGGGCTGCATGCCTGACTCACCATGATCTTCCCACCACAGGCTGCAGGGGAAACCCTGCTCTGGCACCTAGAGCACCTTGTCCTCCTCCTTCACTGACCTTGGTGTGTGCAAGGCTGTTGTTCTCATATATTCTCCCTCCTCTCTTCTCTGAATGCTGTTGCACAGTAACTTTCCCCTCCCCTTAAATCCAGAGGCGCTACCAGCATCGCTGATGGGCTCGGCCTTGGCCAGCAGCAGGTTGATCTTGGAGCCAGCTGGCATTGGCTCCATCAAATACAGGGGAACCTTCTGGCAGCTTCTCACAGAAGCCCTGTAGCTACCCCTGTAGTCCTGCCAGTACCAAAACCTGGCCATGCAAACCCAATACAACAGCTAAAAGATGAAGTTATTATAATTTTATTTGGGGAAAAAAAAAAAAGAAAAAAACGAGAAAGAAAAGAGAAAAAAACAACTTTGAAGCTAATAATCAAAAGATTAGAGAAAGGATATCTTTTAATTAATTTCAAACCCTGGATTGAGTATTAAATAGAAACATGAAAGAAAGATTTCCAATTGGAAGGGCTGGTAACTGAAGAGTCTTCACTCTCTTGAGGATTACCATTTAATTTTAAACATTGATTTAAAATAAATGATGGTACAGTCCCCAAGGAAAGATGTATTTCAGTTGTAAACATAAGAGTGATGTATAATAAATGAAATATATAACATTCTCCTTGAGGAGTTTTTTACTTTATTGTGCAATCATGCTATGGGAATAATTTATACCTTTTAACTTGAATCTCAGACAAAAGCTATCAGGTATCTTTCTGTAATCAGTTTTTCCTTTATTTATTTGCCTATATTTACATATTTGCAAATCTGTCTGTGATGTCAGTTCTTCTATCAATGCCTGCGAGGGTACATGATAGATGGGGAAGGTTTACTCTGGATTATCATCTGAATGACAAGGGTCTCATAACAGGCCTCACCGAGTACCTCACCTTATAGAAAGCCTCCTACTTCCTCACCTCACAGTCGGTTTCCTCACTTATCATAACCACTGCAGCCTTTCTCATTCATGACTGTATTCGTCAGCTCTTCACTCTGTCGTAGTCCTCCCATTTTCCAATTTCTTGTTCCTAAGTATTAAGATATATTGTACCCTAGTTCTAGGAGAAGCACCTTTTCCGCTTCATTTGTTTTGTGTCCTGTCAGCATCTAGGTGAACACAATAATTAATTATGAATAGTTGCTTCAGTACTGCTTTTAGGGATTCTTTTTCTAGGTCTTCCCATTCCGCTTTTTTTTTTTTTAATTTACAGAGAAAAGAAAAGTGACTGCCAATTTTATTGGGCAAAAGTTTGCTTTCAGTAATTTTCCTCTTAGGGAAAACATATGCTCTATCAACTCAGCTCTTGAGATCTGTTTCTAAGGCTTCAGGCTTTATATTTGTCCAGCTGAAAGACAAAGACTTGTTCAGTATTTAGCCGTCCAGACAAGACTCCGTCTTCTGATCTCCTAAATCTTACTTTTCCTGAGACTTTCTTTGCTCCAAGAGGGAAAATAGAAGCACTTCCTGAGGTGGGTGAGGCACAGCTTAGGAGGCACTATGAAAACCAGAACAAATACTTCTTAATGGGTTCTGATGGTTTCCACAATCTATACAAGACATAGATAGTAAAGTGTGAATGCACATTCAGATGGATGATGTCTTCCAACAATACTTGCTTTCTCTGCCCTATTTTGTAAAAATTCAGTATTTGCTGTTTTCAGAAGACAACTGCTATTTTTTTCTTATTGTTTGGATACTACTGCATCTTGTCCTTATAGAAGGGTTTTGGATCAAAAGTACTTTGTAACTTCAGTTTCTTTGACACACTGCAGTGGAAGGTGAATGAAGAGATAGAATGTGGAGAATATTTCCTAATTAATTACAATATTATTAAAGTAATTATAGTTGTGACATATTACTTGAGGATTAGTCATCTCACCATGGAAATTCTTTTGCACACAAAGCCACATGTGGAGAGTTGCTTTCTTTGAGCTCATTCTACACACTGCGCTTTTGGATACTTGGCAATTTTGGTTATATGGAGATTTCAGTACAGCTAATAATGTGAATAAAATTAAAACTTCCCCCCTATTCGCCACACTTAGACCACTAGACAGCATAATAAAATGTGTTGTGTGAAATATTAACAGCATTGGAGCAATAATTCTTCACTGAATATATGGCTGGAATTAGAAGTGCAAGGAACACACATTGCAGACCCTTAATATTTCCCTGTCTAAAGACTGATGCACTCATGGAAGTAAAATGTTACTTCATCATAGTGCAAACTGGCAATTGTTCCCTTTCCCAGACTTATTTCTAATAATCTGAGGAGAAAAGACAATTGTATTTTTAACATTCTTCCCCTGAGTCAAGTTTCAAATAAGTGCATAAATACCTGCCATTCAAAAACCAGCAGATTTGGTGTGTTTGAACAAGCCAGCATCTTGGATTGGTTATGAGACCAATCAGTTGCTCAAGGATCCTGTATGGACCTGAGATCTTATCTTGGTGAAAGAATCCCAGCCTTTAACTCCTGCTGTACCAGCTGGATGGGGTATTGGTGATTAGTTATCAGTCCTAGCGTCAGCCTCAATGAGAGAATATCTGCCATTCTTCGTTTCCAAAGCTTAATCAAAACCTTTAAATATTGGTCAGGCAGACAAACCTTGCCCATCAGAGACACAGTGCCATCTGTCTTCCCTGGGACCCTCTGCCCAAGAGCTGGATATGGTGTCAGTCACTACTGGCTTTCAGAGAGGTACGAGCTGTCAGTAGGCTCACCAGGGGCAGATGAAGAAAGTGGGTCCCTTGTGTTTGCTGAATACATTGCTTTTTGAACATTAAAAGGTGGTGAATTTGTACTTGAAACTCCTATCAAGGAAGATAAACAGAAGTAGGAAAGTCTCTTCCCTGCTGTGTTTCTGAAGAGACTGAGTTCCCAGCCCAGCACCACTGCAAGCCAGAATGAAACAAGTGGCCTAAAACTCCCATGAGACATGCTGATTCAGCATGTCTTCTGTAGCCTGGTTTCTAACCCCTGCCTCCTGGCCATTTTCTCCCAGGACACCTCCAGGAGAGGGCAGCAATGGATCTGCTGGCTACTTTTCCCCTGAGATGAAGCACCCCTTGCCCGCCCTCCCCCCATTGCACACACCCTTTCTCCATTGGGTGCCAGTAGGCATAGCAAGTCCCTGGTTTTGCCTCAGGGGTTACTCAAGCCATTTGGACTTTTCCTTACTAGTTAATAATTATGGAAAGTTCTTTCCAAAGGTACTTAGGTTTACTGCTCTACGGCTTCTGTTTTAAGACAAGCACTCTGATACTAAATCCTGTGTTACAACTTATGGACACCTGAGTTTCACTGCAGTACTGCATGCACCTCTGCTTTTTATGCTGCGGTCCCTACAGGGATGCTCACTAGTAGAGATGAGCAGCAACAATCAACAATTACATTATCCAAAAGATCTTTTTTTTCTGTATTAGAGAAAAACCTTATTAAATTTGAATAAATAGCAAAGGAGGAGCCCTTTTTTTCCCCCCTCAAACCTTCATTTTTTTGTTCTTTTGTTTCAGAAAGTTCTTCCCTTACTATTGTTTGACAGGGTTTCTCTAGTCTGAAAAGTATGTAACAAACTACAGATAGGAACATTTATAAAAACGAAGCATTAATTACTGTTAGCTTATTTTAAGTAAAACACTACTAAAATTATTTCAGACAAATAACATTAGTGTGATAAAAGGAGACCTTAGATGTTCACAACAGCATTACAAATAGGTTAGTATATCTTAAAAGCTAGAATTCTAGGCTTTAGTCTGAGTCAGGCAGAAATTATCCGACACTTTTATTTTAAAATTTGAGCCAAATCTGATAGTTCTTTAAAAACGTTTCTGCAGAGAAACTTAAATATATTCTATCTGCTTATTGTGCAGACGATAGCCCAAAATATTTGCCATCTTTATGATTATGAGGGAATTTTCAAAACCCTGCAAGGCAAAGAGAAGATAAAAAGCTTAAAAATCAATCATTTGGAGAGAAGTTGTATTGATTCCAAAAACTTCAGGGCTCATGTGATGAGCTTTAAGCCTCTCACCAATTGTGTGGCACCATGCAGAAATCTGCCAAAACAACACAGTTTGGTGCTCATTGTATC
>NW_008238464.1:3977281-4007738 GCF_000691975.1 Corvus brachyrhynchos
AATCAGCTTCCCTATGCTGTCTTTCACCCATTTTTTGTCTATAAGGGAATCCTTGGCTTACTCAGTTTGGGGCAGGTTAGGTTATTTCTTTTCCCTTCTTTTTTTTCTTTTTTACCTTTTTTTTTTTAATAAATTCCTTACTTTTAATGTTGCTGGAACTAGAAGGAACAGCATAAACAAAAGGTAAACCAGTAGGTAATGACTACATAAATATATACAAGCTGAGATGATGTCCCTTGCACACATGTAAAGCAGCTCCGTGTGCTGAGCAGAACTCCCAGTCTGTTGGCTCCACAGGGTAGGAGCAAATCTGGAAAGTAAAGAACAGGTTCATTTCCCCATTTCTGTGTTGCAAATAATTTCTGAACCAATACCACCACTCTGGCTTTTCAGATTTAATCTGGCGTTACCAGAGGTTGTAAGACTATGGTATTATCTAGGACATTAGAAACAGGAAATGACTACAGATCTTCCCCCTTCAAAAAAAAAGCCTCCAAATACTTCATAGAGCACCTTCCAGTGCACGATTTAATGATTTTTTTTATTCTGACATTGAGGTTGCCTAAGGACCTCATGACCCTGAAGAAGCAAATTCAAATTACTCTTCTCATCCTATGCTCCAGAAGAAGTCTGAAATATCCAGAGAGTGATCTGAAGTTGTACCACCATCCAATGCCTGGAAAGACTCCTTTCAGCAACATTAGGTTTTTATGCTAATCTGCCAGGCTTTCCTCATTATCACATTTACATTTTCATACCTGCTGTTTCTTTCTTTTCTTTCTCTGGTGACAAAGACCCCAGCAAAGCAAAGCCAGTGCAGATAAAGGCTTGAAAACAAATCTAACAGTCATTAAGGACAGCAGTGTGGTGATTTTGGTGCTCATCCGCTCATTTCATGCAAGCTTCTAAGTAACCACCATGGTGCAGCTGTCAATCACTGTCAGCAATGGGCCAGAAATGAACTGTGAATTCAACACCCTTCTAATCTTGGGCGGGGGAAGGCCACACAGACACGCAGATACTTTGGGTGCCAAACAATATCCTTCCAGTTCCTGCTTGACCGTGACCCAAATGTCATGTTATCCATTTCATGTACTCAGAAATATGTTCAATCTCAGTAAGGCATTCCGTTCAAGTTCCATTCAAAAATCTGGCCTTTTCAGGGCACAGAGTCCCCAGCCCAAACTTCAAGCCCTCATCTGACAACATCCTCAAGCCATCTCCAAACTTGAGTAATAATTTGAGCCAGAAATGAAACAGAAGCAGAGTCAGTCCCCTGGAGGTAAAAAGCTCCTCAACACCTTATTAGCCAGGCCTCGATCAAATTTGGCTCACTTTGATCATTTGTTGCCAATCTCTTATGCCTGAGAAGAATTCTTTTGCCCCAAAGGCAAAGGGAGGCAGGAAAAAGAAGAAGAGCTTTCACCTGTTCGTTCTTTATTTGTAGTAATAATTCATATTTCTGAAAGCATGTATTGCTAAGAAAAAGGGACCATTTTCAGTGGTCACAAAATGATGCTTTTACTCCTCTTTAATGTGACTTTTCAGGAAGAAAATTTTTTCAAGTATAAATAAGAAGCAGCTATTCAAGACATTTTTATTTATTAATAGTTAGATTCTTTCTCTAAAAGAACCAACACAAACCCGCCATAACACCTTGATTGCATTACTACTTCATATTTGCCTGCATAAATAAACCTGACGTTTTACTGCAAGAGAGGCAGCTATTTTAAAGATGGCAAAATGTCAGCTCTTGGATGGTTGGTTTCATTTAACAGGGCTCCACATGAATTTATGAACTGTTCCATAACATCTTCTCCCTGCATCAAATGGCAGACTTTGGGCAGAAACCCAATGTATGTTTAGCTAATGTATAACAAACAGAGTATTTACATAGTCAGTGGACCCTATTAGGTATTAAGAATGGTCTCTTTCTAAATTTACTGTTAATTCCCTTCCGCAACAACCTAACTGAAGTGCTTGCTTCTCAGAGAAAGCTAAGAAAATGTGCATCTACTCTCATGTGTGTATAGGTCTTTTCTTTCATTTTAAAATCTCTTTAACAAAACTTGTGACAGTTATTTTCTTTTGCTGCAAGAGTGAGAATGTTGTTTAAGATATTGTTTCCTGACTTTAAAGGTGCCTTGTGGTTTTTAAGGATATTTCAGCAGCTAAAGAAATTCTACCGCAGACACAATGTACCAGTTCATTTCTTAAGCAATAAATGGCAAGCAGGGTGGTGCTGAATAAGCATGCTTATATGGAATTTCTCTTTGAAAAGACCACTAGTTAGGCCCTATAACACTTCAGTTGATATTTCCACAGTGCAAACACGATAGTGGAAATTAAGTTGCCCCAGCAAATTCAGTTTAGGAGAAATTTGTTATGAATAAAATGCTGCTGCTGGCCTTAGAACATTGAATTTATCCACCAAATAATATCTTAGAAATACCACTTCAGAAGAAATCAGCTCTAAATAATTGATAAATTTGGTTTGTTTAGAAACCTTTTGACCCCTGTAATAGAAAGTAAAAACACATTTCAGTTATTAAAGTCACATATATTCCCTCTGGTAGGGGAAGCTTTTAATTTTAAGCTGGTCTCTGTTGGGGCCATTTGATAAAGCTTGGAAAAACCTTTTCAACTGCTGCTGGTGGATTTGGGTCAGCTTCCCTTGGGAAAATGGCAAAAGATAAATTTCTAGCTTTTCATAACACATAAGAAAACTTCAGAGATTTTAAACATCAAGAACTATTGGAACTGAAAGACACAGTTTCTCTTTTGTTTCTCCCCCTCCTCCTCCTGCTCCTTCTTCTCTTTTATTTCCAAAAAGAGCTTTAAATTCTCTTGTTGTTTTAATTTTTTTTTTTTTTTTGGACTATGGAGGTTAGAAAGTTTTGACCTCTCTAACTGCACTACCAGTGGTCCTTATTAGCCTAAGACTTATTTTGAGATAGAAATATCATTATGTGGTTTTTGTTTTTAAATGGAGCCATTTCATTCTACTGGCTTCAAAGCCAAGAGCAAAATAAAAACCCTCTATCGCTCTTTTTTTTTTTTTAATGCATTTCTTAAACTTTGCTTGTTACCAGAACTTTATGTCCACAAATATAAGTCAGTCTCATTTCCCCAGGACAGTAATCACAGTTTATGAATGAGGGCACTGATTCTACAGGGATTGCCAAAATGTACCTGACCTCACTTCACTGCTGTTTCTCAACAGGGAAAGAAACGGGGGTAAAAGAGAAAAAAACCTACTTAATACTTATGAAAACAGAAAGACATAATAACACCCCACGGTCAAATATTTAAGTAGCCACTTCCACATAAAACAAATACTCACAGGCAGCAAGGCAGATTGTGCTGCCCTCTGAACCTCATACCTGCAGACGCCCCTGCACATATTTGCAAAGGTTGCTGCTGTTCTTTGTCCCTTCAGGAGCTGCCTCCAAGAAGCAACATCTGCAGACTTTGTGGGGAACATCCATTTCTATACATTCATCTGAGACTACCAAATTCAGTTCATATAAATTACTGAATGGCCATCATCCAACAGAAACAACCACCTCCCTCTGATAGCCTGAGCTGAACAAGAACAAGCATCCTAGAGGATAAAAATCTATGTATTTTCTTACAGGCTCTAAAACAACTCAGCCTCTCTTCCCTGTTGTCATTTAGACTAAAGTATGTTTCCCTGGAATATATTTGTGAGCAATGAGACACTGGTAGATGGCTCCGGCAAGCTGAATTCCTCTTCCTGAATTTCATGGTGAATGAAGCATTGGCACTTTTGAAACTACAGAACAGCTGAATTTTTTGATAACTGGACAAGTCCCTAACAATCCCGCTTACCTACAGCCTGTGAAGAGTGCTCAGGAACAAACTGGTAGAAGTAAAGCTTTCCTCCTAGACAACTAGCCTTTCTTGAGCAGCCAGTTCTTTCTTTTTGCCTCTTCATGCTTGGTTGCTATTCCCAGTGTAAGACACTTCGTTGCACGGATGCAGTGGTAAATTATTAAAAGGGTCTCTACCAGGTATTCGTTCATGCAGTCACAAATTATGTGTTCATGTACCTCTGCCTATTCTTGGCAGGTGCAGCTCCTCTGTGAGTACTTTAGCAATTCAAACACCTGCATTATTTCATTACTTTAGAGCTGTTATTCAAAGAGTTGCACCTACACCCCATTAGCACCCTCAGAGGGAGGCCAACTCTTGGTAATTTATGTTGTGGAGGGATTGCCACCTTGGAGAAGAAAGATAACATGCAGAAAGCTAGGCTGTGATTTTACAGCCACAACACTATTCCAGCTTCTCAAATAAACACACATAGCACACATCTTCATGGTCACTTGGTCCACTTGGATGAGTGAAAGGGGCTTCTTTGTGTTTACTGTGCACTCAATGTTCACACAGGAAATAGCTGAGGAGCCGCCAGTATTTTAAAAGGTGACAGGCTGGAGTATTCATGGTGTTTTCCTTGTGCAGGAATGTCTTGGAAGGCTGTGACATTTTGAATTGGAAATTTCTTATTTATTTTTTTTAGCTGTTCCCCCATGCTTCTTTCTCTCTCTTCCACCCACCTTATCATAACCTCCAGCTCATAGACAGCTGTTGGATGATTCCCTTCCACTGCCTTTCTCATACTTCAGTAGGCTGACTCTTCCCACCTACTGCATCACACAAACTACAGCTGGCTAATTCCTCGCCCCTAATGATTGCTAGCAGTACCTTCCCACACATATGCACCGGCACATATTCACCTGCTAGAAACCTCTTTATGCTCTTCATCATCTGAAACACTGAAATAAATCTGTTTCTGGCCAAAACAATTGGGTGTTTACACCAGTTACAGAGGAAAGAGCCAGTGTATGCAAAGCGTGATTGTTACAGTTACATTACAGTTACCACAAGTGATTAGCTAGAAGAAAAATCACCAGGTAAGCAAGAGTACTGAAACATTTTTAAATTTATGTAGAAACTAAAACATGAGCAAAAACTTCTTTAAACTGATTGCCCAATAGCAAAATGTCCCAAGTCACAAGGGAGCAGAAATATGCTCTGTTGGGAGGGAAAGAAAAAAAAAAACTTGCAATTATTTCTGTCAACAAGCGCGTCTTCCAGAATACATACGAAAGTAAAGCCAATCAAGTTCAAATATGCAGTGTCCGATCATAGTGAAATTCAGAAACCATTTTGCACAATCCTTTTTTAAAGGCAAAAAGCAGTGGAAATAAAGTGATACTGTTAAGAATAGAAAATTTTTAGTATCTTTATATATTTAATATACTTGATAGTTTCTTCTGTAAGACAAATTTTCCAGAGTACCTGTCTATTGAGTAGAAAAAGAAGAAAGCCAGAGTAAAATGAGAAGTCCAGCATACAGCTGACCATTTTCCACACAAATTAATTGCAAATGAAAACACAAAACAGATCTACCTTTTCAGTACTAGAAGAGGGTAACTCCAGCTGAATATTCACCAGAAGAGGCAAAATTATCCACAGGAGAAAAATATTGTAACACCATAATAACGAAACAAGCACTTTGACACTGTGTAAAGAACACCACTGTGTCATTGTCATTAAAAGCAAGAAACCAGGGATGGTAGCATTATCCCTCATTCTTCTCTACGTAATTAGAAAACAGAATCCAAGATGTCTTATCAAAAATAAAACATGTAACAACAAAATCAGCAGTAAATACTGCAAAGCAAATGCAAACAAAGCACTGAAACCTCATGAGATCCATGACCATGTCAGCCTAGTGTTGGAACAGATTTATTTGAATGAAACTGGAAGGATTACCTCTTGTAATGATTATTTCTTCAGTATTTTTTAAATTGAGCTGTTGAACCGCCCATTGATGCAACAATGTAATGACACATTGAAAATCACAGTTTGCTCATCACAGGATTCCAGATGAGTTAATAGCAGATAATTGCACACATTTTGCAAGCACGTCATTTCAACAGTTCTCTTTGATATTATGATTTAAGTGCACCTTGTAAACTCTGGCTATGTACAGGCAAGTGTGTTGGAAATACACTGTTTCCAAAGAGAAATGAACTTAAAACAACAAGATTAAAAACAAGCCAAAACCCAACAATCCAACCAAAAAGCCTACATTTTCTAGGTTAGAACATTTTGATCACAGAGGCATAAATGTTGGTGTCAAAACAAGTTCTCTGAATAAAAGTTGTTTAAACATAAGTTAGCTTCAAAAGAAAATACACATAAGCCGGAAGCAAGCAAACATGGGGACAAAAATGCCATAAGTTCTCTGCATTAGCAGCAGAACTACTGCCAGGAG
The DNA here is from genome assembly GCF_000691975.1 of Corvus brachyrhynchos. Lineage (NCBI taxonomy): Eukaryota > Metazoa > Chordata > Aves > Passeriformes > Corvidae > Corvus > Corvus brachyrhynchos. Next base: position 3,983,589 of record NW_008238464.1, read on the forward strand.
TTACATCACCAGCACCAAGACTACATGCCATCATTTTTTGTGATACTGGTGAAATAAAAGCCTTTAGAGAGCACCCAGGTGGATACTACTGCTCTGCTTCTTGAGGTAACACAGATGCAGCCTTCTATGTCTCACTAACTGTGGCTCCTGGATGGAAGGGAGAAGAAAATTTTGAGGCATAATGCACTTTGTCCTAAGTTAAACACCTTAAACAAGTTTACCTTCAGTTGGGTAAATCTCACTCAAACTCACCAGCCATGCCATAAAACAAAGCAACACACAAACACAGGTGCACACACTACATCAGAATGCAAATTCACTTTGACAACTGCATTTGCCATAACAAAATGAATTGTTTGGGGAAAGAAAGAGACCAGATGATTTGAATATCAGTTACTGACAGTTGTCCTAAGTTCCACCTGAGACATTTCTATTCATGTGTGTGTTATGAATAAGTGTCACAAGTTGGTAATATCTTCATTTCAGCTGGTTTCATTACCTGCATTTCATTTCCAAAAGAGTGGTGATACAGATCTCATGATATCCACTGCAATTATAAAATTGATTTCTGCCCTCTTTATATCCGCAGAGAGGCTGAACGACCCTCCGAGCAGGGCTGCTTCTGAGCCTCTGCCCTGGTGCCAGTGTCTGCAGCTGTATGTCTCTTTAATTGGTGGTAGGAAGCGGGGTAATCATCAGAGCCCCGGTTTGTCTGCTTAACGCAGCGCTGCCGAGTGTGTGACACGTGCTGCCGAGCGTCGGCGTGGCTGGGGATTTGCAGCACATTCTTAGCCCTTTCCCTGCTGAAAGCAAATAGCAAGTTGGAGGAGGCATGTTCCCACAAGGCTTGGCACAGTGCTCGGTGCCTCCCCATGCTGCAGAAGACCACGTTAGCTGGAACTCTTACGTGCATTTAGCCATTAGGAATTTGGTTCACATTTCTGTCCTACCAGTAGCCTCACTAGAAAGCTACCATAACAAAGGTCTGAAGAAGCTAGTCTGTTTTATCAAATATAGATATTAGGACCCTTTATATCACACCAGTAAAGATTTCTACATTAGGTTAAAAACACTTTAAGCTTTGTGCATGAGTCTTTGAACTGCTGCTCTTCTGGAGTGAGTTGAAGGGAAGCTAGCAAGAGCAATGTCAACTTTGCCCATAAGCTGCCAAGTTCCTGGGAGCATATTTCATTTCAGATACCCAAGGGAAAGTTAAAAAAAATCTCAGAATTCTGATATCAGGACAAATTCTGAAAGCAAAATATGGTTTATCTCTGAATTGTTTTAAAACTAAAGTCTGAAATGCCTCTAAACTAGAAATTTATTTTTCACTCAACTCTAGTTATGAAAAGTTTTGGTTGAAGATGAGTATGGTTCTCTTGATACATGTATATGTGTGGAGCTGGGGGTTCATCTCAGAATCTGATGATTGTGAGTCCTGGACAAAATCCACACCTGAGCACAGTGATCAGTATATGTCTATGCTAAGTGATGAAAAGCAAACTCAAGGTTTTCATTCCAGGGCAAAGAACATTATTCTGCAAAATCTTGAGCAAGATCTTTCTGCATAAGAAGTAAAATATTTGGAGTGCGCAACACCTTCAGTGACTGAATTCACAATCTACACTAATGACATGGATTCTGTGGCTGTCATGGGCTCTAGGTAGTTCTTGAAAATGCTTAAATCCTGTAATTTTTTAACAAAGGAATGACATACGTGACCTAAGATTGAGTTTAGTGGATAGCACACACTATTTCTGAGCATAAGAACATATGAGATTCCAGGTTCACAAACTGCCAGGTGAAGTAGTTACTTGGACTGTAAAATCAAGCATCAAGCATATGGAATACACATCATAAGGTCACCCCAAGACAGACTACAATATCAGCCTTTTGGTTGTATGTGCTAACCTTCTCCTACCCTCTGAACAGCCCACCCTGAATACTGATTTAAACAGGATCAGTTGGAAAATGTAGTGTGATCATATGTAACACACATTTGCACCAGAACACATTCATGTAAAAGAGTCTAAATAAGGGTTCAGAGGCGTTTCTTAACTCTCAAGTACTAGCTCTTGCAGCCACAGGAAAGTTAATTTAAAGATAACTCTGCTGGGAATTATTTTACACTCCTTCTTATTTCTGGCATCGGAAGTTACACATGGATCTTGAACCTGCTGCATTGCAGTGCAGGATGCTATTGCTAGGATTGTTGAGAACTTTAACTGTACACATGCACATTAGCTGAGGAAAGATGTTTTTGTGTGTGTTTGTGTGTGTGTGTTTGTGGGTGTGTGTGAATGAGGAAAACATCTTGAGTCTATAGTGTCGAGAAGCCTGTTCTGTTACCCCTTAAGCCAAGTATTTTAGGGATGGTTTGGGATGGAAACTGCTCAGTTTGGAATTTTATATAATGTAAGACCACAGACTTAACCTCTTCTTCCCCTGCCTTTCCATTTTCTTGTCTTCAGCTGGTTCAATCTGTGTCTCTTGGTGTTGGCAGTGTCAGTGTGAGCTTGGCCTGCAGCCTGGAGTCTACTAATGTTTTCCCAAGAGATAAAAATAAGAGAAGGGTAATGACAATTTTTTTCACTTTGCATCCTAAATGGAATTTTATGGGACAAAGAGAAGAGACTTCTGTGACCCAAAGGGATTTCCTCTGCTGAATACCAAACACCTTCTACAAACAACAGAAATGTGAGAGATTCTCAAAATAAAAGGTCACAGGGATTTTCTATAATAGAAAGGCTTTAACGACAGGGTGTTGTTACCAGCTGCCCTTACAGTGAATCAGGAAAAATCCTGGTGAAGGACTTCCTCAATATGTTTTTCTGCATTTCAAGGAGCTACTAATTTGAGGGATAGTCACTGGAATTGTCAGAGCTTGAGTCAGGGACCATGATGTACATTTAGTAGCAGCCCTGAATGCAGGGAAGGGAAATAAAAAAAGGACTCACAGCAGAAAGGGAGATGACCATTTTACTTGGACAGCTTGGTGGCAGCATGTCCAGGCTTGCTAAGGCAACATCCGTGTGTCAGACAGAGGGACAGCATTTGTTTGAGTTCTGGGAAGAGCCCAACTTCCTTATGAGAAGAGCAGGGGAGGAATATGGCTGGCTAATGATTTCAGACTGCCTGAGGCAGTGAGCGACCTGGTAGCTGCAGAGAAAAGCAATTCTTTTTCTGCCCACCCACCACTTGAAAACATGGTATAAACAGCTATTTGTGACCAAATTTGGCTTAGAACACGATCAAGGATGAATAAGACAGGGCAACAGGCACTTGCACTGTCGTGGTCATCCTTGCACCTCATTACGTATCCACAGAAATGGGAGCTGCTTCTCTCTGTGGCTGGAAAGGAAGAAGACCCACAGTTCAACCAGGCCACCATCCACTCCAGAAGTTTGTGTGCCTTCAGGTGTTACTACCACACGTGGCTGTAGAATAATATCAAGTCATTTCAGCATGTGAAGAACATACTAAGCTCTCCACATTCCCTCCTGTCCTTCTTTCTCCACTGCCCCTGGCTTCTAGCTATCATCCGCATCCAGCCATCACCACTGTCTTGCCCCACCTGCTCCTCCCCCATGGACTCACAAGCTCTATTTCTTCACTCTGGTCATAATTGCTTTATTTTTTTTCTGATCTGAGTACAGGAAGGCATAGGAAGAGGACTGCACTTGAACCCCATCCATTTTCAGAACAAAGAATCTGACTTTGAGATATGAAGAAACTGCAGCAAAGGGCCCCTGTCCGCCCCACAGAGGGGATGGGGGATGTGACACATTTGTCTGTGCTCAGGACATATCATGGACACAGTGGCCTGTTGGTGAGTTCAATCATATTAAAAGACAAGGATAACTAATAGGGACTTTGAATATTCAGTGGTATGAAAGTAACCTTGCCTTTTTATGTGTCCTTCCGTAGATAAAAAGAAGCAATATTGTTGGGATGCCTAGGATTTCAAAATATTACTTCATATTAAGCAAAAAACACATCTTAAGGCACACATTATGGGTCCGGAAGAACACATCTTTCAGTCTTTGAGAGGTGTTTAAAATACTCTGGCAGATGAAGGTAAGAAAACATTAATTTCAGCTAGACTTTCACTTTGATACGTGCCAATGAGTATAGAAATGCGAAAATGAAACAACTTAAGAATGTGTAGTTCAAATTACATATGAAAATGGTCCATTCAAAGTGTGGATTTAATCATTTTTGTCTTAGTCAGCTCATTCTTTCAAACACCCATTTCCCATTCCAGGTTACAATACTTATACTATAGTGTAGATTACTATAATTAACAGGTTAAAGGCATGAAAACAGTTTTTTCCCCTTGATGTGCCTCTGGATCCTTTATTTTTGCTAGCAGTTATACAGTAAAGTCACTTCCTATGAAGGAGAAACAACTGCCGTGGGGTTTCTTAATGCTGCTAATGTTCTGTTCTTTCCCTCCAGTAATAACAGTAAGAAATTATTGTCTGTAAATAAAAGAATATAATGGAGAGTATATGTCAGGAGAAGTATGTTAAAAGCTGTATGTATAACATCCATAGGTGCAGACTGCTTATGTTGACAGAGCAGCCAATGTTGGATTTTATTAAAATGCAATGAGAACCTTTCTAATCGCACTGCATAGAGAAGTCCTTTTCTGATCCAAAAGAACTCCTTCAGTTAGCATGCAATTTAATTCTACAGAGTAACAAAGAAAATAGTCTATAAATACCTTTTGTTCTGTGATATTTACAGCAAATATCAACATTTTTGTTACTTTGTTTTCTTCACCAACAATGCCATGTGGCATGTCTGTAGATTTATTTATTTTTTAATCATATGTCCTGCTGGTTATAACATAACTTAATGTACCAGCTGCAATTAACAGACTGTCAAAGGATCAACTAACAAGTGCTGATAAGCTTCATTTAACTAATTTGAGGAGTGGAAGTTTGATTTTCTTTTTTTTTTTTTTCCAGGAAGGTAGCTTGTTTCCTTATTTCCTGTCAAGTGAGCCAACTCCTGTGACCTGTAGTTAAAAGGGCCCTTTGTAATTAAGGCAGTGAGCTTCCAAGTGAACAGTTCTCACAGTAGGAGGGGGAGCAGGGGGGAAGAAGAAGAAGAAAAAAGCAACAAAAAAAAAAAAGGAGGATTCATGACACTGCTTAACTAACTAATCGGAGCTGAGCCAATCCATTTTCCTGCAGGCCAGTCAGTGTACCATGAGCACGCAGAATCTCGCCCTTCATTGGCTTCATGTCCATTTTATGGACCAGCGAGTCTATTAAGATCTTGGTGAGTGGCCCTATCTGAGGGCAGGGCTCTCTCTCCATCTGCCCATAGACTACCAGAAACTGATCAGCCGTGTTATATCAATAACGTTCTCACACCAGGTTGTGTAAATTGATCTTTTACAATTTCTCTCGGTGACAGTCTCTGTAACCAACAAGATAAATCATTCCTCCTGTGGCTTTTTTATTGATTGCTGAGACCTGTATAAAAATTACACTGCTCAAGCTGTAAAGTGAACATCCTCATAAAAGAAGACCTTCTATTTACAATCAAAATACATTTCGTCCCGATCAAGCACAGATTTACTATCCCAATACCATAAGAGACCAGAATTAACTGAAATTCAAAGCACCAACAAAGTAACCCACATAAACTTTTAAAATGTGAATGGTGCACCACAACATCAAGAAAAAAAGAAAAGAAAACAAACAAAAGCCAGACTTGCAAGGTTATAAAGTCCTGTTGAAGTAAAGGCAGTTGTAATAGCAAACCATCTGTTAAAAACAATGATGCAGAAGAAGCACAGCAACACAATCAGCCAGCTCTTTTTTTTTTTTTAATTGCTTGTACAAACACTAACACAAATTGCTTTCCAATATCCTTTTAGCATCCATGCAAATATATATATATTTAAATGGAATGGTAAGGCTTGAAGGCTTCTTACCTTTTCAGAAAAGAAATAATCTACAACTTTGGAAGATCTGACAGCTGTAATATCATTCTAGGGAAATTGATTTAAGCTGCTGTATAGTATTGGCTTTACTGTTTTATTAAAGCAAATAGTCTAATGATGTCTGACACAGGCAATCAAATGTGTTCACAGTTTTTAGGCAGCATCAACTCTATAATGATTATATTCCTTCCACTTTATTCTATCATTTTAATTCTGGTAAAATAGTCTCTAATTTCTGTTGCTTTAATTATTTAAAACCTATGCTAATATTGTTTAGAGACACAATTTACAAGGGTGTCTTTTGAAACAGGTGGACTTAAACTGAGAAAAACCGTTAAATGTTAAATCATCAAGCATGATGAAAGAACTAGCAAGTGATTTAGAGGACTGAAAACCAGATATGAAGTACCAATTCCATTGTCTTACTGACTCAGTCTATATTTTTTGGATAGGACACTTGTGAGCCAACACCTCAATTTATCCACCTATAAAAAGTTATTATAGTATCTAGAGGAAATGTGTCATTTCTGTATCATGCTAACTGAAATCAGTAGAGATACACCCAAGTCAGCTTTGTCCTCTGGGAAACTGTGAAGTTTAAATTAGTGTTCACAAAGTAGTCTGAAACACTGGATGATGAGACCTTCAAAAATGCAAGCTTTTGTTATTATGATTCTCTGACACAAAAAATGAAGGATGCATTCAAGTATTTCATGTTATCAGAAAACTGTGCAGCCATGATCAGTGCTACCAAGGAGAACGTTGTACCAAATAGTCTCTCAAAATTAAGGATGTTGTTAAAGGCCCAGCACAGTTCCCATGAGGTGCTAAAAGTTATTCTTTCTTTCTGTTGAAATCAAAATCTGTGGTTGATGTAAATATCTGTGATGCTGGATGAAAGATAAAGTTTTTTTCTTTTTTGTAAATTGTGCACATGTAACCAGACATTACATGTTTAGAACTGCTAAGTACTAAACTATGCTAAATTATTTTAAATGACAAAACCATATGCTATTTTTGCTGTTTAGAAACTGGTGCGTAAGAGAAACTTCAGAAAAAAATGTGCATCAATCTGAAAATTCAGAGTATGAAAATAATTAACTTTTTGCTAATGCTATAAGACTGTCTGTAAAAGACAGCATCACCTCTCTATTTTCTCAGTGAGTGAGATGATTTTCCCACTTAAGTGAAAAGAAAGAAGGGAAGACATTGGGGGGGGGGGGGGGGGACGGGGAGGTTGTTGTAATAAATATGGCTATGACTGCACTATTGTTGTCTTGATAGGGAGCTGACTTCAGAATAAAATCTGCTGGTGTTGTCCATTCATTTCTTTATTATTCTTCACAAGGTATTTTGAAAGGGAGAGAGTTAAAACACTATTTATTAGAAAAATTTGATTGGGGAAAGCCAGTTCAAGGTCCAGGACCTAAACAAAGGACCAGTGCAAACAAAGGATTGCATGAGGACAGTGAAAGTAGTAAAATATAAAAATTATGTTTAAAGAACATATTTTGTCTTTATTTTGGAATACTATGGCAAAGTACTTGAATTATCCAAACTAGAAGATCGTCTTTTCATTATTAGCTTTATTGATATGCTTCCTCTTGCATCTTAGTGGTAAACTGATGATGACATCATCAGTATTTTTGGACACTGAGGGGTTTAGTTTGTTTCCTTTAGGCAAAAATGCAAAATAACCAGAGCTAATTTCTAGCAGCATCCTCTTGATTTCTCTTAATCCTGGACTGTGATGACTCTTCAAGCATCTCATTGGAAGCAATTGTGGGAAAAAGGCCATTCCCTTTTCAGCTGTTCTTCCAAACCCTAATGAGTTAACAATTGAAATACAGAAAGTTGCTTCGGAGGTCAGGAGAGTATATTCTACACAATGGTCACAGCATTTGAAACCATGACAGCACTATAAATTGACAAACTAAAGCAGAGCACTTGGTGGTCTGAAGTGGAGAAAAGAACATCAGCCAAGAGCAGTAAAAAGACAAGCCATGAAACCACACAGAAAAAAAATGAGTGATTTTTTTCAGATCACCTTGTTAGACTTTAGTGTATCAGAGGTCAGATGAGTAGAACAATAATAAGGTCCAAGGTTGAATACCAGTGGGGAAGCTTAACCCAGGAGCTCCAGGTCAACCATAAGTGAATGAGGTAGAACAGTGAAACAGTAGTCACCCAGGAAGGGAACGCACAAAAGTCAGCGGGTTAAGGGGAGGAGCCCAACAGTTATCAATTAGACTAAGAGAAAGCCCAGGCTTGAGCACCTGGGAGAGCAAAATAATTCCAGTGTGATGAAAGGAGATTTTCTCCTGTGCATGGTTCTTGTTCCTTGGTTTTCAGCTTTTGACAAATTTGAAATATGTGGAGCTAAAGTTATAAAAACTGTAGCAAATGAGAAGACACTGGCCAGTTGGATACATGTCTTAATGTGCATATGACAACGTTTTCACCCCATGCTGGACAGTCTGCTGAGATAAGGGAGGCATAAAAGTAAATTTCTTTTAAAAATATGACCAAACATGCACACACATTCATATACAGGCATGCACACATGTACACCACTGTAAGGGCAGTGCTTTTTAACTTCTTATTTTGTCTTCAGAAAATTACAATTCACACCAATTTTATTTTTAACTTATGAGGAGGAATTTCTTCTGATTTGTGAAGAAAATTGCTTCAAGTGATAAGTACGGAATATTTAAGTGACATTTTACAATGTAAAATGTATATATATATATATATGTGGTTATGCAACGTCCTCTTCCTATGAACACGCATCACCTAATTTAGTAGGAATTTTGCCATTGATTTCATTGGAACTAAAAGAGGCCCAAAGTAAAGCAGATCATGCCTGATATCTCATAGTTCAGAGCACGTTGAAAATATCCAAGTAAAGCTAGCCGCAACTATCCACTAATATGGGTACATGTCTTTCTGTGTTATGCAGATTTCCATTTATGATTGTTATAAGATATGAACAATTGTGGTATTACCTTTGTATGTGTCTGTGTGAGTGGAGTGGGGGTGAGGGGGTAGTGTGTGCATATGTCTACACGTGTAGAAGTTTTGTGTGATGTCTACCGTATGTACCTGAAATATTAGTCAGTCCTCATGAGCAATATGTGGTAAAAGAACAAGGATGCATAATGTCAGCTAGAGTCAAACTCTAAACATACTCTCTTTGTAACCTACTACCCTGTTTTTCTATTTGTCTATTCTTAACCTCACATTTCTGAGGAATTATATAATTCTGGATGGCTGCTAAAACCAGCAAAATTCTTACAGGCAGGGTAAGTCTCAGCAGCTGTAATAAAGCACACAGTATCCCTACTATCCTCTGGTGTGTACATGCTACTTTTTGGGTTACAAAAGACCCATTGTCAAGGTATTGTGATAACTTTTAGAACTCCTTCTCTTTTGCTACTCCAGAACAACAGTACAAACACAGATAAAGCAGAGGCTGACTGCTAAGCACACAGGTACACTCTGCTCCACAGGCAGTGCATTCCCACATGCACCAAAGAAGACAAAGAGATTACATTGCCAAGGGGCTTCCTTCTGCTTTAAACAAGATGAGTTTTCTGACATGAAAGCTCCTCCTACAAAGACTGAAACAGAGGAGTCTGGGGACAAAAATACCCAACCTTTTCTCAAGGGATTGTCAATGGTGGCCCCTGAAATCTAACAGGACAGGAAAAAGATATGGTCCACTTAAAGAAGCTGGAAAAGTTTAGGAAAAGAACACACACTGTAGTTTTCAAGCTCATGGTTGGGTATTATGCTTGTTTGGGAAAAATAGGTGAATATGAAGCTATGAATTTATTGCATATGGTAAAAGAAAAAGGGTATAACTTCTTCAAGAGTTCATTTCAAGATCTGCTTTGTCTAAAGGAAAAGATACTTGATATATTTCTCTCTAAATGGTTCTTCTTTTGTTGTCATTAGACTGTTGATTTAAATCCTGGAAATTATGGGAGTTCATGCCAGATGTAAGCAGGGGAATCAAGAAAAAGAGGATAAGAATGTCTCTTAAGAGAGGAGATCCTTTATAGATAGTGTGCAGAAGTGTGGGTGGCAATAACATTTCTTTTGTGTGCAACACGGGAAGTTGGATTAACTAGCATTAGGATTTAATATGCTGTTCTTAGGGGAAAGTTTGTTTCTTTAACTTCACACGAGAGTGAAAGTGGTGCACCATTCAGTTTAATGAACATTTTTTCTTTCTTACAGAACAAGTTAGTTCCAAACTCAAGTTGATAACATCTCTCTGGGATGCTACTCACAGGAAGACATGTCATGGTTTGCAGTGTTCCAAAACAGTGTTGCATTTGCCCTTATGAGTCTCTAAAAGTACTCTGTATGCATTAAAGCTCATATTTTAATATTTTTATACTGTAAATATTTCATCAAGGCCAAAAATTAATAAATGAATATTTAGTAGAAGTAGTTCCATTAACTGACTTTGATGATCCAATGTTAGAGTAAACTGAGGTAATAATTGCAGGTTCACTGGCTGCAATATGAAACAAAGCATAGTTTCCTACTAGTTAGATGGATAGAGTTTTCTAAATAGACCACAGTCTTGGGGAAGGGTTTGGACCCAGCTCAGCTGAATTGTTCTCCATGCTCCATCACCTGTACTAGGTAGAACTCCATTGATGTAATGGAGATTCTACGTCAAGTGTAGACACTTACACTGTAAGCACCTAAATTTGAGTGCTTCAGTTCACAGGTATACAGAGAGTATACATTTAGCTTATATCCACCCATCATTAGATAACTAGGTAGGCTGGTTGGAATAGCTGTAAAATCATCTGCATCTGAACTGGGACCATACAGCTCCCTGATAGTCAGCAAGAAGGAATAATCACTTGTAAGGTGAGATTCATCTCAGTCCACAGTACACACCTGAAATAAGTCAGATGAGTTACACCATAAAAGGTGTATTGTTTTCCACTGAAGAAAACTGAAAGCTAGTTCAGGTAAAGACACCTACCTAGGGAGGACAAATCTCTCCTTAGCTCCCAAGCAATCAGGTGGAGAGATTTAAAGATTTGAAAGAAGAAATGAAGTGGCTTTTAGAATTGTTGGTGAGGGGGATCTCCCACAGGAGGAGGATGCCACTGATATCCCATCTGAACTTTTACTAGTAGAGGACAGATATCTGCCAGAGACTCTGACAGAAAAAACATCATGAAGTACTGATAAGTCAAGATGAGAAACATAATGTGATGGGGAAAGGAAACACTAGAAGGACTAGAGGCAATGATTCCATGAGTTTGGAAAATCGTTACTGATGTTTTATTTTCAACATATACAAGCAGGAAACAACAGCAGTAGCAGCAGTCAGTGCTTGAAAGGAAAAAAAATGCAGTTCTCCAGATAAAAGTTGAGTTGTAGGTAAGTGATGGGAACTGCGAGAAGGATGCATCTTAGACATGCATTGCAGAGTTGGCAAAATAAAGATATAGCCTGTAAATTCACCCTCACTGACTGTGCAGGCTTTCCCTGTGGTTGTGGAAGAGGGATTCCCACACAAGAAATGGCAGATGTAACACTTCAGCTCCCCTGCCCCCAGCATATCTAGATTCTGCTGGTTTAAAACGGATCTTCAGCAGTTACAATGTCAATAGACTCTTATCAGAGACATGCTATTAGCTGTACCTCATTTTCCTGTACAGTTAGAAAAACTGTATAAATTGGTTATACAGATTTATCAGTCTGTTAGACAGAAAGACAAACTCTGGACATCTTATAGTACCTCTTAGCACACTTTTCCCAGTTGAATGAAGACCGAAATGATTGATCACATCTTTGTTAAGGATTGCAGGGGGGGACACTGGGAAACTGTGGGAGTCAGAGTTCATTGAAGTAAATCACATGTACTCTCTTGTGTTAGTGCAGAATGGCAGAGGGGACAGATGACCAGCGTGATCCAGTCTGTTTGATTTCACAAAATCAGTGAATCCTTGACTACAGGCTCTACAGGACTCTCATTGTGAAAAAGAAGGGACTAAAAGACCACAATTAAAAACCTTCAGTATGGAAAAGATGCAAAGTTTTCAGTAGGGAAGAAAGAGAGTTAAAAATATTATAATTTATCATTGAGGCCATAATTCCCTCTCCTCACCCATCATAGAGAAATTCAGTTCAAAAGAAAGACTGCAGAGTTTTCAAAGATTTTGCAGAGCTGGTGATACTGGTAAAATCAGCACCAACTTTGGTGTTTTAAATAGTGCTTTTTATACAAAGTCTATATTCTTTTGTGACAGTGCAGGATCAAGCTGACACAATAAGAGTTCTATCAGAAATAAAATTAATGGCACCACCACTAACTTGTTTCTGAATTCAGTATAAAAAATGTCTAGCAAGTGGGCAGTCAGAAGTGAAAGCATTACCTATTCCCTTTCAAAAAGGGGCAAAAATATATCCTTAGAAAGTTCAGTTCACTCTGGTGAGGGGGTGGAATGATTTTCACCCTTTTCTCATCAACTAGAATGCTTTTCACAGCCAAAAAAATCACAAGGTACAGTTAGAAACAAGACTACTTCTGTAGGAAAATGTGTTCATGTAAAACATGAATAGAAATTATAGCAACAGAAGAAAATGAAACTTGCAAGCCCAGAGAAATAAAACAACTTGTTATTTATGATAAACAACAGGGGATTGTTGTAGGTCTGAAGCAATCAAAAGAATTTTGCAGCACAAAGCAAATCTGAACAAAAATAATAATAATACTTAGAATTCAGACTTTTCATTTATTGAATTGTTTCTGTACAACAAGCTTTACAGAATAACACAATACATTCTAATGCTCTGGAATTATTAATGAAACAACCTAGCTGTAAAAGAATATAGAGCTATACAGAACAGAGAGCTGTTATTTTGTTGGTTTACATGCTTCGTACTACATATCCATTGTGTGTACTTTTCTTTTCTGTCCGAAAAGTGTTCCTCACATGAGTTTTTAAGAGTGTAGGAGTGCATTTAATGATTAACTGGGAGAAATAACTTTTTGATAATGCCTTACCATGTGTGGACATAAACTGGATCACAGTCTTTTATTTTAGTGGCTTTCCATTTCCCTTTGTTATTATTTTTACGGTACACAGCCCCATAGAAAATCTGACTTCTTCCATGGCTTTTCATTTATGCCCTTGTTCACACTTGAAACATCTGCCAAACTGAAAGGAGTGAATATAGCTCTTTCTCAAGACCCAAACATTAAATAAATTGGTGATCACTGTCAGATTACAAATTTTTCCTTTTAAACAACTTGCAAATCCCTAAGAAACATGATCCCAGTCTGCAAAACAAAATTCAGCATTCTTCAGGGGACAAGTCAGGACAATATTTGGTCTTATGACCAGTAAGGAAAACACCACATTCCAGTCAATGTAATCCATACAGTTGAAATTGAGAACAACCTTTAAATTCAGGTGTATTTAGTACTTTGACTTTCTTGTATTCTTGCTATCATGTAAGAACTCTACAGAATGATGGTCTGAAGGCTTTGTCAGGGGAGTATTACCTCTTTTTTTATTCTCAGCTGTAGTACAAGCACAGAAGGAAGGAATATTTTCCTCCAAAAAGTTTAGTCGAGTGTGTGTTCCCAAAGCAGAAGAATTCTTCTTACTTCTTGTGGGAATTCAACACAGCTTGTTAACCTTGGAATAACTGGAGAAAGAGAAATAATTACCCTACCGTATCATTTCAAGTCTGTCAAAATACTTTCTACCTCCATCAGGATACTGATGGTCCCTTCTCTACCCAGGAGCAACTACCTTCTCTGTTAGAGTTTTTGTCATCTTGCTAAATTATTAAGAATAATAATTCTTAATTACAAACAACAAAAACACAGCAAAACCTAAGGCGTCAAGCAAATATACCTTAAAAGCTGCTCATATGCCTGCGTGAGAAATGTATCCAGGAGTTTAAATTATGAACACCTCTGGAGTGTGCAAAGTCTATCTAACTGACCTTTGAAGCTTTTGCATTGCAAAGAGCAAAGGGGATGAAATTCTTTGAATAGATTGTTATAACTTGTTCACCTAAGTCTTTCAAAGGCTATTGCACTGCCAAAAAGAGCATTTTATCCACTGAGATAGGTGAATATGTATATGGAAAGTTAATCACAAAATGTTGATAAAATGGGAAGAAATTCATGCAATAAGATTACATTTTATCTCAATTTTATTGAAATGAAATGGAAAGTTTTTTATATGTGAAAAGAAGGTACACAATGATACTAAAACAATTTTAAAGTAGAAAGAGGCAGAAATTCCATAGCTGCAAAGTACAAGCCATTCACTTCTTGTCTGGAATAGGAAAGAAGAAGAACCAAAAGCTGGATATTTCCGTAAGCGTCTTGTTTATACTTCATTGCGTCTTCCTTTGAAGCTGTGGCTTTGATCACTGTTCACAGGACAGTGGACCAAATTGGCTTCCAGTGGTCAAATGGGCTTCCAGTGTGATACAACTGAACATTCCTGTGATCCCGAATGCCACAGGATTCCTTCATGCTAGAAGACATTCAGCATGATGGATAATAACATTGTGAGAATTTCAGGAAGGAACAGATATCCTAGATCATTCTCCTCTTTCTCCATGAACTCTTTTTCTCAGCTGTTGTCCTTCCTCTATATTACTTCTGTTGTGAATAGTTCCTTATTTATCTTTACTGCCCAGGCATATAGCCTCACAGAAAAGTTTATGATACTGCTGAGTACAGAATGATAGAGACTTGGTCAAAGAGAAGAGAGCAACATGTAAACAAACACCTATTAGCTCAGAAGTCTGATTTCAGTCCCAGTTCTGCAGCAGTAAAGATCATCCCCAATTTTTTTCTCCAGACTACCCAAAAGCCCTGTGGAAATATGTTACATATTGTGGTAATTGAAGGCTTTATTCAGAACACAGCTGTGCCAAGATAAACCTGGTTCTCACGGATGAGTTTAGGACAAAATTTTGTTACTCTTCCTCCAACCTTATATTAACGGAAAATCCAGATCTGCAGAGCAGGATGAATAAGGTCCCATGACCTCTTGCTGAATAAAAAATGCAAGGACCAAAGTTATGTTGGTGTGATCCTGTGAACTGCCTGATATTACACTGTTCTGCTTTGTCTTTGTCTGGACATACATATATATATGTACTTTTTATTTTTACTCTGAATCCTTTTCTTATACTGAAAAATTGTCTTCACCACTGGATGAGTACTATCAGTGTATTTCATGCCACCATTGGCTCCTCCGCAGAAGTCCCTCACTCGTTATGACAGCTTTTCTTGGCCTGAAATTATTTGATCTAAGTTCTTCATACTTCAGCAACATTTGTTCAATTCTTTTCATTCCGTCATGGAGATGTTGATCAGGTCAATTTACAACACTTTCTAAAAGTAACCTTTTCCTCACTAGAAGACCAACAGGTTCCTTTTAGAAAGCAAAACATTTTTACTGAAAATTTTCATACTCATAAAATCTCAAATTAGTTTGCAGCCAAAAATTTCGTCTCCCCCTGAGAAAAAGGAAAAAAGAAAAAAAGAAAAGAAAAAGGAAAAAAGAAAAAAAGAAAAAAAAAGGAAAAAATAAACCAGCCCTACTTTCTCTTTCGTTTCATTTCTCTCTCTCTCTCTTTCCTGTTTAAGAATTTTTTTCACTCTTCCTTTTCCACTGATTTCTCAACCATACTCAATGAAGCTCCAGCTTGTAAAGACAAAGCATGCAAAAGCAAAGGAATCTGTTGGAAGAACTGTACCATTGCCAAGACAGTTCAAGGCTGTTTTCTCACTTCTTGGACATGGATCTTTGCATAGCACAGTATATTTTCCATTATCAAATAGCAGGATTTTTTAACTCCACTCTTCTTGGATACAGTCCTGAAATCCAGCCAGAAAGATCCACTGTTTTAGTAGCTCCTACCTTGCACATTAAGTGATACAGGATGACCAGGTGTCAGGTAGTCTGCAGTCCATTCTAGTAGCTCACAGCGTCCTGGGTAAATTTCAGTTTTCCAATATTTATTTCACTGGAAAGTGCATCTAACTGCCTGAAAGACTGCCTCTCACACTGCTAGGTTTCTCTGCAGCAGAAACTAAATCTAGTGAAACACAACTTTCTGGGACCAGAGCCAGGTCACTCTCAGTTCAGTGGCCTTATCTTTGAATTTACAATTAAGGGCTCATGCATGTCTCCTTTCATGAGAGGCAAACCTCATTCTTCCAGTGATCCATCCCCTCAAACATCAAACTGGTGCTACCAGTAGACTGCATCTTTGCACACACGATAAGATTTTGCTGGCAAAAATTGCTGTAGAGTTTTATTCCTCCTTGACTGAATATCTGTCAGTACCAAACTGATGTTAATTGATGCCTCCTTGCTGTGGTGGTGGGAGTTTCAGAACAGATGTTAATACAGCAATGAGCATGTTAAGGAAATTTAAAATATAAAAAGGCTAACTTCTGCTTACAGGCTATATATACTACTGAAGATTTATTGAAAAACAAAATAAAGAATATACTTAGCTGCTGTGGGTGGGGCCTGAAATTAATACGTTCACTGCATTTTTCAAACTAAATCTGCATGAATAAACCTAATTCTCTTGCTCCTTAAATAGTATTTCAAATGTATCACATATCTTTTTCCTTCACCAGGTAAGCATCTGGAATACTAGGGCTTACTGACACAGTTTTTTCAATCTGGCACTAGCATCTAGCATGAGAGGCACAAGTCAACTGAATTTAGAAAATATTGCTGCTAAATAATTACACAGTGTCTTTAAATTATGGCTTGCTGTTTCTGAAAATGACTGTATCATCCATCAAAGTATACTGTAAGCTTTTAAAATAGATATATCATGTAAATATATTTTTTAAGATTACATATAAAAGCATTTCTTTTTATTTTGTATTCATATTTAATTCTAATTCCATTATTTGAGATTCAAGATGGGATACATCTAAATATGAAGCTTTTATACAGCCCTGTAAGTTATACAGTATAGTTTAATATTAAGATTTTACTAGACAGTTACACAGTACTCAGTTTTAATATGGAATACTTCATCATGTTCATTATCGCCTATTTAGACTCATGTAAACTGACACTCCTGAAATAAGCAAGCTTTAAAATGTTAATATAACTGTTATGACTCTTTTAATTGCAATAGACATCTCATTAAGTAATTTAATACCAGTGGGACCTCTTACCAATACACAAAAAAACATACTTTGCCCAGCTTTTACATACAGCACAATATGACAGATATACTTTTTTCCACAGTGATGCTCATCAACTTTCTCTTTGCTATCCATATCCTGGGTGAGAATGCCTTGGCAGCAAGCTGCCATGATGGGCTGGATTAGCTGTCTTAAACCAGAGCACCTATGGTAAGGCTGTACCTGTCTGCTCAGGATTAACCAGCAGGACCTCTCAGAAGCAGCACCAGAGAGAGAGCTACCTAAACCATGGCCAGGGTGGAATTAGTTCTTCACCTAGGTGGAGAGAAAAACATGCATGACATTTCCATTAGCCTAGAAGGCAGAAACATCTGGTTACTTGGTTCAGCTCATCAGCAGGAGAGCCTGTAGTTGATTAGCCCTTCTCTCAGTAGTAGGCGTTACTACAGTCAGTGGGAATTACTAAACATGGTTTCAGGGGACTGACGTTAATTTGGCTTGCCAAAATAATATGCAATTTTTTAAGGAGTTTGTGTTAATTAGTTGTATAATTTGATGTGATGTGATTGGTTTTGCACAAAGAAAAGCAGAACAGGGTTTGCTATTAGAAGCTGCAGCAGGAGAATCAAGAGGTGGCACTTAAACAGTGCACAGTGTGAATTTGCAGTGGTGAAAGGCCTTAGTTCATGATCTAATTATACAATGGGATTCCCTTTCTCAAAAGCTAAAAGCCTTTTAATTTTTTTTTCTTCTTCTAAAATGTTTTATTTTGATTACTGTACTATTAATTCCTTGCACCTACTATTTTACTACAGATTAAGTCACTTTGTATATCCCATTTTGGCCTGTTTTGTATAATATCCCACTTTTACCAGGAAAGAAATATGTAAAACTATAAAAGTTGGCAATTTATAATTTGTATAATTCCTCACTGAATCTCTGCCTGCCTTCTACTCTCTATTCACTAACTCTTTTACAACTATTACTGGCAATTTAGGCTTCTTTGCTACCTATGGAATGGTAATCAGTGGCAGCACTGATGTCAGAATTACAGTTTCTGCCAGGCTAACTGATAACTGTGTAGTCTGGGAACTTAGAAACATACATGAGGTAGTCAACATCCTCTCATTAAAAGCATTTGCTGCCCGATGTCTGTAGAAAAAATTTTAGAACTGCACTGAAAAGTATCTTCTGAGGGCTCTGGCTGAATGAGAGGGTTGTTTAAGATTTTTCCTCAGGATTTGCTGAGTATGGGAGTAGGCAACTGAAGCAATTCTCAGAAATAGTATACCCTTTCACATTTCTCTGTTCTTCTCAACTTTCTTGCCTATTTGGATGGCAGATTCTTTGGGCTGATGGCTGTTTCTTCCTAAGTGCTTGTACAGTGCTCTGCACACTGAGTTGCCAGTCCTTGCAGTGGCCTCCAGGCACAGTTCTCTTAGACATGCCAGTTAATTAACTCACAGCTCTCTCCCCTTATCTGCCACCCCCCCATCTAGTATTTTAAAATTTCATGTCACCTCCACTAGCAACAAGAGGCAGTTTATTTATCACTATTTCCACAGGGAAGGAAGTCTGAAATATACAGTATGCCATATAGACATTTTCCAAATTTAGCTACATATTCAGGAGATTTGTCTCCTTAAACTGTTTGTGTTTTTAATGGCGACTGCTTCAGATCACCATTGAAGAGAGACTGTTTCCCTCCATGAACTCTCAGGTACCAAAATTTAGGCAGCATGGATGTACCTCAGGATTTCCATTTCCATCCTTCTGCAAAAAAACCCCATGCTTGAAACCCTGTCTCTGCTGGGGATGGCCAAGAGAAACTTATTTTCATGTTGCTTGAGAGAGTCCTCTGGGGACTGGGGTTTCATACAAATCTGCTGGGCAATGGGGAACCTTCTCACACTTTGCTGAAAGTTTGCCTGAACCTTGCATGCTGACGTGCAGACTTCTCAGAGACATTCATAAATCTCAGAGTTGCCTGAAATCTCATACAACTCCAGTTTTCTGTGATACAAGGTTCCCTTATAAATGTTTCACAGAGCTCTCTTCTTCAAATTTAGAAAAAGAGGCACTGCATAGTTTATGGGATGCACTGTTCAACATCTAATCCCTGTGAAAAAGCCCTGTAGTTTAGGTAGGACTTCATATAGTAAAGCAAGTTCACCAAACACAAAAGAGAAAGGAGTTATAATAGACTCTTTGTACCATCAAGGCTTGGGAGATATGAGCTTACTGGTGGGAAGCTTTTAAAAGCCCGAGGTACATAAAGATTGGTGTCAAAGGAAGCATGTGTAGTAGGTATGGAGTGGAGTTGGTATTACATATAAATAAGGGGCAAGTGTATACTAGTGCAAAAGGGCACACTGAGCAGTTCTAGTAAGAGAAAAATGGAGGGGGGGAAAGCCCAAACATTTCACTGGCACAGAGCAGGACTGAGGATGCCTGGAGAGATTCCAGGTAACTTCAATTAGGTGCAGCAGGAGTGCTGGCGTCCATTAGGGTGACTGTCTGTACAAAGCTGAGCTGCCTGTCATGGGATCACCTGAACCCTTTATGGATTACAGACTTTAAATGCTCATCTGCTTGCTATTTATTTTCTATTTGAATATCAGTTATTACTGAAACCAGTTTGTTTACCTTGAGCAGTCAGTAATTTATAGTCACTCCTCAGCTGCTTATAAACACTACCTACAATACTGACTGGTATTAAGCGTTTCTGATATCTCCTCAGTTATCTGCCTCTTCAACTGCCATTGCCTATCTTATGCCTAGATTTCAAGCTCATGGAGAGTGAATTTCTGTACTGCTGAATTCTATATATTAAAGCTTTTTGCAGAATGAGTTTCTGTATTATGTTCTCTATTTTCTCCCCCATCTATCACAGTGGTGTCCGTGACTGAGAATACCAGGAAATACAGTAATGTGAATACTAAGAAAGACTGATAAAAAATAATTAATGCATCGAAAAAACACTAAAAAAAAAAAGTGTTTAATTTTGTCCACTGAGGTCATTTCATATAAAAGGATGTTGTAAGACCAGTGGTTTAATCACTTTGCATAAGCCTCTTAGTTCAGTAAACAGACTTGAAAAATTCATCATTATTATCAGCTCCTGTGCTATATAGGGGTAAATATTTCTTACATCAGAAAGATCTGTCCATCAACCCATTATTAATTTACAAAAATAAAATAAAAACTTCTTTGAGGAAACATATACTTTTAGGTTAGGTAGTCTTCTACAGTCTTATAGAACAAATACAGAAATATTTCTGTTAATGTAGAAAAGTTGTATTTTCACTTATTTAATGAATGGTGGTACCAATTAATGTAAAACCAAGGCAGAATTACTACGCTAGTAACCAGGACAGTGTATATAAATCTATATTAATTGTGAATTAATTATGAGAGCGGTAGATTGATCACCAGAATACAAAGAAAATGTTCAGATTTTGCTTGAAGAAAAAAAGAAGAAATGGATATAGAGATAAATCATGAATTTCCTTTCTTATCAAAACTGCTTTATCTTTCTTTCCATCTCTCCTGTCCCCTTCACTTCCCCAAGTGATGTTGACAGGACTCAGGCCAGGAAATTTTCCGACTGTGGTGCATTACAGAAGTAGCCTGAGAACAATTGCTGAATGAATGGATTTTAAATCCATCAGTGGTATCACTACTGAAGGATATACAGAACAGACAGCTTACAGAACAGAGCCTTACTTAGAAAAGCCCTGTAAGGCTGTAATTACTTGGACACCTGTATATACTGAGGTGTTCCCACATGAGTTTTTAAACTCATGAAATGTCAAAACAAAATTTTTATTTGTGTCAGTGTCATTAAAAATTTGCCTGATATGTTCACCCAGAATTTTCCTGGAGGGTCTGAAAAGCTTGGAGCCTGTTGTACTATCATTTTTGTTCCTGTTACTCAGACATATTTTCCCTGTGAAGCCCATTACAGCTCTGGAGTGCCCAGTCCTGTGAAAGGTAAATCAGTCAGAGGTACATAAGTCAAAAGCCTCACAACAGAAGTCACAAGGAAATCTAGTAGAAGGGAATGTACTGACACTACAGAACAGTTGCTGTAAATATGTAGATGCCTTTTCTTTATAACTTGTTATTTTAATATGCTCGTCATCTTTTGAAACAGGGCTGAATTCTCCATTCTTTATCTCACTTCCAGATTTGCTGAATCTAATTTTTCAGTTAATATTTCAATAAGTTTGAATGGATATGATGTATCATTAATAAAAAAGAAAGACACAATTAAAACTTGTTGAAACTTCTTATTCTAAGCTGAATACAGCTGAATACTAGAGGCCAACAACTTAAATTTTAAAAATGGTCCATGTATACCTAAATTTAAAACTACCCATTGTCAAATAAGCCACATATTAGCATTTGAAAATAAGTTACCCTTCACACTGAGCTGAAAATTCCTTTTTTTAACTTTTGAGACACAGATTTTTTCCTACGACTATGTAATATTGCAGCACTTTACCTAAAATATTTCTGCAGTTTTATTCAAGCATTCACTGATGTTTGGATCTTGAAGCAAACTACAGAACGGCATATTGCAACGACTTCTGACTTATGGACTTATCAATGTCACAGGTTAAGGGATTTAATTGAGAATCTGTAAAATGTCAAAACAGAGAAACAGTAGTAGACAATATAATTAGACTGCATCACAAGGTGTTTGCAGAAAGGAGGGAAAAGAGTCCATTCAACTTTAACTTTCATATTCCTGATTTCTAAGTCTCATCTAGGAGAGGCCAAACATAGAACTCATATGGAATTGTGCAGCAAGATCCCCAAATTATACAAGTAATAAACTTTAAAAGCTTTTTTTAATAAAGGTTTAAGAGTAATGAGGCAACAAGGATTCACTGTAAGACAACGTTTCATTATGAAACTCAGTTACACAGCAAAACTATCAGTTTTCCCTTGTTGCCTTCCAAGAAAATGCTGTGACTTTCCAAAAGAAATTATTCTCAATTAATTCCTGCTGCCATCGAGGCATGCTAGCTGTGTGCTTCTCCACCAGATGCATTCTACATATAACAAAGATGGCAGGCAAATTAGCATAGATACCCACCAGCAGGGATGTTAGTATTAGACTGAGTATAATCGCAAACTCTACCTTGAACCTTCCTTCTCTCTGGAGTGGTTACTCCTCACAACCTTCCCTGTATGTGCTCCTGAGCCACTTGTTTACATGCAAAATCAGATGACATTACTAACTTTACCTGCTCTTAAACCCATTTTCTTCCCCTCAAGATTCATTTTTTGCTTTTTTCTCTTTGGCATTTGCAAAATCTACTGCAAAGGAAGGGTAACTAGTCCTCCCTGAGCCTGTGTTCCTCGGTCTAGGTTATCAAGATGCCTAACTAAAAACTGGATCTAGTATCTCCATGCTATGTACAGTCACTTCTGACTGCAATAAATTTAACTCAAGAACACTTTGGAGGAGAAGGCTGTCTTTTCATTACATGCTTAATATCCATTACAATGGAACCTGGCTTCTAGTTCAGGGCCTGAAGGCATTTCACAATGAAAATAATAGACAATAATGATAATAAAAAGAAAATTGTCATCACAAGGAACTTGATTAGTTGTCTGCATCCTGGGTAAGAGTGCCTACATCTGTATAAAGTTTTACAATTTTTGTTTTGTTTAAATACAGTGCCAGTTAAGACTAATACCGTATTTCCCCTGATTTCCACACAGATAGATTTATGTCTCCGTATTCCAGTGAGTTCCTTTAGTTGTTTGAAATGCATGTCTAAAATTCGTGTATCATTCCAAATTTAAGCTTATGGAATCTTCACAGCAGCAATTGTATCTGGGTAACAGATTGTTTGTTAAATGGAAATGGAAATTATCAACTACATGAATTATTTCTTGTGTTACTCTCGCACCACAGTGCTTTGAGTCACGTGCTGCTAGACACTTACTGTGACATGCAGCACTCTTTTTGATATACCTACATCTCCCAAAGGTATCATCATGAGACTTAGAGGTCTCAGCAGTTTCTCAATAGGTTAGGATTTAAAGCAATGTATACACATTATTTTCTTCTTTGAACATTACCCCAACAGCATATCCAGCTATATTGTCTTTTTTCTCACCACTCATACAGAGATAAGAAGAACCTACAAGACAAGCAATCAACTTCTGGTAGACAATCCGTTGAAGAACGGATTATTCAATCACTTGGACGTCTGCTCTGGATCAGTAGTATCAATCCTATAGTGACTGCACATGAGCAGGAATAGGTTTTCTTTTGGGTTAATTTGCAGAAAATTTTCTACATGCCATGGTAGCCCAAATTAATGATATAGGCTTTTATTTTAGTATTGTCATTACTAATTTGGTTCAAGTCCTTTTTCAGACCCTATTATGCAGTAAAGATAACTGTTCTAGTAAAAAAACAATTTAAGAAAAATCAATAGGAGAGACTTTTGTGGCAAAATAATTGTCCATACACACATAAACAAAAACATAGCAGAATGTGGATTAGTACCAATTTAATCACTTTTTCATAAGTCTATAGACAGATCTGTCCTAGCCAAATTAAATTTTAAGAATAATTTTATAAGATTTGTGTTGTATCACTTTTTACAGTAAATAATTCTGTAGGAACTGATTCTCCATTCAGTAACAGTCAGAGATATTGCTTCCACAATTTTATGTAGACTGTTTACTTGGAGTTTCCTAAAATTTTTTTAGAGGTAGCTCATGTTTATGGAGGTTACAGCATTTGGACCATTCTCTATTGCTTGTAACCCAGGGCTTGCTGCTTTCTTGAGGATAAGGCAGAATGTGGTTCAGTTTGGGATGAATATGGTGAGAAAGTACCATCAAAACAAGGAGATCTGTGTTGGGGCCCTCCCCCCGCCATGTGGTCCTGGGAGAGGGGCCCTGGGGGGGAGACACGGAGTTTCCCTGCCCCTGCTCAGCCTCATTCCCCATTGGTTGTTTTGTGTTCCCCTGC
>NW_008238464.1:4007780-4008425 GCF_000691975.1 Corvus brachyrhynchos
TGGAGAAATAAACATCTCTCTGAAACAGCTATCAAGAATTGGTCCATAGATATTTCTTTTCCACGGGCCTTGTTGTTTGATACGCGTGTTACAGTATCCGCACTGTAACAAATGGTAGAGAAATGCTGGCAAGCCATTGATCCCTAAGGACAGAAAATTCATGAGTAAAAACCACTCTAGATCTCTCTCTTCTCACCTTGGTTTGGATATTCTCTCTAAATTATGGAGGAACCGTGGAAAAACTCTTGGCTCTCAGAGCCCCATATAGACATTTATCTTAAACTTAAAATGATTCTTGAACAACAATTTGTAAATTTTAGCTTAATTCAAGCTCAAAAAGAACTGAAACACTTCCTGGGATGGTTGTTTAAGAACTTTTTCTACCTTTCTTGGGATTTAATTCTTACCAATAACTTTTGGAATACCATTTGGACACAGTTAATTTTTGAGTCAAAATATATGCCGATGGAAGAATATTTTCATGCATATTATTTAATTACCGAGACTGTTGAGCAATGTCAGCTGTGTCCTGGCGAAGGGAAGCGTGCCTCAGGGACCGTGCGGCCCAGGCCACGTGCACCGAGCGCTCTCTGAGCAGCAGGGAGGCAGTTCCCGCGCACGGGAGGAGCGACGCAAGCTTCAGTG
>NW_008238464.1:4009434-4032189 GCF_000691975.1 Corvus brachyrhynchos
CAGTTCCTCGGCAGAGCCCCGGCCATGCGGCTGGAGAAATAAACATCTCTCTGAAATATCTACCAAGAATCGGTCCATATATATTTCTTTTCCACAGGCCTCGTTGTTTGATACGCGTGTTACAGTATCTGCACTGTAACAGATCTGATATTCATAAACCACTGCAAAAGCATTAATTTATCTACTATCACCTTAGTGGAAAATTAAACCTGTCTTTCTTTCTACTTCATTTGTATGTAGCATCTTCAAGGTGCTGATAACAGTCAGCCTGGACTTTTCGTATTATAGACAAGTCTTTCATCAGAAGAGGGAGAATTCTTCACCTTCTCTGAGTTTCCCAGCCTTCATCCCCACCATCCTCCCAAAGACAGTATTTTTTTTTCATTTCCACCTCTTCTCATGTGAACTTGCCCATCTGTTTCCATTTACTACCAGGTTCCCCTCTCCTATCCTCTCCATACAGCTGATGAACCACACAGTACTCTCCTCTTTCTTCTTCTTCCCCCAGCAGTTAGCTCATGGCAGCTCTCTCCCTCCTCTTTCTGAGGACCTGCTTGCCTGAGCAAGAGGGCAGCTCACCCTGGGGTCACTGGCCCTGGGGCTTGTGCAGCATCCTGCCTCTGTCTAGGAGAGATTCCCAACCGACCTTGCAGCTTTGCCAAGTCCCTGTCACTCCCTGCCACCCACAGGCTACTCGGTGGGAACCACAGGACACAGAGGAAACAGCACTGCACGCCAGTGTGTCTGTGCCGGGGCTATCGACAGAGGTGGTGTAAAACTGATACTGCTTCTCTGGAGGACATCCCACTTTGAGGCATTCATCCACACATGTGCCTGCCATGTTTCCAGAACAACTGCTTGATGAGGGCGCTGCTTCTTGCTCCCTCACCCCTTGGTGTGCTGGCTACTATGCAGGACTTGGCATTCAGACACTGCAAAACCAATGAGGCTACGCAGCGATAAAAATGCTAGCAACAAATAATGAATGGGAGACTTCAGAAATAAAGGAAAGAAACAAAATTGCAGCTGACATGATAAGTATTTACAAAATAATAGTAGGGGTCAGTCAGAAATTTTCACCCTTGCTCTCCTGTCATTACATGAGGGTAAGGAAATACTGCCTGAAAGAAGAAGCTGATCTTTGGAAACTCATGAAAAGAAAATATTTCCCCTCTCCACTCACAGTATATAATTAGCTCATGGTAATAATTGTCCTTGTGTGTCACTGAGGCCAAGTACTCTGTAAGATACAGTAGTAAAAAATACTTGTAGTTACCTATTTTGTAAGAGGGATACTAATGACAAGCTTCAGGCTTTAGGTCAGTCTCTGTTAAAGACAAGGAGGAGACTTGATACACTGGCTCTTTCAGAGAAATTGAATATTAGACCACAGAGACTTATTGTCTGATTCTGTACGGCAATTTCTACTGTAAAGAGAGCAAGGAGGATGCAGAAGGCTCGAGGATCAAGAGGAAACAAGTAAGGAGTGGGAGAAAAGATCTATTATAATAAAATGAGAATAAAATAACGGTAAAGAAAAAGCTTGAGCTGATGTTTAGGTAAACTCTCTTTTACTTTGTTTCTGTTTAATGTTTCTGTGGGGCTCTCCAGAGGTTTTATTAGAGACTATATATTTACCTTTCTTTTATAGAAACATGCTTTTGAGGATCTTATTATTTGACTTGGAAGCAACCTCCAGTGTTTACCTAGATGATTATCAATATGCAGTAAGTCTGACTTTGATCTCAGTTCCATTTACAGTTATATTGATTTATTACTACGATTCATTAGTCCTAGAAAGGAATGTCCAGCAATTAGAAGTTTGTGAAGACCAGATACCATGTGCTGTTATGGTTAGAGAAAGTACATATTATGAAGCGCAGTACTTGTGCATCAGCTGTAAAAAAAAGAAAATTTTTTAATTTTTAAAAAAACCTGATTGGATAAGTATGACTCAAAGGTATTAAATTAATGGATAAAATGGGAGAGATGGTACAAGGTTGACTGACCATTCTGGACATCAAGTTAAACATTTGCTGGGGTTTGAATACTTTTCTTTGATTTTGATGCTTGTGTCTTTCAAGGTTCCATTATGTCTGCCAGCCATCCTCCAAGAAAGAAAAAACTGATTTAACCCAAAATACTAAGGCAAAGTTAATATTCTATGTATTACTGACCAATCTGAAATTGTAGCTGATGGTAGTTTTGCCTGAAAACCTGAACAAAGTGTCACAAAATGTCACAAAGTGGATCAGTGTAATTGCACAGTATGCATTTGAAGCAGAGCTATTCTGATCCACGTGTTAAAGTTACTCCTTTCCAGTATTTTCTGGACTGTCCTTAGACCAAGGGAACTTGATGCCTTTCAAAAACTGCTCCTTTAACAAAATGCAGGCTGGAAACAGAGTCCCTCCCCAGGAATCAAAAGTATTGACTGTAGGAACAGTATGTCCACTCATCAAAGTAGTGCTCCACTTTTCAGTTTAGCTGGTAGCTCATTGTTGCTTTGAGAAGGGAGTGCCAGTGAAACCTTAAAACATAGAAAACCTAGTCTGAGAGAGAAATATACTATGCACACATCCATCTCATTCAGTTACTTTAGTGTTTCCAAGTTTTGTCAGTGATAATGCAAGACAGCAATTGCAACATAAACAAGAGCAAATGTATCTTTATTTGGGTTACTCAGCTTTCTATCCTACTGTTTTCTCTTTCATATTAGCCCCTATTCCATGCCCCAGGGCTCCTTACCAGCTCCTCATTAAGGCATGCACCTTCTTGTGGCTCCCTATCAGCCTCCTGCACTGCAGCAATTAACCCATTATAGTACCAAGTACATGACTGTTGCAGCTTTTATTCAGATTCATAATGCATTCTCATTGCATGCCAGGTTTTAAAATTAATTTTGAAGGAAACAAGAGATGTGTTGAAACATGTCAGACTTTTCCAAAAATGGATCATGCCATAAATAATGAGGTTTTTCTAAAGAAAGGAAATACAATGGATCTCGCTCCTCTGGTGTCCGTAAATCATATTATCATTGTTGAAGGGGGAGGGGTATTGTTTAAACTGGAGAAAGTGGAGATCAGTTGGAAGAGCTGAGAGGAACTGACCGGAGAAAAGGTGACTGCAGGTTGTACTGAAAACAGACATACTGGGATGGGCAGAGATCAGTAGTCGAGTCCTACACAGGTTGCTCTTATTATCAATTATTTTGTAGGGTCCTATTTTCGTTAATACCCACACTGCAGAAAAGGGAGTATATGCAAGTGAAATTTTCTGCTTACACAAAGCTAGGAAAAAATTCCAATAGTGGCTTGCAGTGCAAGCAGAGAAAAAGGAAGAAAAGGAATGGGATGGGACACCATGAAATCCAGGAGTGAAGCCTCAAGATGGTGCACTTCAGGAGATAAATAATGAAGCAGTGGGCTTAGGCACACATTTTGGGTGGGTAGCATGGCTACAGCATCTGGCTAAAAGAAGTACAGTTGGGTACTTAAAAAATTTGGATTACACTCCTTGCTAATAAAAGGTGATCATGAGCCTTAGGTAAGTTGTGCCTGTATAAAAAAAAAAAAGATTGATGAGGGAGAGTGAGAATGGAAGCGGTGGAGTTTTTTCCTAATTTTCATTGCTCTGACAGAGTACAGCCAGGCAGTGCACAACTTGGGTCACCCATTTTATCGCAGCCATGTGCAACACGATTAATTCAAACTGGGACAAGTACCAGGAAGGTGCACTGGTAGGAGGAGGTAGGGCTATCTAATACAGCAAACTAAAAGGGCTTCACTTGTTTACACAAACAAAACAAAGGCTGAAAGGAAACATAACTGTTGTCTATAAATACAGAAGAGCTATTTAAAGGATGATGTTGACATAAGAACAAATGGTTATAAAATGGCCATGAATAAACTCCAACAGGAAATTAGGAGGAAGCACTGGAATGATATCCTGGAGCAGCCCTCCAACAGGAGCAGGGGAAGCAAGAAACTTCACTGGTTACAGCATGAAACTTGAGCACTTCATGAAACCAATTATGGGACGTGCAGCTGACAGCAAAAGCTAAGGTTTGAACTTGATGCAGGAGGTCCTTTTAAATCCTATTTCCTATGTTTCCAGGGGAAGCTGATTTAAATCTTCAGCAAGAGATGTCTTAGATGCTGATAACAGTAATTAATACCTTACACTCCTGTAGTACCCTTCCATCTAAAGACCACAAAGAACATTGAACACACGTGGGAATTACATATCTAAATATCCACCTGTGTTTTTTCTGTTACTTTGCAGCCAGGAAATTGTGATGCCCTGAGCAACTCTTTTGGATCGCTTGCAAAAAATCCGTAAAAATGAAGAATAGACCTAACAGATCTCCTAGTTTTAAGAATAAACCTGTAGTTTTTAAAATTTCATCATGTTTCCAAGGCTTTTTAATTCCAGAAAATCTATGAATTGTATAGAATTGCTGGTACAAAGCTATAAGCCATATGCTGTTTAGCTTAAAATGTCAATGAGTGAGTCAGCAACAACAAGAAAATGAAGGTGTTTGTAAATGTTGCATTTAAAAAGCATTTAGAAAAATGAGAGTGGTCCTCCAAAGATGTGCGCATCTTCAAAATCAGAACAATGCAGTATTTCACAGCCATTAAATAACGTGTCATGTAGCTACAAACAAGAATCATATAGCCTGAAAAAATGTTGTTTTCCTCTTGGGGAGTTGGAACAGAACCAGTTCCGTGTGTGTTAATCCCCACTCTGACTTCCACTGGGAAAGGTGCCAGGGGTAGCAAGGGATAGAGAGCAGTCGTTCCCTGGCTCTGCTCCCTGCCCTGAAACCTTTCCCTCCCAAACCTGCAGAACCCCATCTGCACTTGCATGCATTCAAACAGGCACACAGAACAGACTAAACACACTGGTTTGGCTCTTCTCTGAGGACTTAAAATCACTACCCTTCCACTTCTATCACATAGGAATAAGTCCTTAAGTCCATCTGATTTCTTGCCTTCACTACGCTGATCTCTAAAGAGTGAAGCACTGAGTACAGAGATGCATTCAGAGAAAGATCTCATCTACACAATTCCCACCTACCAATGTTCTCCTGCTTCTTACACTGTCATGTCAGATGCCAGGTTTGGTCCCCAAAAAGAGCAGTAAGACCACTGCCCTCTGCTCCTTCAAATTCCTCCACTCTGCATCCTCTGCTGGGGCCTTTACAAGCCCCAGGCAAAGGTGAGCCAGGCGGGCTTCCATGTCTGTGTAGAGCCATACCCCAAAAGAACTGGCTCTGCCCAGAAAAATATATACTCTAAGTCAAAGGAAGCTATGTGTGTAGCTGAGCACAGAATCTGTCAGCAGTGGTGCATAGACCCTGTTAAAAGCAGGCGCTTGAAACAAGATGGAGTGTGTTCCCAGGGTAAACCAGCTCTGAGGATAAGGACTCAATAAACATGGCACAGGAAGCAGTGTTGTGCTGGGTGCAGGGATGGAAGGGGAAGGCACACACAGAGAATTTGTCAAGCATCTGAAAGCATCCATTTCAAGAAAGCCAATTATTTTCTAGGTGACTAAAATTTACATACTCTTATCTGTAATTGGGAAAGATATGACCATGTAGAGGACTGAGAGTTAGACTGCCCCCACCCTTCCCATGCTGCTGGTTCTTCTGGGCCATAATCTCTTCCGCGGATAGAGTACAGAGCCTTGTTTTCCCAAAGCTCAAAACAATGAGG
The DNA here is from genome assembly GCF_000691975.1 of Corvus brachyrhynchos. Taxonomy (NCBI): domain Eukaryota; kingdom Metazoa; phylum Chordata; class Aves; order Passeriformes; family Corvidae; genus Corvus; species Corvus brachyrhynchos. Next base: position 4,015,158 of record NW_008238464.1, read on the forward strand.
CCATGATCATTGTAATAACATACAAATAATAAAAGTAGTAGGAATTCCTATACATAAAAAATCCACATTCTGCCCACAAAAGTATATGCTCCCTTTAAGTCAAAGAAAATTGCATGTGTGTAGCTGAGCTCAGAAGCTGGCAAGGAGCCCACTTGTAACTAAGTCATGAATGTGAGGACAGAATAGATCCCATTGTCTCTTGAGAGCTTTTTAATTTTTCTTTGTTTTTCTCTAGGACATGAATTACCTAAACTGAGAACCAGAATTTTTATCCAATATAATGTGTCTCTGAGAGGCAGTTTTTAAATACTTTTCTTTCTTTTTAGATCAGTTACCACTTTAAAGACTGCTGAGAGAAAAATGTATGTCTATTATCTCTTCCTATAGACCTACCCAAAGAAAGTTTAATCTGCTGTGGATGATGCCTAGAGAAGTCTCTGATCAAGATTTGCCATGATTCAATTCATCCAAGAGAAGGGGTAAAGGGTTTCTTCCTTTGAGCTCCCCTACAGCCTTTTCAAGGCCACACTTTTCCACATAGGGACTAGAAGATAGAGTGAAAAAGTAATGCTGTCCCTGCCTGGCTCTGTGGGGCATACACCTGCACCCACAGAAGCACGGGTGGGTTCACTGTTACAGTCAGTAGCAAAGAGTCGAGAAGGGCATTTGGGTGCATTCTGCCAGGAGCATTTATTGCTTCCACACGGCCGAAGGCTGCAGAGGCAAATACGAACACAACCCCAAAGCTCACAGTTTTATCCGGGGACGGGGAAAAGGCAGGACTGGGGAACGGGGACCAATGGGGAAGCTCTGGGGGGGTGGCGAGGGGTAGAGGCTGACAGTCAACCGGGGAATCCAAACTGGGATAGATTGACATAACAGAACAAGCATTCTGGGAGAAGCCTTTCTGGTCACCCTAACATAAAGTGGTTCTTGTGGTACTAGGGACTTGTGTTACTGAGAACTCTCTGTCCCTTGTAATGTATGTTCACTGGCCACCACAGAAGAGTGTCTTTTCTGATTTTCCTCAGGGTACAGTACAGTTTTACTGATCTTCCCTTGGTTTCTGCCATTGCCCCTGTTTAAGGGCCTTCTAAAGAGCAAAGTGAAATATAAAAATTAATATGGTTTCCAAACACATGATCTTTCAAGCAGTTTTTCTGCCGAGTTTTAGAACTGCAGTGCCAATTTCTTCCTATTCCTCCCTTTTTACTTCCAGAATTTTCTACCTGTCTTCACAGAAGATCTTTGCAAAAGCTCGTAGAGAAGCAACAGGAAGTTTTTTTCCCTACTTCTCTGGACAAAGATGATAGCCTGAAAAGGATATTTAGCCTAAAATCTCTTGTGGCTGCTGTTTCTGACCTGGAACACACTGAGATTACATCTCAGATCAGCATTTTTAGAAAGATCTGTACACATTTTTTATTTGAGAATTTGCCTTGGTTCCAGATAGGGCTCCTAATATCTAAAGAGGAGAAGACTAGAAATCTTGAGGAGTCCCCCTGGCTGAAGCAACCAAACAAACTCAACAGCCAGTCTTCTAGTCCCTATCCTCATTTCCTTCTCTCCCAGCTTCACTGTCCACCCAGGAGGGCTCCATTGAACAGGTAAAACTGTGCCACAGGAAATAATTCCCAATTTGTGCTAACAATCTTTATCTGTCCACTCTCTCACATCTAAAATCCCAATATCAAAAGCAGAGGTGCCTTTGTTTTGATTTCAAAGTAGCTCAGGTAGAGGAGAAGACAAAAACTTGATAAAATGACAAGAAACTTGACAAAAATCCACAGAAATAGAAAGACTGATGGTAAGCTGATAATGTATGACTTAAAGGTATTTTACCAGTATCTAATCATACTGTGGAGAGAAGGAAGCATTGTAAGAGCAGTTGTTTACTTATTATTTTCAACTTCGGCATTCATTTGATACATGTTAGAGGGCTCAAATGCAACCACCTTAGTGTTCAGGTGGTGTATTTCACTGTGAGCTTGTGGGAAGTCTTCAGCTTGAAGACACTGGAATATTTTGCTTTGAAATGGTCTATGGGGGTTTTTTTTGGTTTTTTCTAAGAGTTATAGGATTTAATTGAGTTGGTGGTCTGCTGTCTTTTTCAGTAAGAAGTTACACGTAAGCTGTCTCCTGTTTTCCTCTCTCTTCCTCTCTCTCCTTTTCCCTCACAGATTTTGCTAAGCATGTACATCCATTTCAGAATCTAATCATAGACAACTTAAATCTTTCCAATGTTACCCACATTAGTAATTGCAAAATAATAAACATGACAAAATTCAGATTAATAGGGCATCCTGCACAACTTGGATGGCGGGGAGAGCCCTCTGGAATTCTAAGAGTAATAGGTCTGTGTTTATTTCTCAACCAACGGCATAATGTGACTGATTTACAAGAGTTTAACTCAAGTGTTAATCTGACAGTGACGAAGAGCTTCTCAGTGGCAGAATCACTTACACTATCATATTAGTTGCCTCCTCTATTAAAGCAGTATGGTCGATAATTGGAATGCTTTTATGTCTAGTGGTTCTGACAAGGCTCTCTTTAGGTCACATATGGGCGGTCTGGCTTGCTGCACAGCTGAACAGTGGCAAATGATTTAAACTGAGAAAGTATTGTTCTCCTCGTATTATGGAGCAAGGGCAGTTCAAGGAAAGTAAGGCTCTGCACCGGCTACCTGCTGGTGTGTAGTAAAATAAGATGGACATGATACTGGGTTGGGAGTACAATTAAATCTATTTTGCACCAATGTGTTGGTGGACAGATGAGTTTCCACATGGCAGAGCTTTATGATCTTTAAGGTAGACTGAACTAATAGATTGGTGTGGAGCGCACTGAAGTTACTAAGGATGAGAAAGCAAGCAGCAGTACATTTGAACTACAGGTTTCTCATATGCTCCACGTCATGCTGAGTTTTTATAGCTCCTGGCTTTCAAAAAGCCTGTTTCAAAGACGTTTGCGCTAGACTGGGCATGCAGTTTTGCTCTGCAGATATTGTCGCTACCGATTTAGTGGAATGCAATTAGGAAGCCTAAATTAAGTGGTAATGGAGAACCAGCTCTTGAAACTGGGGTTTCCACGGCAACCACTGCTTACAATACAGCCTTCAGTTAGTTTTCCCACTTTATCTGCAAAATGCACAATTGAGCTTTAAAACAGCTTTGTGCTGAAAAGCGCACTGTAAACAACTGTTTGCAATGAGAGTTTTACACTGTCTTTAAATACAACAAGCTATCAAATAAAATTTATTTGTCCACACTAATAAAAAAAATAAAAAATCCACACAGTACAGAAAGCACTAAAGGGTCCAGAAACTTATTATTCATTCTGGAAATGTATATATAATAAAAACTTCAAGATCTTGTGGGTCCTCAATTTGTCTTTTAAGTCTTATCATTATTCCTCAATTTTAAGACACATAATCCCATATCTCTCAGTAGTGAGAAGAACTGAGCATTTTGGTACAAATACTGCATTTATTGCAATAACAACACTATATAGTTATAAAGCGCTTTTTGTCTAATCTGAACTAATAAATGTGCATTTTCATCAGACTTCCTTTAACATCTAGCAATCTTTTACAGATTATTTTTTTTCCCTTTATGATACAATATTATATCCTTCACAAATGTTCTTATTTTATGACAAAGTAATGCTATGCCATTTCTGAAATGCTTAACATTCTTGATTGCTTTAGGATCATAGCCCAACTTTTGCATCTTTTCAGAGGCAACCACAGGTGACTAAATATGCACAAAATGCAGGAAAATGGAAAGAATGATGTTAAGGTCATAGGTGTAAAATGTTCTGACCACCCTTTTCATGATAACCCCATCAAAATGAATCTGTAAACGGAAATTATGAATTTGCAACCAATCATTTTTCTCTGTTGTACAATCTCAAGTCTTGGACTAGTACTGTCAGGAGATTGGTAAGAGTTGAGAGCTTGGCAGTTTTTAATTTTCTTTTTTTTTCACCCCTTCTTATACTTCTTTGTTTTAATTAAGATAAAAATCTCAGAGAAAACATTGTGCAAACTTCCCTGAGATAATTTCAGAAGAGATATCATGTAATTTTGATTTTTGGCCTATCAGCTGATAAGTACTCTTTTAAGGAAGCATTTTTTGGAAAAGGAGAGAAAATACACCAGGAAAGGATCCCCACAGCACATCAAAACGGACCTAATTTGTGTCTCAGCTGAAGTACAGTAACCCAAGCATCTTGCAGCCTTTCAAGGCTGATGCACTTTGTGTGTGTGTGTTTTAGCAACCATACCGGGTCGACGCAAAGAGAGAAAAAGGGTGTGGGGGTAAAGGTGGAGGGAAGGGAAGAGAAGGGGGAGGTGTGGGTGCCTTTCCTCAGGAGCCTGTTGGTCAGAGGACTGCATCTTGACATCCACAGTCATGTATAAATCTGGATTTGATATAGTCTCCGCAAACTTTGAGCATGCCAGGCAGGGAAGCCTGCCCTTCACAGTACGGGTGCACCTTCAGATTGGGCTCTGACTATTCTGATCTGCTTGAAACAGCCTTTTCAGTACTAACCAAAAACAGAGTGAGGATAGCAAGCCTGATTGCAAAGTTCACATCTCCTCTGCTGTGTGCCGGTGCTAATGGGAGTTTCTCCTGTGATGGGTAGGTCATAAAACACACAGCTGCAGAGACTGTGCAGGGTGAACAAATCAAAGAACTCAGTAATAAAAATGATGTGTGTGCCAATATTATTTAATATTAACTTGTGAAAACTGTTGAAGAAACACATCTTTGTCATATATCAGAATTGGCTCTAAAGCTGAATCAACAGATTAATAGGGTTATTTGTAATGATATTGTCCTCATAAAGGCTTTATTATTTAGGAATCAGAGTTGGAAATTGTAATTTCTTTAATGATTTTTCATCACATAAATTAGCCTGCCTCAACTTCTCCGTCTAGAAGGCAAGAGGAGAGGTTGAGCTGGTCCTCTTCCTCATTCTTACACAAAATCTGCTCATTTGGATGGATCCCAAATTTTAAAGAAACAAGCTCCTGGAAGAAATGCAGAATGCCAGTGCTCACAAGACTTTCACAGGGCATCTCGTTTCAACACCGACTGCCTGCATTTTATCAGAGTACTAAAGGACACATTGAAATTATTTTGTTCTGGCACTGGCATGCGTTGTGATGTGTATGCATTCAATTGCACTTGACAAATCTTTGGGGCAAACAAAATGGTCTAATGTAAGGAAATATCTTAACATATTCCAAAATGACATTTTTAGACCAAACATGTGTTCGATTGATTTGCCTTCTCCAGAGATCACTTTTGAATGCATGCCAGCGATAAGCAGGGGGGGCAGGCTCTCGCTGAAGGCCAGGCGGGTCAGCCGTGCTTCCGCTGGTATTTCCTGCGCTGCAGAGTCCCGTACCTAACTGTACAAATAGCTCCACATGGCATCCTGAGAGCGTGCCAGGGAATTTTATGATCACACGCCAAGTATGGTTGTCAGGTTCCACTCCACTGCTGTGTGTGTATGTGTGTGTTCATATGTGTGTGTGGCTGAAGCTAACTTCAGACTGAGTAATTACCATAATCCAAACAGGGCCTTTACCATCTTATTTGCATTCAGCCAGCAGTGCTGTTTTTATCAGCACCACTACTGAATTGTTGCAAAGTTTTAATTATCTTGACAACTCTCCTTTTTTTTTTTTCATTCCTTTTTTTTTTCTTTCCCCTCTTGGGTTGTGTTTGGATTTCAGCAGTCATCCCCCTATGGCAGCAATCACATTTCTGCAATGGGAAGTTTTCTCACTTTTTCTTCTAGTAGTTATAAGCAGCCACAAAGGCTGCTTAGAATGGGGCAGAAATGGAGGGAAGTTGTATTTATTAGTTAATGCCTAATATTTTTTTCAGCAATAGTCACTCCAGATGCCTCTTTTTGAATTGTGCTTGAAGCCCTGGCATAACTTTACACATGTGTAAGCTTGCAGAATTGAAAGAAAACCATTTCCTATGCAGACAGATACCCCCTTGCATAAATGTTTGCCAAAACAGAGCTTTAGTTGTCATGTTTTCAATATTTCCATAATCTTTTGATTTAGGATTAGTATAAAGTGTATCATGTCACTTATATTTGCTCTCTCTCAAACACCGTGCATTTTCAGTATTTGAATGCTGTTAGACAAATTCAACCTTGAAATAAGACACCGTCTCCTAGCAGTAAGGGTAATTAAACATTGGAAGAGCTTACCCAGGGAGGAGGTGGACTCACCATAGCTTGGAGTCTTTAAAATGAGATTAGACATCTTTCTGAAAGACATTGTTTAATCTAGTTTCTTGGGAAAGATTCTAGTGCATATATACAGGGGGTCAGACAAGATGATTACCAAAGTCCCTTTTGACTTCTCAGCCTGTTGATCTAGAAATCTGAGTTCAGATATGGTTTGGTTCACGTTTAAAGATCAATTATAACACCTACATAACAAAAATCAGGTTTTGGGAATATTAAGACTAAATAGGTTTCAAAACTTTGTTGTCCACTCCAGACAATGATGTTCTGCCTGCTGGGTTCTGCACTACATTTTGTTTTCCTTTTATAAGTAGTTACATATTACAAAGGTTAATGCAGAATAAAATAATCCAGTATGAGATTGCTAGGGAAGAATAGAAGGCTTTAAAGCCTAAAGATTCACAAGAAGAACAAATGCAAAAATGATTTCTAGCCTGTTGGCATCTCAGGTACAATAGATGTTTTAAAAATAAGCCAAATTAATGTCTTTTTCTAACCACAGAATATTATAACTGTATTTAGCATCTCACCACTTATGAAGTTTATGCATTAGATTACATATAATTGCCATCAAACAGTGTGGCAGTATTCTGTTCATCTGCAAGATAAACAAACTCTGTCTAACAGTCCTTAGGCATTTCTTTTGCTGCAGTTTGGCCTTATGAACACCTTATCCTTGTTTTCCCTTTAAAAGGAAAAAAATTAAAGGTAAAAACCATTAGGGATTTCTCTTTAAATCCAGCAATCTATGCATACTACTAAGAATCAATGCTCTGTAAGCTGTCTGGTGTTCTGCAATAAATTCAAGCTTTTATAGACTTTTTCTGGGCCAGGTAGCTGTTAATGCCATAGAAATTGATTATTTGTGGTGTTCTTATCACTGCTTAAAATATCTAATTGCTTTTTCTCCACAGATTTGGATTTGGCTTGCTTGATGCTGGACGATTAATGAAGGAAGCCCTAACTGGACAAATGTTGGTCCCCTGAGACAATGTGTTGTTGATAACAGGTCTGATTTGAGCAAGTCTAGTCAAATTCAATTTTAATAGTATTTAAAGGCACACACAGGACACATATAGCTGAGCTTTCAGCTGGTTTGTCTGATTTTTACATCTGTTGTGTTACCAAAGCTTATTCCCATTAAGTATTAAACTTTGCAAGGCAGTAAAGACACATACCTGTCAGCTGCAGAAACACAAATTTTGCCTCAGTATAGCAGGTTTTGTTCAAAATTTGCCTTTATTCTTTCACACTTATGCAGATTGGAATATGTAATTCACCACTGCATGACTGTTCCTGTGGAGGAATTATTGCACTCTGATTATTTTGAACCCTAAAAATTATTGATTGAGGTAAAGAAGAGACAAGAAGGTATTGCAATCAGTTCTCAATCTAGTGAGGGCAACCTTTTTAAAGGCAGCTAATCCTTAGCCTAAAATCGGTATGCAGTTGCTACCGCTGCTACAGGACTTTTCACATCAGTGTGCCATGTGAAGTTAAGTACAAAATGTTTTCCACTGCACTACCAAATCAAGATAACCACCAAACATCAAGGCACTATCTTATTAGATTGCTGTGTTGAGTGTGAAATTCAGCTCACAGCTCAGTCACTGCTCCAGCTGAGGAGGAAAAGGTCTCACATGCCACCAGAATACTGGACTTCAGGGTGTCTCCCTTCTCATGAAGTTGAAGCAATGACATCTAAAGTCAGTAGGGTCTAGAGTACTTTCCTCCTTCCAGGACTTCCTGTTTTCTAGAGAGAGGTAAACCAAGGGAAGTGGAACTTGCATCTGTGCACCGTGCACCCCTTGTAACCAGTCTCGCTTTCTCTGTCCCCGAAGAGGGTTATCGAAAGAAACCCTAATGGCCAGCTCCCTGCAGGTCTAGGTATGGCACTGCACATTGTTTTAAGCACCATTTTGCAGAAGCGACTGTGTTTTCTTCTGTGGTGTTTGTTGTCTTTTGTATTCTCTGGAGGGAAAGGCAGAAATTTCAGAGGGGGAAGAAAAATGGATGGACATGGAAAGTATTGAACACAAGGTTCATGCTCCAGCTCCAGCACTTATCTGTAATCATAGTCCTTTTCAGCAAAGTGGCCCCTAGCCAGTTTGGGACCTGGGGTCCTCTCCTCTGGCTGATGCTAACAATATTTGATTCAAATAAATCAATAACCCTGTTCGTGTCTTTTGCAGCATTATCATAGTCACAGCAGTGATGCCGTAAACTAATGTTTTACCTAACAGCCTAATAACGGTTTAGGCAGTGTTTCATGTATGAGGATACCCCAGGTCTGTCTCCTGACAGAAGAGTCAGGCTTGTCACTGTCACCTTGAAGAGACCACCTTAGACACAATGCTCTGAATCAGGGTGTTCCCCCTCTGTGAAGGCATGCCATACTTTTGGAAACAATTTAAGATTTATTCGTCAGGAAAAAATGAGAAACATAAGATAATTTTTTTCATGTTGTGCAGGTACAGAGCAGTTACCTACTATGAGCTCATCCCACAAGCCGTGGCGTGGTTTTGTTTATCCATTCCAGCCAGATTAATATTAAGATAGACTGGGTGCAAACAGCTGGTTTTGTGCACCTATGTGTCAGTGACTTCTGCATGCTTTTCAATCATTTCTATAGAAAAGACAGCAATGCACTAGAAATGTGTAGTCTTGTGAGGTGGTTGCCTCCCAAAGATGTTTCACTGTTCAATCCTGCAGTAATTCTCCAGCATAGCAATGGCTGAGAGTTACACCCCTGAGGGACAGGACTACTCTCCCTTTTCTCTGGATCAATGTTATATGTAAAAGGCACAGCAAGGAAGTCTGTTTCTCAATATTGTACCTACTTGAGGCTCCTGAAGGTGTGATTAATTAGGAGTGATTAATTAAACCATGAGTCATGACCTCCTTTTTTTCCTGTCACATTACTTATGAACAAGAGGGCCGTCAGTGTAGTTAAATAGTATAAGACAGTAAATTTAGAGGAAATAAAAAGAAATCAGTTGTGCTGCATGTGGTCAACCTATGGGATTTTCTGCTACAGGTGACCATCTGATAAATAGGGTTCCTTGACTAAAAGGAATAGTTGTTAATACTATTACCATAACAGGTGGAACCATTGCTGTATTTCTGGGACTTCTGGGTGTACTGGGAAGGCAGAAGTGAGTCCTGCTTGACTAATAAAGTAAGAGCAAATGCTCCATGTGCTGGGAAGTCAGGCAGGAATGCTCCATGGACAGCAGCACTGCACTATTAGCTTGATCTATGACTTGCCATTTCATGGTTTGCTTGGTTGTTTATTTGTCTGTCTTTTTAATTCCTCTGGAAAATACTGTACTGGCTCTCTCTGTTGACTGAATGACCAGGCTTGGGCAGAAGATACAGCATTCTTCTTCTCTGACCTTTATATCAAAATTGATTAACAATAATTCTTTTGCAGAAAAGGATTGACAATAAGATGTGGATGTTCATCTTTAATGAACTCTAGTCATCAAGTGGAAACCCGCTAACTTTGAAGATGCAATTGAGCACCTTCTCAGCAATAGCCGAATACTTACTCCTCAAAATGGTAAAGTAATGCTCTATTCATAGATAATATGAAGAACTACCTGTTGTTCTAGTTGGATTTTTTGTGTCTTTCATATAATTACTTGGGACCTGTCTCATTAGTGGCAAAAGCAGGAATTGCTGGCTAGTATTTATGCAGTTAGAAATTGTATAAATAAGATTTAGAGGCTGTGTAATCCTGTAAAATATTCAGAATTTTGTTTATGTATTTTAATCTATAACAAGTCCACTCATAACCTAATTGGTTTTTTTGTTATCATGTTTGGCATTTTAGAGAAGAGTTCACTGGAAGGTGTCTGTTTTATATTATTGTCACTTTCTAATACAAGACTCTTATTTAAAAGACTCTTTGTTTTCAATTATGAAAATACTTTCCTGATCTCATTAAGCCAAAAAAAGATGAAGTGCTATTTTTCCTTTTTATTTGTGACAATACAAATTAAACACACCTATGGCAAAGCAATTACTGTGTTTATTCTTTTTATACAGAGCAAGCCTGTTAACTGTGGATGTGAAGAGATGAAGCAAGCAAAACAAGAAAACGTGTGAAGAGCTTTGCTGCCATATCATCACTGTATCAGATAGTTTTAGGATCGATGAGTGAATAGGTATGTAAGAGAGACTGTTATTCTACAGAGAAGGGTTATTTCAAAGAAGCAAAGGGGGAAAAAATTAAAAGGCACATCAGTACATTGTCACTATACTAGAGAAAGAACTTCATTTGTCTTCTTTTAATTTTGGGTCTTTACAGTGGAACAGTACTACAGAGAAATCTAGATAACAATGTCTTTGATCTTATCGAGTGTTGCCACAGTTTTGTTGTTTTCTTGTTGGAGTTACTCATGTAAGAGAAACCACCCTGCTGTATAAGTTAAAAGCTCAAATTCTGTCCTTCATTTTTTGCACTTTACATTATAAGACACTTTGTTTACTGTAGAGGTAATAGATATCATCACCTTTGTTTAACCATAAAGCGTTGATTTTCAAATTACTTGAAGTTTTAATTATTATTATTATAACTTGATACTGCTACAATGACATTTCACATGCAGAAGTTATATCAGTGTAAATCACTTGGGGCAACAGGCAGAAATTAAAAGTTTTTTCTCTGAATATTCATAGTACACTGGAAATTGGTAGGTCAGGACTTCTCACAGATAAGACCATCCATTGCTGTGTTTCCCTCCGTGGACATACATGCTACATTCCCTTCCTCCCTTATATACCAGAGCAACAAAAACGTGAGAATCCCTCACTAGCAGGGATTCAGTGGTCTTCTTTGCCAGGCACTAGTTTTGGTGGTTTTGGTGCTGTACAAGACTGCTACCTTGCAGAAGGTATGGGGGATGTCTGGATTGCCAGCATCAAGTGCTTACTTTAAATGCCAGAGGTGGAGGAGTTCTGCAAAGAGCTGAAAAAATACAGGTAGATTAATTTGCACTTCACAGGAGTTTCTGTTAGAATAGAGACAGAAAGGGACTGAGTGAAGCAGGAAGAGAAGCAAACAGAGGCAAAGTAATGGCAAAAATTAAACATTAAATATTTCCTTTAACTGCAGTCAGAGATGGGGATTATATTTCACCAAACGACCAAATCCTCCACCATAGGTCAGGACTAAGGCTTACTCCATTTTTTTATTTCAATACTTTCAATAGAAGGGACCCAGTCAGTTATTCTCTGTGTGCTAAATAGTGTACTAGCAACACTAAGAGACCAAGCAGATGGTTTTGTTGTATTGTCTGAGTGGTGTAATATTTTACTGTAAATATAAATAGGATACTCACGTTATTCAAGTTCCCAATGTACTTTACTATAAACCAAGTAATTTTGACAGAAAAATGTTGACCAACCCTAGCCTAACAGCATTCACATAATGAGCTGAATACTGTCACAAATCCCATCCATAAAAAAAGTCAGTGGTATTACATTTACTTTTGCAATTTGAAGGATGAAGACAGAAATACAAGAGATGGAGTAATAAAAGCCATGTAGTCCCTGCTCTTCAAGGATCTCATTCAGGATCTATTAAGGTAATATACATACTTTTTTTGATTTTAATAAGCTTTACATAAGTCAAAAATCATTGAAAATTAATAAAAGGAAAAAGAATCACTCCGTTCATATTTGTTGGATTATATCCACAATAAACTTGTAAAAAATGAAAACAGTAGAAAACATTAAAACAGATCCAAATACTAAATTTATTCTAGACTTCAAGATTACCTCATTTTCTGCTTCAACAGAAGTGTGTGATATCATGAACATCAGACTTTTCCAAAGCCTTTATTGAAAACATTTCTATTCCCATCATGGAATATCAGATCTTGCTTTCTTCTTGCAGCTCTTCCTTCTAGAGACATGAATCTTTGGACAAGCAGTTACGAATATCAGAGGGTACTCTGGAGTGTACCACCACCTGGGACACCAAAGGATTACAGATTGCTCTCATGGGAACTGCTGGGTGAGGGGTGGTGATGGGTCAGAAAAGCATCCAGCTAAAGCAGAGTGCCCACGAGTGCCCCAGGGATCAGAAGCAAGACCAAACATCACTCTTCCAAACACAGATTTCTGAGCTAACCTGTATTTTCAGATAGAACAGATAGATGTTATTCTTACAGTGGATTTTTATCTGAAAATAAAATAAAGCAAGCAGAAGAGCTATAGGATTAGATCCTCATTCTGCATTTCACCAAAGGAGAACTGAGGAAAAGACAGATGGAGTGATTTTCCGGGGCGAGTTGAGCCCTAGGTCGAATTGGATCTCCTGTGTTGTTCAGAGGCTGCCCTTTCCTGACTGTGATGTGGAAGAAACACAGCCATTAGCAGGCACCTGCAAAAATGCTCCACCTGTTTTTGCTCAAAGTGACAAAGCCCAGAGGACGATGTCTGTGTTCCCTGCCCGTCTGTAGGGAGCATGATGTAGCTGATGCAATTCCTGGCTCCAGCACACCTGCAAGGTCTCATTGATCTGCTGTTCAGTGCTCTGAAAACTCAGAAATCTATTATCAGTGTGAGCATGTGCTTATTGATCAGATTACCTGCTTCTGCTCCCTGTGTGCACCTAATAGTACTGGAGTATGCACACACACACACAGAGGTAAATATTCACACACGTGTGCATGGATACAGGCACACACACCTGGGTTAGGGGCATGTGTGTATGATAAAGGCTTTACTTTTTTTTTTCTTAGCTTTACAAAACTGCACATAAATAAAAAGAATGGACCTTCCCCGTGAAACGTGAGTGCAGAAACACTCACAAGTGGCCAAGAGCTGCTAAATAATTAATCAATAGAGCAGTGTGGCAGTTTGAAATGTAAATGTGATGGATGAAGGTGTGATGCTTGTCATCAAGCAGAAAATGATGTGACTGGAATGGATAACCCACAGTACCTGCTAACTGGCAAAAGCTTGGACACAAAGATAAAGTAAAGCCATCAGAAAGCAGACCTGGCAACCCCTAATTCTTGCCTTTGACCCACAATTCACTTTCATGTCTCTGTCCCAGAAGAGATGTTTAAAAAAATGATGAAGAGAGATCTTGGGGTGGGAAAGGGGTGAGAAAAAAACCATCTGAAGAAATGCTACCTGACAAGGCTGCAGGCTACGTTCTTGAGAACACCTTTCTTTTCTTTATGTTCTCCTTCTCCTGTTAAATAAAAATGCGGCTCCTTTTTTCCCTTTTCTTTCTTCCAAAACTCTCCCGAGCCATTCCTGCAAGTGGTTCTGTGACTCGGGAGCTGACAACAGCCGCATGCAAAGGAACAAAGAATGAGAGTGACAATTCAGAGTGCACGCAGGTGAGAAAGACACCTTTTACTTATCAAACTAGGCTGCAAAAAATGCTCTTTTTACTCAGCGAGCTAGAAATAGCGGTGATCTAACAAGGCACTGATCCAAATTCTTTATTTATGCTGAGATGTAATGCTAACAGGATTTTTAGGTTGACTAGTAGTCTGTGGCCCCTCTGTTCAAGTAAGGAAGAATTCCTCTGATTTGGAAAGAGGAAAATCCATATAATTACCGTATATTATGTGACAGGAAAATGTATGCTGTGATGGCAAAGGGTGACAGAAAATGTCCATCAAAGAAATTTGTTTTCAGCTACTTCCTATGCCAGTCATTGCATTCTCTCTGCGGGGAAACACAACATGATAGAACTCAGTTCTCAAAATTCAAGAGAAATTAACTTTTGTAAAAAATGGGATTTTTTTGATCCTTTTTTTCCCCCCATAAAATTGTAAGTCTGCAAGTAGGATTTAAAAGTTTGATGCTTCCTTCTCCCTGGAAAAGAGAAACCTATTTCTTAGTAAGTACCATTTAGCAGGTTGGGGTTTTTTTTCCTCTTTTGTTATCAAAAGCCCACTCTTTACAGAAAGTGAAAAATACCACAGTTAAACATTCAAAGTCCCCAAAATATACATTAGCAGATAACACCCACTTAAAGTGAAAGCTAAATATAGATACATAATAGTGCTTTAGCACATAAAATACATGTTCTGCCATTTCTTAGACATTAAATATACATACAAGCATTCTCTTAAAATCTTTTTGTGTTTTTTAAGACCTCTACACATGAAACAGCCTGCAGAAGCAGCAGATCTCCAGGTGAACTGGCAGTATTTCCATATTTTCTCAAATGATTTTTTTTACCTGTTTTTTGTTGGGATCAGGTTTTTAATCTTTTTGGTACCTTTATAAGAGAGTCATCAAGAAAACACATATGTATTTCTACACAAAAAAATAGATGCCAAAATTAATTTTAGAAGTTGATAATTAGAGCTACATTAAAGTAATTGGCCCAGCTCCATAGTAAAAAACTTACATTTTGTCTGGGACAGATTGCTGATGTAAATCCATTGAAGGGAAATCTTTCCTGTAACTTGGCTACCTGGATAAGCTTTGAGCAGAGTGACAATTATCTATGTATAGAGGGAATCACCATGTTTCAAAGAAATATTTCCCATTTAGAATGACAAAACTGTGTTCTGATTGGTAATTCAGCTTGAATTTCATTTCTGGAGCATTTTAAGTCATGTTTTCAAATTTGTCCTTTTGGGGTTTTCATCTAGCTCATGCCAGAGCCACTTAGCTGTATATCTTTACCTACATGGTGGGCACATTCATATTAATTTTTAGTGGTTTTGCACAGCTTCACAAATGCACTATCATCATAAGCAGGAATCAGACCTGAGAATTTGGAACAATATGGATACACTAGTCTGTGGGACAGAGGAATGATCCCACACTTTACATCTGTTATGTTTTTAACAGGATATGTTCATAGATTCTGTAGTGTTAAAAAGGAATTTGGTTTAATGGTTCACAAAGATTGATGCTGAGTATAAGCAATTGCTGTATCGCAGTAATGTAGTGATATTTATCACTAGTAGGACTTCTATTCCCTCATAAACTTCTGTAGAAGTGGAAAAGAGACATTTCAGCACTCTGTTGCCACTAAACTCACAGGAGTCCATTTCCGCACCTCTAGTCTGTCTCAGCTACAGAGGGTCTTGCAACAGAGAAGTGACAGATTGGGCTGTAAATGTGCATCAGTCGTCCCCAGCCTCTGGGAAGGAGAGGCACCTACTCAGGCTAGAGAGTGCTGTGATGCACCCTGTCCTTGTGCCCAGTCTGGAGGACCAGCTCACTACTGTAGAGGTGCCTACCAGCCTAGCAATAGGAGCAGTGGTTCACTGTGTTAGGGACTGTACAGATACACCAGCAATTAGCCACTAGCTTCAAATATCATAGAAATAGAGGCACCAGCAGGTGCTCCACTTTCATCCCCCTTTAAGTTTGCTAGGTACACAGAGGAAAAGGACGTAAAAATTAACCTGACAAAGGCAGAGCTAAAAAACAGAGCTGTGCCTTAAACTCCAATGGTGGCCACTGGCAGCTGCCTTCTGAAGAGGAGAAGCTGGTAACCTCATAGCAGAGTGTCCCAGATCACTGTTTCAGCCTCCAGCAATTTGAAGCTTGGACTCTTCCCAAGCTAGGAAATTTTGCCTACCTTGCTGTAGTGATGATTGGTTAAATACAGAGCAATGATTCGCCCATACCAGCAGACTTTGTTTCACCCCAAGTGTTATGCCAAACTAGTTGTATATCATCATGAAGAATAGCTGCATTTCCCCAGAGCTGATTTCCTATGGCACATTTTACTTAGATACTTTCTCAACACCCTCGCAAATATGTCATAGATCTAAAGCACAATCTCCTTTTCAAAATGAATGGGTCTGATTACTGGCATATTCATTTTGTAAAAGGTACAAAAGGATACAAATGTGTCTTTCCATCTCCTATAATGTCAAAGTAAGACCTCTTGCCCTTTTATTTCAATCCCCGCAATTTGAAAATAAAAAAAATGACTTGATTATATGTTTTTTACCATTAAGTGTATAATTGCTTTTGTGTTTTGACATTTAATTCCTCTTACCAAAATACATGGTAGGAATTAGAAGTCAAATCTTTTATGTATTTGATGTACAGAACCTTCCATGTATTTCAGTAAGAGAGATAGAACAGTGAAACCTTACGGCAGGTACAGTCAAGCCATCTGAAAATAAGTCACTTTTTTTACTGGAAATCTGACTGCGGCCCCAGTTCTGCCCTCCCTTATCTAGGTCAGCAGCTTTTGAAATCACTGGAAGGTCTGAATGAGTCAAAACCAAGCAAAACCTACAGGACTTGACCTTTAAAATAGAGCTGGGATTATACCGTGCCCTGTGGGGCAGATTTTGAGATTAGAGTCCAGTCTGAAAATTAGTTTTGAAAGCCATAAGACAGGAGTTGGCCAGGAACTCGAGTGTATTGACTTGGTATGGGATGGCAGTAGTGAGAAACATAGGTCCCAGTAGGGTGGACCAGGAGCAGCCAGGGCAGCAGTGGGGGGGGATCTCAGCTGGCCCAAGGCCAGCAGGAGGACTCTGATGTTGAGAGAGAAAGTGAACTCTGGGCTGGTGAAAAGGTGTAGCTACACACAATACATTGCTTGTGGGTGTTTCACGTGGGTTTTATCCTCCCTTTGTCTCAACTTTCCCCATAAAGTTTTTCCCACTTCATGTGCTGTCCTTCCCTCTACTGCATTCTTCCCTCTCTTTCTCACAGTTTTCATATTTCTGCTTTCCTTCTGTTCTTCTATCTCCCTTTCACTACTTGTGCCCTTTACTTGAATTCTCTCACTCCTTTCTTCCCT
>NW_008238464.1:4032376-4082944 GCF_000691975.1 Corvus brachyrhynchos
CCCTACACTCCATGCCAAATTCTCCATCTTTGCCTTAATTTCTGCTCATACTCATTCAGAACCTACAGGTTGAGATTTCTTCTAACTGTATTTCCTTCCACTGGTCACTCCACTGTGATTTATCCCCATTTACTCAAGTCCCAAACTGACTTGACCCTACAGCCATAGCTGGGATTAGTGCCCTGAGATTCAGATTTATGGAGTCTAGTGCTGTCTGAAAAAGTTTTCTGCAATCTGGGAAGCTGACTCTGTCTGGGACATCAGATGAATTGAAGGACCTTTCCCTCTTCATCTGGGGAATGGGACTGGATGAGCCAGGAATGTTTATGGTAGGCAGTAATGGCAAACGAGCTCAACAATGCTCTTCCCAGTGTTGGTATTCTCACTCACAAATTCTGTCATGCCTTCATGATGTTCTAACAAAAACTGCTTTGCTAGGAGAATATGATCTTGCAGTAAGATTTGTGCTTTCTCCTTTTCCCAAAGCCAGGGACACAGTTTTCTTTCTTTCATCTCAGGAAAGATGCCATCAACAAAGGTAAAGGACAATACGTGAGGTATACAGGAAGAGAAGTAAAAGGAGAAGGAAATAGTTGCATCAGGAAGAAGCAAGTCAGAGAGAGAGGGAGAGGAGGGGGGAGAGAGAGAGAGAGAGAGGGAGCTGAGAGTATCTCCCCACAACAGTTCTAAGTGTCACCATATCTCATGGAGACACACTTAGCTCATAATGAAAGCAACTTGCATTGCATGGGTGCCAACCACACGAATGCTGGAAGTTGCCTCCCTTTGGCCGTCATGTGCTTGCGCTTTGCAGGGGTAATGAGAGAGCTTGGGGCTGTTCCAGCCCAGCCACGGCTTTCAGGGGCCTCCTTTCCATGCACCCTACTGCTGACAGGACTGTGAGCATGAAGCGCTTTTCAGATGTGTGTTAAAGGTGCATTTAGACATATACATGTATACATGCACATGCACTTGCACATTTTTTCTCATCATTGTTTGCACAGGCAAAAATTTCAATTTAAAAATTTAGAAGGGAATGGAAAGCCCACAACAAGTAAATCACATAACTGGCCCAAGTCCGTACATTCAGGAAGGCAGAAGATTTACAGCAAAGAGCAGACTTACTACAAAGAAATGGATCTCATGACATTTTTGTTAAATGAGTAACTGCAAGTAATAAAAGTCATTGATTTATACCTGTATCATCCAGTCTTTGAAGAAGTCTCTTGATTAAATTTTAAGATCAGACATTCTCAATATCTTGTCTTTGCTCATGTGAGTAGCTATTTTACCCACAATTGGGTGTCATTTGAAAATTCTATATCTTTGAAAATCTGTATTTTCTCAAGTGACCTGCTTCTCAGTAGCCATCAACTCAAGGAGATGCTTCAAAGTTAACAACTTTTTTTCTTTTATGATCATGCAATTCTGAAATTGGGAGGTGCAAGACAGGTGCAAATTACTACTTTCTTGCAGCTCTTACAGGGTGACCAAAGTCTTCAATAGGTCACCTTGGATGCTACAGTATTTCAGAACACACTTGCATACAAACAAGAATATTAACTCATGCTACTCATAAGGGATTCTCTGTTCACACCAGTCACCAAATGGCTTTGGGGTCATTCACTATGACCTTTTAAGTATTTTTTTTACGGCAATAATGTCAAACAACCACAGAATTTACTGCTGCTTAGCCTGAAAGGGAGCTGTTTCTCAGAATGGGGAACTTGGGGAAGATGTTTTCACTCAGCTGGAAGCTTTATGGGGCAGATTTCATCCCTAGTCCAGAAGTAAATGTCACCTCCCTAGAGATTTTGAAACTCAATGAATGTTCAGGCCAAGAAATCAGGTGATGAACCAGAACTTCAGACTCTCAGAAACCAAACACTTTGTGCTTCAGAGAGATTTGGTTTGGTTTCATTTTTTCTCCATTTTTTTGTCCTTTTTCCTTAATTTTGATGGATGATGTTTTGTTCTGCAGTGAGTTTTAATGCATGTAGCTGTGGAACATTTTCAATTGTCGCAAACAACAACAACAAAAAGCAATATTTCAATATTTCTCAAGAAAAGGCTTCAAAGGTTTCAGATCTTTTTAAAATGTTTCTGCTTTATTTTGACGTGGCATAAAAGTTTTGTATGCAGTCTCGCATCCGCTATTGTGACAGCTGTATTTAATGAGTGCAAAATGATCAGAAAAACATCCTTTACGGTGGGTTGCCATTGCCAGCAGATGACAGGAGAGAGGCAGTACTGTAATAACAGAAGCGATGAAGTAGTTCATATTACTACTGATGAGGTATTTCTAGCTCAAACGCCTAGGTATGCCTTTTGAAAATAATGCATTGGTCACATTACCTGATCGTTTCATCAGATTTTGTTTCCAAGCGCGTTTTGAAATAAAATTGTGCATTCTTAGCCTCAGGTCATGAAGTGGTTGGTTGCGACATATTTTTTGGGGATAACACAGTCAGTTTCCATAAGATGAAGAGGGAAAGGTCCTAGTCTTGTCTATAAATACCGGCCTTTCCATCAAACTAATGCTAAGCATGAAATGCAGATCCACAGATATGCTAGAAATGAAACATTGCACAGTACGTTTGATTTCTATTTTATATGCATATTTAATATCAGAGTATTTTAGTCCAAATTGGAGAAGAGTATAAAAATAAATCTAAATGGATTTGAAAGGCAGGATATTTCTTTTTTCAAAGCTTCGTCATTCCTGACTTCCTCTGGTGACTGTTAGCTTATCATGCCTTTGTACAGGAGATCTAAGTATTTCATTCTCTCTTGTGTCTCCATATGGTACCATTTCGCAGATAGTCTTCCTTTGGTCACAAGATGACAGTGAGAATGGATTGTCAAACTGGACCACTATGACAATTTACTCCGGGGGACAAAATCCTGTGGGTGTTTAGAAGCTTTACTGTAAGTTATATTTGATTAACTTATCCTACTACTGACAAATAATTAGGTCAGCAATTAATTTCAAAATGCAAATGTGCTACAGGCCTTCATATTTTAAGAAACTCCCTTTGTCTTTAATTTCTACTTGTGTTAAACTCGTAATGGATTTAGCTGAGTGAAGAAACAAAATTATGTTTTCTAATGCTTTATTCACTTGGTTGACTTGGACTTTTTCAGCAAATATTGACAGTAAATGTTTGTTTATAAATGATCATGTGGGATGGAATCTAATGGAGTAAGAAAACAGAAGAGAAATGATGAACCACTCATTTAAAAAAAATATATATATATATTCACATTTCTGCTGCAAAATATTTATCTACCTTCATGAAATAGGAACAGAAAGAAAAACCAGAACGTCAGGAGGAGATCGTTGTGGAAAAGTCAGTAGTACCTGCTTAAGCAGTCTAAGAAAGCAGGGTATATCAGAAAAAAGCCCATACTTAATATTGCTACAAGTGTGGCTCAAAGAAACCTATCTACCAGCCTATCTCAGGGACTTTATTATTAAACAAACACAGATTAAAGGCTCAACCCTTCCCAAGAGAAGCTCAAGGGAGTTTTCTGTTGACTTTAAGGGAGTGAGGCACCTAAGTCTACATTTGCTGTGATTAAAATCATGCAATTTTTTAGAAAATATTCAAAAATATGCAGCTATAAACAAAACCAACCAACTATCCTGATGTAAAATCTGAATGAATTTACATGGGTGGCAGAATTATATTAGAATTTCCTATGAGTTATTTTGCTCAATTGTTTCAAGTCAAGAAGAACAATCATGCAAAAATTAGATGAGGGTTTTTTACAAAATTTTTACTGACCTGAAGATGAAAAAAACCAACTTCTTTTTAATGCTTAACAATGCAAGCCACTTTAGAAGAAATAATGGTTTTAAAAAGTCAAGTTTTGGTTTTTCTGGGGTTTTTTTGGTTAAAAATGGTATTTTACATCACATTCACTTAAATTAGTAATGCAAATAATTTCATGAGAAAAAACAGAAAAAAAATAAAACTAAACATCGCATTTTTAGAGGATTATCATTTTGGAAGGAAAACAGGGAGAGAAAGAGGAGAATTTCATGAGGTCAAATGTGTCACATGTACACAAAAAAAGCTTGGTTTCCATTCTCCTCTGAAGGATAACATACAGGACCCTCTTTCTCTCTTAAGCAGCTCCTGAAGGACTTTGAAGGTTCCACTAGGTAGGAGCAGGCAACACAAGACTGAAGCTTGATTTTGAATGAGGGAGAATCTCTCTCTCTCTCTCTCTCTCCCCCCAGAGCTGTGGGAAAGAAAATCAGAATTATATTGGGGTAGGAGAGGGCTGAGCTGTTGGGAGCTGAGCAGACAGAAGATTTCTTGTAAGATAAGGCAGTGATCATGCTGCTCAGCTGTACACTGGCAGGGACCCCCATTGAAGAACCACTTTTCAAAAAAGATACAGCTGCCTTCAAAAGTGTCCAAAGGAGAGGAATGGGAATGATCAGAAATTTGGGAAATGTCACCTGCAAGGAAATCTGAATGGGGGTGATTTCATCTGGAAAAGAAAATGAGTGGACATAAAAACCAAAGGCTTCAAATGTTAAAAGCCTTCTGGGAAGAGGCAGGGAAGAGTTTGTATTTCAAGACTACAGCCAGATGACAGAAAGTGACAGTATTACATTGAAACAAAGGAGAGTCAGGTCAAACGTTGGCAAAAATTTTCTCACAGTGAAGACATAGAAGCTGTGAAAATGATTGTTTATGGAGAGTCTGGAGTCCCCTGCACTGAAGACCTCTGAGAACAGGCTGCACAAACTACTTTCCGAAGTAATGTGAATATAGTTTTTAGCTGAAAGCAATTCCTTAGCAGTTATTACACTGATATTTTTAAGTGATTTTAAGAAGTTGATGGAAATTTTGCTTTTGTGATAGTATAAAATAAACTTTTAAATTAATCTAGGGCAAGAAACATACTATGAATTCCCAGCACAGCTGCCATTATGAGTGAGAGCAATTGCAAATAGGACTTATTTGCTGAAGCAGGACAGATAGAATGGTTTGCATGACCAAAGGTGAGCTCAATAAAATAACAAAACAAAACAAAACAAAACAAAAAAGCTTTCAGTGATGAATAAACTGGCTTAAATACTGTGAAATAAAGCAAGTCAGTATGACATAAATTTATCATTATATTTCAAGTATATTCAACAGCTTTTAGAAGCAGAGTCACTACAACTGTGACCAAACAGAGAAGTACAAGGCAAGGGAATCTCAAGCTCTGTTCCAATATTAATAACAATTTGATATAATAGCAATTTGGCAAAAATGCACAGTATACAACTTGTATAATACAAGTATGAGTGAGAATATTATTTCTTTCAGGTAGTATCTGTATATTTGACGAAAAAAATATCATAGAACCACAGAGTCACAGAATATGCTGAGTTGGAAGAGACCCACAATGATCACTGAGTCCAGCTCCTGTCCCTGCATAGCACAATCCCTAAGAGTCACACCTATATAACATTCACTTCACTCTTAAAGTTTAAAAAAGCAAACAAATGTCTCATGTTATTTAAAACATAAATCTTTCAAATCAGAATGACCTCTGGAGTCACCCGCATAAGTGTTAAAGTATGTAACAAGGTAAAAAGAATTTTGAAATATTGTCACACTCTAAAATTAGGATATTTCACATTATTTTATTAACACATTTATATCTGTTTACATTGAAGCATCATACTAAATATCCTAACCTTTCACAAAAGCCTTCTGCTGGCTTCCCTTCCGTCGGCTGCTCGTGTGCTAGTGTTTTCTCTTTGTCTCAAACAGGGAGCCGCACATCCCACCTCGCACGGTCTGCCTTTCTCTCTTTCTGTTATCCTCGAGAAAGAAGGGATTTTCCCTATCCTGTAAAATGGTGTCTGAGGATTGCCTTGTGGGGATCAGAGGGGCATTTCCCTTGGGATTGCCAGGCAATGGCTGAGGCCCAATGAGTATTTGTTTCTCCTGTCATCCATTCTGAGGGGCATAATCCCAAGGAAATCAGTGGGGAGTTTTAATATGGACTTTGAAGACCAGATATGCCTAAGAACATAAAGGTGATTAAGAAATTATTCTACTGACGCTTTCCCAACAATCTGGGGCTGGCTTTTTTTTGAAAAATAAACCAAAATAAAAATGTCTTCCTCTGTTTTGCATGAATATCAGATGACAAATCTTAGCCTATAAGAAAGTCTATAGCCTAAACCACATTTGGCATACAACTGCAAACACAGTTTCCATCTTCAGGTAAACTTACTATGCTAAATCCTCCCAGTGGTGTCATTTGGATTCCAAGCATAGTTTTGAAGTTGGCCTGATTCTTTTCTTTTGTATTTCAACTCCAGTAAGGCTTGTTCATGTATATGAAAATAGTGGTACAACTGTCTTTTTTAAATAAGTGAAACTCACAAGATTTACCAAAAAATGCAAAGTTTAACTTGAAATTTTTAAAGAAACATCTTATCTAACATTCTGCTTAGATAAAGTTTTCCCTTTGTAATATAGGATACATAGTACGGCACTGTAAAAGGCCTTTATTTTTTAAAACAAAGTAGAGTCGTACTCTAGACTCCCTGGTGTCATCTCAAAGCATGTGTCCCCTCTGCACCCTGCAGCTGCCCCTCAATCTGTCTTTGAGTGTCTCCCATCTGCTTGGGCCCCGGACATTTGGCATCCCTTTGTTTCAGGGGCCAAATCTTCAAACCAAGGAAGCAGATACAGACTCCAAAGGACCCACTGCCTTTCAGAACATGCTCTCAGCAGAGTGAGGAGTTTATTACTCTTGAAAAGCCTCTTCAGCACTCCAAAATCCCCACTTCAAGTGTCATAACCACTTGCTGGCATCAACATCCTGTAACAGCTACCACAGAAGATGTTGAAGAGTAACAGAAAGAAGAAAGATACCTTAAGCCAGATGGCACACTTTAATTTTTTGAGGAATAGTACAACCATACACAAGAGCCAACCAGCAAAGGAAAAAGCAGGGAAACAGAGCGGGATTCATTACCTGGAAATCACACACTGGTCTGGGAAAGGATGTGGGGGGAGCAGCTTCCTTTTCCTCAGAAAACACATATTGCAGCATCTTCATTCACTCTCATAAGAAAAAAAGAAGTATGAAACCTTGAGAGTGATTACGTGTGCTGCTCTCTTCCTTACCACCCTAGTCAGCCACCCATGACAACAGAGCCAGTTAGAGAGTCCCAACCGGCAAAAGGATTAAAAAAGAAAAAAGTAAAGTGGAAAAACGCCTCAGGCCCCACACATGTGACTTCACAGCAAAACCTAGAGCCAGCCCTGAGGGGTCTGGTACAGAGAGCGAAGTAATGTGACTGTGATTAGGATGTGTGGAAATTAGAAGCCCTCTTGTTTTAAGAAGGCAGGTTATCTACCAAGCCTGCTCTACACTTCTTTTAACTGTAATGTGGTGAACAAAGGCTGTCTGTAGAAGATGCTGTATTTCTCTGCTCAGCCTATGTCACTTAGAGCTTTTTATGCTAGACTCGTTTTAAAAACTTCAATTTAAACCAACATGAAAGGTCCTTAAACAGTAAATAGCATATTATATCAAAAACAAATAGATTAAAAAGTGAACAACCATAGCCAGTATATCTCTTTCGAGAGGAGTTTCACTTTCCACACTAACTAAAACTCTAAGACTGGCAGATCTGGGCCAGGGGTTTGTAATGGGCCTTTTACTTTTTTTTTTCCTCCCTCTCCAGAGATAAATAATCAGTTTTAGAGAACTGATAAAAAGAGACAAGAATGAAAAGTGAGTATGACACATTTATGAGAAGGATTTTTCATCTGTTTCTTAAATACAGCACCTTTATTTCAGATTGTATTAAAAAAAGAGATGGGAGAGCCAACCAATTTATGTCGTGCTGCAGTAGTGAATACATATGAATGTATGGAGCACAGTGTGAGAGAGATAGAAAATTCACCCAAAATTTCCTGACAAGTTAAAAAAAGTTATGTTATCATTCAAGAATCATTTATTTGAACAATAGAAATAAAAAACAGGCCACATTGCTAGAGGCAGCAGAGAATAAAAACACATTGTTTCCAGACAAATCCCCATCAAAGACATATGACTCTGGACTCTGAAGTCAGAACATCTTCATATTTTAAATTTCCACGAGCATTTTCAAGAAAAGCTGGAGTTCTGCTTAGGATTTGCTACACACTTTTCACTACTGATTGATAACCAGAAGCGGCATTAGCAGCATTTTTCCCCCATCGTTCCTCTAAAGCTAATGGAGTTGAGGATTCGTTACTTGATCTAATGGCAATAGCTTTCCAATAGACATGCACAGAATCATTGATTAGTTTGTCCTCTTCTTGTTTGCATTGGAACACTGTTCAATTTACACCAATTAAAGAATGCTTGGTTTGTGTATTGAAGAATAATTAAGGGATGGAATTCCCTATAGGCTACTAAAAATGACATCTGACTAGAATGGTGATTACAGCATGAAGACAGCATTAGTATTTAAATAGTTTGACTGCTATATAAAATCATTATACCACCTCACCATGAAAAAGAGCATTAGTTAATTTTGCCTATAACAAAATTGGTTGTATGTATTTGTCTGGTCACTTTAAGTAAATTTGACAAGACTAATCTTAAAGCAAGCAATCCAGGTTTGGTGGAAGGAGCAGACAGAGCACAGTCTAAAGCAATCATCTTGATAGATATGTATATAACCTTCAACCAAAATACAAATACACACAAATGAATAGCAAGAGCTTTGTCAGAGATGCTCGAACCAAATGTAAACATTAAAAACAGATCAGTTGCTAAACCTGAAAATCCAAGCGTAACTGGCATGTTAATTATACAACAATCAAGGTTTCACAAACTGTAAACACACAAGAAATCCTTATTTTGTCTGCCACTGTGGTTGTCAAACCTGTGCTATCCTTTCTAGCACTGCATGGTACAAAGAATCATGGGAAGCAAACAGGCACCACGGAAGGACTCATCCTTGCTAGAAGGACTGACCTGCAAAATATCCCAAATGATTAAAAATATTGGAGTGGCCTAGCCCATCCATGTAATGTCTCTTTAGATAAGTTTGTTTTTACTTTGGATTACAAGGTGGAGGTGAGGTTCATTCTTAAAAATACTGTTGAGGAAAGAGGGCTTTTGATCCTCTGTTTAAATTTCACCATGCATATTAAATTCTATCTCCTAGCCTTAGATTATAGTATCTACAGTAATGATCTATCCAAAATGTGACAGCAACATTACTGTAACATAAAGTCCTTGGGACCAGTCCTGAAGCATATTTACATTTCCATAGCCTACTTAAATATAGTGTGTTTGTTTTACTAAACTTAGATACTGTAGTATATTTTATAAGGTCATCCGCCTGCCTCAAGACCTCACATTGCAGCTACTATCCTTCCTATGAGAATTTATGCAGTTTCGATTGAAGGTTGTCAACACCCTCTTTAACTCAGCAAAGGGTTCTCTGTGAAGGAACATAAGATTTTTCCATTTAAGCCTCTAAGGGCATGTAGGCATGCTTACTAGCATGTCTACATTGTGCAATGCATAACTGTGTCAAAGATGCCCAAGTTCCAAGTTCCATATGAGGTGATGCATCTGCACAGTACAATATACCCTTATGGGTATACCCTCTGGCCAATCTGCAGTGCCTCTTTGCAGATCAAATTAGTCTTTGGCGCCATGCAGTTCTTGTGAACATGCCTGGTTCTACAGGTCACTTATGGATATTTTCTCTGCACCATATTCCACTGGATGGATCTGCCCTAGAATTAGGTTTGGGACAGTACATTTCATCACATAGTATACCCACTGACTTTCCATGGGGTTTTGTTCCAACATTTAAAAAGTCGTATGTTCCGGCTTTTGTTTTCATGTTGGACAAGTAGTTCTCGCTTCTGTACCAGACCTCCTGTTGGGATCTCCCGCTATAATCTGCCTGACTAGACCTTGGGCTTTCAGGAGTGAGACTAACGCTTCTTTTCAATGAATAATATTCTTTTGCAACAGGGCTGATATAAAGGTATATTCTTCCTTCCACCCAAGAGAAGAAAGTCCATTAATTTCAATAGAAACTCTCCATGCAGAAAAGGGAGAACTGTGCCCCAGGGAACATTCATGGAAGATTAATGGTGAGGAGAGAAAAGTGATACAGTACAGGCAGAACAAAATCAGAACCCACCACACAAATAAAACTGGACAAGGGTTCATTTTTTAAAAGTCAGTCAGAAACGGCAGGAAGGCTTTGAAAAAAAAATCAGGGCTGTTTCAGTGCACTTTTGCATACATTGGCTTTCAGAAGACATGAATAGAAACCTAACAGTAACTCTTTTTTCGTACCTCCTTTCACAGGTCTCACTGGCAAAGAAGGATTTAGCACTTAATTCCTGTACTTTTATGTGGCAAATTAGGAATTTTCACCTTAAAAAGAAATTGCTTTTCAAACTCCCATAAATTCTGGATTTTATTTTTTTAAATGGTGGAAAACATTCCCTACGTTCATCCCAACACGTAATAAATAGCAGTCTCCATTACTGCTCCTCAGAAAGGTGTAGGAAATTGGACCTGGCCAAAGAGAGGTGTTTATCATTCCTCCTGAGGAGACGCTAAGGATCTGGACCCTGTCCTTAACCCTTTTTCTCCTCAGTCCTTTTTAGTTTAGACTAGTGCATTTGCTCTCTTTCTCAAAATCAAGTATCCGTTGAGGAAAGCATTTAACTTGAGACTTGGTTACTTGATGAAGTAGGGCCTGCTGGCACTGAAGTGTCAAGACCAAAACTGGAATAACCGAGTTGTAATATGTTTTATTTTTCAGTTTACCATCGGCTAAAGGTAAAACGCCTACACCATTTTTTGCATCACTTTAGATAACAACTGCTTGGTTTGCAACTGCACCAAAACAGAAGGAAGGTGGTGAAGGAGACTGACACAGCATGAGATCCTGCAGCAGACAGTGGTTGGTGACTCTCTGTCGGGAAGCACTGAAATGTGGATGGTAACTCTGACCCCAACACAAAGTCCCATGTCCGTGGGGCTTGACAACTGAAGTGGTGCCCACCAGAGCGGGACAGAGGACATGATCGGAGAACCTCTGAAGATCTTTTCTTCATGAGGGCAAGACAAGACTGAAAGACAAGGAAGTGCAGCCTAGTGAAGAAGTGTTCTCTCACAATGTGGCACTACACTGGCAACTGTGGCTGTCAGCAAAGCACCTTCCATTCTGACTGTTGACACTAAAGTGAAGATAAGCTTTCAGAAAGGTTAGTACGCACCCTGACTTGGTTTATTTTTGAGTCATTTTTGAGTCATTTATGGCCTAGTTTCTTTGTCTCTGCCACTTCCTAGCATGACAAGAGACCAGAGGCAGGTGTTGGGATGGCACCAGTTTTTCTCATTTAATTTGTGAAGCACCATAAAAAACAATCAATGAGCATGGAGCATGCTCTGGATTTGTCTAAGTGTAAGTGGCTCAAACACTAACATGTGAATTTAGTAAAGTTAAAGTCTGTGGAATGGAGATAAATTACAGCAGCAATTGAAGTTGAATGTGATATAGAAATCCAACTAACAGAAGACTGTCTGGAAACAATTATTCAGAAAGCTGCTGACCCTCTATTTCTTTAAAGAGTTAAACATTTGGATCAGTTAACTGGCAGCTGCAATAATAGGCATATGCTCTAATCTTTGATCCGTAGCTGAATTTGCAACTCTTTGTATGAGAAGCAGATCACACAGATTTGCATATTTTTAAGGATCTATAGGGAGAAAAAGAAGAACAAAACCTGCTTTTCCAAGACGCCACTTTGAGATCACACAGAGTGTCATGGGTCCCCTCAAGTACACTAATGTTCAGAGCCAGTTGCAAGACTCACAAATTTTATAAATGGCCCTAAACTGTGACATTCACATCTGAAGACTAATCAAAATTCCTCCTAGAACAGACTCTTGCAAGCCAAGGTTGCATCATAACTCTTCAGAGAGTTATGTACGTCTATCATTAAGATACCGTTTCCGCATCCAAACTTGTGTCAGAACTTTCCTGAAATATTAAAGAGTCCAGAAGTAATAGATAAATTAAAAACTGCTTTGTAACCAAATGAGAAACTGTTGACTAGACTCAAATACATGAGCGAGTAACAGATTTATGCCAAGGTCTTGACATCTTCTTAGATTTGGCAAAATTTTTCAGTGCTGATGAAAATTCTGCAGAGATAAGACAACCAATTCTTTTGTGTTTAAAGTTCATTTCTTGCTCATCTCTGTTTTCAACACCAACTGAAAGATGTTTACTTATCACTCATTTTGGATCAACAGTCATGCTTATGGCACAGAAGATTTCCTCCACTTGGTAGTATTTCCTCAGAAAGTGGGTCCTACTGAGAGAAGTGAACAATATACTGAGTACTGTGAAGAAGTAATCATCCCTGCAAATGTGCTCAATTGTGTGGGATGTTTCAACATAGTCTTTACTCAATTCACACTTTACAATAGGCTTTCTCTCCGGGTTCACCTACACAACACTCTTTGACATCAATGAAGATGATGAGAGCAGCTATTTGTTATTTGTCTATGGATACTTCCTATCATCCCAAACAAAAGTGCAGACTACTGCATGGGACTATGCAGAGATGTGTGAGGAAGACAATGCAAAGAAATCACTCTTTGAAAAATATTCTGTGTAGCTTCCTCATAGTTCCCCACAGTAAGCCATATGGAGGCATGAAGGATTTGTAGAAGCCTGACTGACACAGGAGGCAGCACTTCCAGGCGCTCTCTGCCTTGTCCTGTGGATAGGCAAGACTTTGTAAAGTCCTGGCAAAAATCCCATGAAGAGGAGAGGAAGGTGTTGCACATTCCTGGGTAAGATGTAGTAAGGGGGTGGGGTGATGCAATGGTGAGTGTGATCAGACCACTGGCAGGTGAACCAGAACTTGAGCCATGAGCAACAATTTCAGTATCTTAGAGAGGGAGAGAATAAAGAATAGCATACAAGTTTTAATGAGAAAAATTGATTGCTGATGCAGAGGTTTTGAGAAGGGACCAGCACGTGCCCTAACAGCACACATGTTCCACACCATAAGCAGAATCCAAAGTAACCCAAAAGCCAAAACAAAGGTTTGCTGCTTTTTGTACCTTTCCAACAGCATTAGTTGGTACTCTTCTGTCACCAGCAGGGCCATGCAACAGACTTTTCAAATTCTGGAAGCATTATTAAAATAAAGGGCCAAGTCTTGCATTGCTTCTTTATTAGGAAGAGCTATAGGTCTCTATAGGACTATTCTTTATTGTTGTTTTGTATACCTTTGGGTGCCTCTTCCTAATGGCCTCTGAAAGATTTCTGATCTCCTAGAACCTTATTTTTTAGGGCATTGTGTAACCTGCTTGTTTTGTGAGAAGGCAGAGTGCAAAAATGGAGAAATAGAAATTGCTTTATGTGCTGTATAGTATGATTTCAATTACTTCACTTAGTTATTGCTAACCATATTTTATAAATATCGACACATTATATTTGTTCCGGCCACTGAAATGATGCTTTCGAAGCAATTAAAATATGTATTCTGATATATTTTGTCAATATTGCCATTGTACAAAATTGTAACATCTTAAGAATTGCCTCCCTACAATTTATTCTCTGTATCTTAACTTTGTACAGCACTACAAGATCATTTTTCTCATGTGCTAAGTGGGATTCTAGTATATCACTACATTCAGTCAAAATTTTGCAAGTTAAAATAAGAATACCTGTAGATTATGAAAATGAGACCAAGAAAGTAGCCTTTCTCTTTACATAAAGCAGAAAAACTGGCAGAAAAATTCAGTAAAAGCAGATTAGAAAAGGGGTGTTTGGGAGACATTTCATTATTGTGGACTGCAGTAAAACCAAAGCATACCTCAAATTAGAATTACTTACCTTAAATTAAAAATGTTAATAAGCCAAGACATTAACAAGGAGATGATATCACCTTAGTGGTTTGGTCTAAGGTAATTGCCTAAACTCCCTCTGTAGTTGAGAGAGAAAGAGAGACCCCACCAGTAACAGACACTGATTTTAATATGGCCATGTGAGGTACCATCCTAAAATGGCCATATGAAATGGTTGAACAGAGATCTGGAGGTGCCACCCATGACAGGGAAAGAAAAGTTACCTGAAACTAGATAGCTAATTCTAAGACAATCACAGCAAATTATAAAGAATCCTGCTCTGACATGAATTCCCAAATATTAGAAAATGAAAATCCCATTTAATTTATAAGGTATTTTCATTTATTATAAACAGATGTGCTAGGGATGAACATGCTTGTTTGTATCTTGACATAGATTTCATAGTCTGGACTTCAAATGACAGCTCTGGGGTTATGAATCTTGAGATATATTTTACTTCAATTTAGGAAGTTCTAGGAAGCTCAGGCTCATTTATCTATTCACAAAAGCCTATGATTAATAGAGCTGTTTGGTGTCAGATTTTAATTCTTCATTTGAAATAAGAAAGTTAGTGAAATAAGGATACTCACAATAGGCTTTCTACAGCCTTTCCTTTCAGAAAGCAAGGACAAACTCAACAGCATAAGTGCTTTTCTCTTTGACGGATGAAGTCATGGAACTGATTTCAGATATAGTTTCCATATCTGGGCCTTAGGCAATTATAGTGAGCATCAATCTCATATCCATACCATATCAAAGGGATGTTTGTCTGTGTCTCAAATCAGACGTATGTATCGTTAGTGAATGCAGTACAAATTAAGCTAATTTCTTGGGTTTGACTCTACAAACAGACCAAGTAATGGTCATCAAAGTTCATTGAAATAAGTTTTGTCACAAAGCTTAGTAGTGTTTGTGAGCATGTGTTTTCATAAAACTGACCTTCTTTTGAAATATGTGGATTGAAGGCCAATCTACACTGGCCAGAGAACAAAACAGGACATGGAGAGTAGTTGCCCCATTTCTGATGTTCTAGTTCAGTCCTTCAAAATAATTAAAGACTGGATTTGCCATACGGCAGTTTTCGCCTTTCTCAAAACAGAAAGGGAGTGGGAAGAAACAGAAATAAAAATATATAAAAGAAAGAGCAGAAAAGAGAAAGGATTGCTCCAGCCCTCCAACTTCCCTTTATCAAAGGCAAAAGACCAAAGGGCTTTCACTTGTCTGAAGACTAGACCACGGGCTAGGATACAAACCCTGGTCCCCTTGCGTTGTGATGCTGAGCACTCATCCTACCCCTTTGCTGTGGCATGTCAGAGGGTGGATTGCCACAGCACTAGGGAAGGGTATCCTGCAGGACCAGCTCCTCACCTGACCCTCTGCCTAGGGACAGTGCCAGTTTGCATCAGTGAGAATTTAACCCACCTGTGACAGATGTAGTGCAGATGAATGACATTGGGCTCAATAAACCAGTCAAATAAGATGTGCTGAGAGTGGCTGTAGTAACATACAGAAATATTCTTCAGTGAAACAGAAAAAGAGTACCAGTTGAGAGACAAGCCTCACCCGTTGATGAGTATTAAACCTAGGCTGGACTTTGCACAAAAGCATTACAGCGATCCCCACAAATCCATACACAATGGGTCAGGAGAAGAGTGCAACAAGCTAGCAGAGGAG
Source organism: Corvus brachyrhynchos (assembly GCF_000691975.1). Lineage (NCBI taxonomy): Eukaryota > Metazoa > Chordata > Aves > Passeriformes > Corvidae > Corvus > Corvus brachyrhynchos. The sequence continues at coordinate 4,047,977 of NW_008238464.1, forward strand.
TTAAATTAATCTCTTGCATCGTGTCTGCTGCTGAGAGTAGTGTAGAAATTCCTGTGCCAAAGGCACTTTGCAAAGAAAATCAGAGTGTGGCCTTTATACAGATTGAAGTCTCTAAGGAGGAAGTTGTAGAGTAACTTGAGAAACTCAAGTGCAGTAAATCACCACAACCGGATGGTGTTCATCTGGGAGTTCTGAGGGGAAATAAAGTGAGAAAAAGCCAAGATACTGACAAGAGGATGCCTTCTTCCCTTGAAAAATGCATCAGCACAAGAAGGCTGGGAAGCCCTATTATGCTGCCTGTCTTCCAAAGGAGATGAGGAAAATCCTGGGAATAGAAGAGCTTTGAAGTTTGCCACAGTTTTAGGGAACCCAAAAAACCAGCTCTGAATAACAGCTCAAGAGAGAGTTTGCTGGATAAGAAGACCCCATGAAGATGATCTTCAGTCTCCCAAACCACTAAGGCTGTTACAAAGGGGGAAAGTGCACTGGGTTACTTTGAAAAACCAGTGGAGAAGCCTTCAGAGGAAGAGTGGACTGACAGGGAAAAGGTGACCAAATGATCCAAATATTCTAAAGGTTTTACAGGGGTCACTTTTAAGCAATTGTCACAAAGAATATTAAGAAACAAAACTGAGAATAATACTTGATGATGATTTGATGCTGGAATGAACTATAAATCAGTCTGGAAGAAGTGAATATGGAAGCATTTCTCTTTCTATTGAGGCAAGTAAAGGTGAACACCCAGTAGTAGGTATCAGGACTAGTGTCATAACAAATAAATGAGTCTGAATTCCAAATCCTAATGCATTCAAATTAGTGTACCCAGAATCCACCCAAGATCTGGATTCAAGTCACACATGTGGTTCCCATCTTAAAAGAGGACAAACCAATTCCTGAGTTGAAACTCCTGAGGTTTGTGCTCTGAGGTTTGAATACTCCATATTCAAAGACTCCAGCTTACATGACAGTTATGTATGAAATATGGGGGGCTGGAGGAGTGCATGTGTACACATAGCATGCAAAGGAAGCAATTAAATGTAAACCCAAAACAATTTAAAAAGTGATTCATGGAAAAAAGTACTCTGATGCATAGACCGTAAGTGTTTGTTCTTTACATTAACTTGCCGCAGCTAGCTGAAAGGGCAGAAGATTACAAGTAATAGGACAGTGGAAATTTTGCTGGGTTTGGTGAGCCCGCTTACAATCAAACATTTTAAATTATCTGGATTTACATGGCTTTGTACCCTTTCGTTTTCTCTCCTCGTTTTTTTCTGTTCCTGTAGGCCCAGTGTACTGAAGGCAAAGCTTCTTCAGTTTTAATTCACTTTGTCTTTTGAATTCATTAGATTTTGAAAGCTTTCAAAGGAAGTCACAGGTAGGCATTAGAGAAAATATAGAAAGTGGGACACTTCTGACTGGCTTGTATGTTTCCAGTGTCTAAAAAGAAAGGGTTTTTTTAAACCAAACTGTAGGAGGGTTCATAAAAATAGATATTTACATTTACATACTGGGACAGATTCTCAGCTGCCATGGAGCAGCATTACTCCATCTTCTTGAACAGAGCTAATCCTATTCAGCACAGCTGGCTCTCACACGTGTATATATGTGTGGAATATGTTCAGGATTCTTTATATTTCCAAATATACAGAAAGCTGCTTCTCCCTCCAGGTGCTTTTGCCTGTGCACTAAATAGTGGGAGTTTTAACTGAGGGTGGTGTCTTCAGGGAGGCAGGGTGTGAAGGAATGTTGAAGTGTAAGGAGAGGGATGCATGAACAAAGGAACTGGCATGAACATAGAAACCCAGAGAAGAAGGTGAGGGAAAAAGGAAGGAAAATGGTATCCTACATAGCCATGCTGTGCCAAGCAACATCTGCATTCACAGCAACAGGGAGTTAAACTATGCTTGTGCAGCAACCATGTCTTTTGGAAAACACCTCAGGTGTTTACAGCTAGGTAGCAGGAATAGCATGAGACCTGCTAATGATAGCAAGGTGGAGAAAAAGGAGCTCTGCGCTCAGCTGCGCTGTTGCAGGACTCACGTAACACAGGACAGAGAGTAGGTGTCATATCAGATAGTGCTAATAGGTACCAATAGCCACCTTCACTCCTTTCCCCTCAGTCTCTCCCTGCACCAGAGTCAAGTGAATATCAATGTGAAACAACTGTGTATGACCGTGTTCTTCTGCCCACACAGTGGGACCCTGGTAGTGATTCAGACTGTACTGGACTCTGGACACATAATGTACACTGAATATCCATAATAAATAATAATTACCACAGTAGGGGGCAGCAGCCAGCTGTGGAGGAAGAGTAGGGCCAGCTGCTGGAGGAAATGTAGGCACTGGCTGAGCATGCAAGCTGGGCACTGGGGAGGGCAAGAGGGCCAGGGCTGGGAGCCAGTGGCAGCTTACTGCCAAGAAGAGGGAGATAAAAGCACAAAAGAGTTTCACCAGAGGGAGCTGCTCCTGGCCACCCCTCAGCAATCGGTAGCGGCCCTGATCCAGGAGGGAAGGCCGATGGCAAACAGGAGCATCGCCAGCCTGAGTGCGTGGCCAACACTGCTCACACATACCATGCTGGAGCTAGCAGGATGGGTGTCTGTAAGCCAAGCAAGCCTGCTGCAGGGAAACAGCCCTGCACAGACCTGCTTGCAGGAGACCTACACCTCCTCCAGAAATGAGGACAGACCCATCCTGTTCCCCTCAACATCTCCCCAGATGCACCTCCAGCAAAAGCAGGGTCAATACTCCAGAAATGAGTGCAGCTCCAAAAGAGACTGATAGGCACATGGCCAATGCTTTACTGAACCCCCTGATGGTCAGATCTCCTTAATTTCGTTTACAGAGAAATGTTCTGGCAGCTCTGAAGATCCCCAAACAGAGCGCTATTACTTGTCTGAATTTCTCGGAAGGCCTGATGCTTAGCGCTTGGGTTCCCCAGGTCGTATGGTAAACAAAAAACTGCTTTTGAACACACTGCACACACTCAGCAGCCCAGTCATCTAGTACAACTAAAATTTATCATAGATTTAAAATATTTTTCTAACCCCTCTGAAAAGTAATTTCTAAGACCAAATCAGCTTTCCAGTCTCATTTTCCCAAGGCCGTTCGTAGCATGATCCTCACACACCGGCTTCTAAACAAGAGCCAACAGCATCACAGGATCAGCTCCCCTATTTGCCCCATATGGAATACTTAACTCTTTCACCAGCACAGCATAACAATTACTTAGCACGTTCTCTGTAATAATTTTAACAATGTGGCACTTTTCCCTTGAATTTAGCTTAGTGAAATTTATCTTTACTTATATTCATGTCTTACCTTCAAGTGTGCTTTCTGTGCCTGGTTATTTTTCACTGAGTTCAATTTCAAATAGATAAAACCTGTTTGCTTTTCTCTCCCAAGAAGGAGCATGTGTATTTCCAGATTCTATTCGCATCCACCAGGAAAAGTCACACTCAACAAATGAAGCTTGGTTGGCTTTTTTTGCTGTGTTCCTGGTTGGTTGAGCACAGGGGGTGTGATATGGGTGATGTTAAAGGAAAGCTGCTTTTCCTCCATTTTTCAACATAGAGGCTGATGGATTTTTCAGTCCCAATGTAAAGAAAGAGCTACCATCTGAATCTCAGTTTATGTAGCCCACAAGAGAGTGAAGAAATTGATAGAGGACATCCCAGGCAAATAGGGTATGGTATCAGGGAGAAACATCCATCAGTTTTGCGGGTAGTAGACAAGCATAATCCATGTGTGAGCTCAAATGCAAATTCATGGGCAACAAAAAGCCTGTATGTTGAACATATACACAGTTCAAACATAAAGAACCAGATTCTTTCTGAATAACTTATATCTGAACATCTGACCTTAAGAACCAGCCTCAGCTAAGTGCTGGCAAACACCGACATTTGGAAGGAAGTTAGGGGTGTTGCACTATTTTGAAAGCTCTGTTTTGAACCAGCTGTCATTGCGAATGTCTGCTGGTACCCTGTCTTAGCATACAGACTGTCACGGTTGAGCATAATGAGAATGAGCCAATGGAGTATATTGAACTATGCTTTCTTGCATGTCCTTGTAGCCCAAATTATCCCTTCACACAGCCATAACAGGTAAGCTTTGAATCTATTTATGCCACATTCTAATTGGTTCCATTTAATTTGTGTATATGTCTCTCTATGTGTGTTTGTATATACATATATGCATATTTATATGCACATATGTATGTTTGGACATCATTATTAAAAGTAAATATGCATATGTCACAGATTATTGCTATGTACATAACAGATTCTTAGAGTAGTTGGCTTTATTATACAATAAAACCATAGAAATGTATTGTCTTCTTTAGAATAAATAAGGAACACAGGACTCATTGTACCATATACATTTAATAGTTTGGACATCTCAGTGCCCACATAAAAACAAGGAAACATATATTGCAATAGGCAGTATAATTATTTCAGCGAGGAACATCCATCCCACACTCCTAGAAATATGAGATTCAGCATCACAAGATTCTAGAATTATGTCATCAGCTGCACGAGTTTCACAGCTTATCTTTATGATTTTATGTTACAGAAGTAAACTCCAACAAAAATGTATAACACTGCCAATCTAACAGCACATTCATGTTAATACTAGCTGTAAAGATTTCAAAAAGGTGAATAGCATCAGCATTTCTATACATATGTGTGCACTTAAGTATATATATACATGTATACACACACATTCACGCATAAATGCACACATATAGGTGTGTGCTATGTATATAACCTGTCTTTAGATATGCCATTATTTTAAAAGGTTGGTTCCAAGTACACTAAACTTGACAACAATGTTCTATACAGCTGGCCAACTTAAAGAAATCCCTGCTGGTGCACAGAAGATCGAGCTAGCTGGGATCATTAAGCATCATCGGATGAGGCTGCAGGTAGCTGAAACGTTCCTTAATGAAAATTTAAAGAGAGCAGATTAAAATTATATTCCTCCAATCCAACAGAACACAAAGGTAAAGACAGTCAATTACAACCAAGATCTCATTTAGCACTAAAGGAGTGTTGTAGTTTGTAGATCAGAATTTATTGCCTGAAGTGAACATCTAGGCTTGTGACTATGTATATAATTACTTTCTACAATGTACTCTCCTAGCACTCAGATGTAGTTATGGAAGATTATGTCTTCCATAATTTTAGTCTGTTATGTTCATGACCAAGAGTAGAAAATCTCAACAACTGCAACAAAGTTTTTTTATCTGTGCTATTCTGTCTTTTTACATTATGAGAAATAAAAGAAATGCAAAATGCCATGTATTTGTTTTTTTAACTCCTAGGTTAACTGTTTTAATAGTGTTTGGTTGGTCAATAAAGTGGCACCAAAGAAGTGGTTCAAGCAGGATACTCTACCTGTGTGCCTGTTCAGAATGCTTGCAGCCATCCCCTGGACACATCAGGAGGGGGTTTCAGTGACAAGACACCAAGGGTGCTCAGCTCTGTACCAGGTCTATTGTTAGATCAGAGAAATGCATCACAACTTTAAAAACTCATAACTAAAAAAGATACTGACAGGCAGCTTTGTGACTAGAAGAGATGAAGAACAAGGCTGAAAGGACTGCTACAATAGGGAAGATTAAGTGAGTTAAATATCTATGGGCTGCCTTAATGCTAACTAAACACAACATCACACTAGTTAAAAGAGATCAAAGAAGGGAAAGAAGGAAATTTGCAAAGTGATATAAAAAGAAGAAATATGATGACGTTAAGAAAGGAAAAAACTGACAACAAGATACTCTAAGCAACACAACCACTCCCTTGAGACATGGCATCACTTAGGAAATTTAATCTAGGGAAAAAAAAACCCCACAAAAATATACCATAAGAAACAATTTCATTGTGTCAGGGAGATGTACTGGATGACCCAAAAGATACATTGCTAATTGGTGCGCACCCCTTATCTGCAATTTTCCTTGCTTGTATGGCCAACTCATCATTACTTGTCTGTATTTGGTTTCTCTGGGTCCCATCCAACTCATGCTGTACTCAACACAAGTTTCCAACAGGAGCAATAGGACCTCAATGTGTGCTCCAAGTCTTTGTGGTTCTAAAAAGAAGAGGGGGAAAAAAGCCCACACTACTCTGCAAGAACTTAATTTATCTGGTGTATGAACATATATGCAACTAAACCAGATTGGTCCCTTAATACTTTTCGGATATTTAAACCTGTGTTTATCCTTAGAGATATCTGAGGAAGTGTGCATTTGCTTTCACTTGGTGCAGCTAAAATTTTTGCTAGGGAGGAAACTTACAGTTCATCTAAAAATAACTTCTATTGAAAAACTGCTTTGGTCATGGAAGAGTGAAGAAAATGCTCTACACCAAACTAAAAAAAATTATATATATTACACAGAAATGGCAGAGATCTTTCTATTGCTAAAGCAATAATGTAACCAATGAAAAAAAAACTGACCATGAATTCTGAACTCAAGACCATAGTTTTCAAATCCTTTTACCGAATGTCTTCATATATATAATCAAATAGTGCTTAAAATCCAGCTTGCTTGCAGGTAGGGAATCACTATTTTGTGGCAGTTCAGTGCTGGCCCCCAGAGAGGCACAAATTTCTGTGTAAGTGAGGCTGAATGTTCAGGGGTCAGGGCTGTGTGTTGGTGTTGTCCATATATCTAGAGGCTGGTATTGTAAATCTTTAGAGCAACGTTTCTTGAAAATACTAAACAGACATTTTGGTAGCCAGTATTGAGCCTGTGGCTATAATGCTTCAGGCTGTGATCTTGTCAGCTTTTACAAGATAAGTAGGGTCAGGCAGGGTCACCACTTGGATTGGTAATTCTAAAGAAAGGCAGGAGCTGCAGGAAGTGTCTCAGGCAATAGAATAGCTGTAACCGTTTTCCCTGAGTCTTTTCTAATACCCTGATGAAGGCATAATGCCAAGCTGTGACACAAGAGCAAGACCCTCAACCGCTGCAGCCATCAAGTGCATCATTTTCAAAGGGGTCTTTCCCTGGCCTGGCATGGAGGTGTGAGGTACAGTATGTGGGAGATGGCAAAATTTAGGTGCTGCTGGCACACATGGTCCTGGATGAATAGAATGTAAATTTGTGGCTCCAGCATTTTTCATCAGGAAGGGGATACAGGGATGAATGCCCTTTCTGACATCTTTGGGGATGCTGGCAGCTCCAAATTAGGTTTTGTCCATGTCTATAAAGCAAAAGACAAGCCTACTGAGCGAAGACCTTGTACACTAACTTTCAGCCTCACACACTTCTACAGAAAGTATAGAAGGGCTGATAATGAAATCCTTGCCCAATGGTCTACATTGCCAAGAATTTTAAATTGTAGGTTAACCAATTTCTCCTCTAAAGTTCAAACAATAAATAAAATTCTATGTGAAAAATGGAGCCTTTTATTCCTTTGTTATAATCTGATCAGAGTAAACTACAGATGTTAAAAGGCACTGTAGTTCAAAGAATTAAAAGAATCTTACAGGGTTTGTACAAAGAAAAGAGTTTTAGAGAATGATATGGAAAATATTATAATGGTTTTATATAAATCAGTGGCACATCCCCACTTTGAATACTGTCTTCAAATTTGGTCACCTCATCCCTGAAAAAAGAAAGTAGAAATAGAACAAGTCCAGGGAATGGTAATGAAAATGATAAAAGTCAAAAGGATGGGAAATTTCTTGAGGAAAGATAAAGAACATAAGCACCAGCTTGTCTCTCAGGAAAGATTTATCCTCATGGGACATTCATAGATATGGCGCTTAGGGACATCATTTAGTGGTGGACTTGGCAGTGTTAGGTTAATGGTTGGACTCAATGACCTTAGAGGCCTTTAATGAATCTATGATTCTATGATTCAAATCATACTGAACTGAACAAACCCTCTCCATAAACTAAGAATACTTACTGTTGTCTCAGACAATCTACAAGATGTCTTTGGACCCCAGCAGTTTTGGAAAGGTCTGGGCCCTTGCATGAATCAGTCATTGCAGGTATTTTCCTCAGTGCACCCTGTTCTCCTAGAGAACTTTCATCCACTGGAGGCCAATCTGACTCATGGACAGTGGGCAGGACACAGAGCTACATATAAGAAACACTTGTTTTCCTTTGTTAAATCATAGGATCATAGAGTGATTAGGGTTGAAATGGACCTTAACGACCATTTAGTTCCAACCCCACCACCATGAGTAGGGATACCTTCCATTAGAGCAGGTTACTCAGAGCCCCATATAACCTGGTCTTGAACATTTCCAGGGGTGGGGTGTCCAATATCTCTGGGCAACCCCTTCCAGTGCCTTATTGCTTTTGTAATAAAGAGTTTCTTCCTAATATCTAATCTAAATCTATTCTTCTTCAGCTTAAGGCCATTGCCCCTTGTCCTGTCACTGCATGCACTTGTGAACAGTCCTTTTCCAGGAACTTGACTATATTCCTAACTAATTTTTTGGGTCTAACTTTTAGAAACTTCACTTTTCTCTACCTTTCTTTCTAACTTGTGAAAGTCATAGGTGATTGAGAGGTATGAATCTATTGACTTGACTGGCAACCTTTTCAGCTAAATCGCTCATCTTCCTCGAAAATGTGCCATGTGTCTATTAAAATAGTCTCAGTCCCGAAGGGCTTGCACAGTCTCCCTCACTTTGTGTGATGAGATCCCCAGTCTTGGTCAGAGTTCTACTTAAGCATGACTATAATATAAATAACATTTTATCCTCAAGATCTTCAAACTTAATTAGCAGCAAAGGAAAAAAAACCTCTTTCCTATCCTGCAAGGTGAAACAAAAAGGTATTGAGCTGCAAATGGATGAAAGGTATTGCTCTTCCAAACAATGTACAGCTAATTAAAGGAACTTGCTACTGCATGGTTAGTACTGAGACAAACAGCATCATATTTGTAAATGAGGAGTCATTTTTATGCATAAAAGCAAATCGTCACACAAAGTTCAGGTTGGGTTAAATTCAGTTACATGCATTATGCAGAGGATCAGATTAGATGATAATAACGGTTGCTCCTAGCCTTAAAAAATCTGAGTTTTATGAGCTGCTACCATGCAATGATATCTAATCCATTTTCAGTTCATGGCATGTGCCAGTCAACAGGCAGTGTCAGGATGGCACCTTCACTCATGGTAAGCCATCATACTGGGCCTTCAGAGGATCAGGAAAGTCTAGGAGGTTTTTCAAACTGGTGGCTGTCACATCTCTTTCTAGAGCAGGACAATTCCTTTCTCCTCCAGCCCTGTATGGGAACCCTGGAGGCACCAGTCATATTCATGCTAGCATGGTGTGTCTTCAGCTCTGTCTGCAGATCAGGAAACAGCAGTCAAAGTTTAACAAGGTCTTGGGCAGAAAGGTTTGGAGGAAAGTGAGGAAATCAAAAGGTCAATGGCTGAAGTTAGCTGTATCTTTTGACCTATGTGACAGCACACACTGGAGTCCCAGTGCCCCATTACCCAGACCAGCATCCCTTCCATCCCCGTCTAAACCCAGAACCACCCACAGGAACATGTGGAGGCAGAAGGTCCATCCTCAGCTGCCCATGGGTGATTTGTATAACTGCACCTTGGAAGCAGGACAACATTCCCCATGGACAGGTATGTTCTGTGAGGTTCCTGGCACTCTTTTCTACTTTAGATATCCTAAGGTGGGGGCAGAAGCCAGGAGAGCTCATTTGTCCTTATTGCCTTATCTCATGTTACCTTACTGTGGTGGGGCATGATAGATACCTGATTCATCTCTGAACTGTTAAGAAAATGTTAATGCTAATAAGACACCAAGAGAATAGAGGCACTCTTTGCCATGATTGAACTTACCTACAACTTCAGCCATCTTACAGGCCCCCCAAGAAATCAAGGGGGATGTCTTCTAGTGAATAGCTGTGCTGGAGTCATTTCAGTTAAGGAAAGTTGTTTCGGCCTTGTGGGTTGAAAATATTATCTACTGGGGGGGAAAAGAAAAAAAAATTAAAAAGGGCAAATCAGCTCCTTACACTAGTGGTTTTATACCACCAAGGTGTACTTTTATATAAAGTCACAGAATACACATAAAGTAAGCACAAAATGCTCATGCAGTTGCTATTCCAGGATGTTTGTAATGGCAAGTTAGATTGTAAATTATCTCTTTAGAGGGCAGAAAGCACAGTGGAAATAATGTATATTATTCATAAAAATGATTGTCCTGTTCACTTGTATACTTCTGCAATTTATTCTGTAACAGCTTTTTACTTCAAAGAAATCACTAGCTAATGACATCTCAAACTTAAAAAATCCACTTATTCACAACCCTGTCCCCAAGGGAATTCCTGCGTGTTATCAGAAATTTTTCCAAAGATCATTAACAGATATTACAAACCAATTGAAACTGAGTATTTTCTTTGCAAATTACTTTTAACTTTAGAGCTATTGAAAAAAGACATTGAGTGATTTAATTTACTTAATCTGTCTACAGATTGCAGCTATGTGCATATCCTGTGATTGCATTTCCAACAAAAAGCATATATAACTATCCCTAATAGGGATATTTTTCTAAATTATCGTACAAGATCAGTAAGATCTCTGCAGATATTAATGTTTACTTTTTCATTTAGAAAATTACACTCAAAAAAGAAATGGGCATCTTTATTCTGTTGTTATTTTAGAAATAATAGCACACTATAATACTTATTTTACCTGCTATTTTAATTAAAACTCCAATAATCATCATATCCTTTGAGGATATGTTCTACTGATTTTCTGAAAAATCACTGTATTTTCATTAGGCTGTGAAGACAATGTTTTAGAAACACCTTACAAAGCAATGAGTATACCAAAAGAGATCCTCTATCTTGCACCAATCCAAAACAGCAAGCTAATTCAGCAGTGGAGGGCTGGAGATTGTATCTGATTCTGTACCTCATTGCCTTAAATTCCAGAGAACCTTACATGTGTCAGCACCACTTCTGCAGGAAGTAGGAAAAATCTCTTCCCCCATGAATATTTAGCTTGCAGCTTCCTAGCTAAGGTTCCTGCTCTCTTTGCAGATAAGAGAAAAGGGCTTGAAGCCCCTGAAGGTTGGGTAGACTTTGAAGATATTGGCTTTGAATGAAAGTGAACACAGCTGCTGTACTTTGCGTACTGCTCAGTCCTGATCATGTGTTACATGTGCTTTACCAGGACACTCTTGGTAGACATATGGGCAAAGCAGGCTAGTTTGAGGACGAGAATCAGGATTAACTGCTGGGAAGTTCAGTGTAGCTGAGCTGGTGACTGGCCAAGAGGCATGAGCAGATAAAAGGTTTTAGACGTCTTAAAAACTTTCTTATCAAAAATGCAGGTGATGAACTTAGTGGGTATGTAGATTGGGAGCCTGGACTTGGACATCTATATGCCACATGAGCCTCAGTCATCCATCCCCTTTTGTGGCCTTGGGCCCAAAGACGGCTATTCAGAGAAGGACCCAGATTTTTCACAGCAAATAGGTGCATAAACATCTTTTCTTATCTTGCTTTGAGTGGTGGGAGAAATGTGCAGGAAGGGTGACAGAGAATTTGCAGGTGGTAGCACCTTCCTTGGATACTCTGCATCTTCCTATCAGCTGGGTCAGAAGTCTGCGACCAGTCTAAAAACTTCTCCATTCCCAGTACTATTGAACTCTCACTCTCTTGCTGTTTTCCTTTCCTGTGTTACAACAGAAAGAGCTCCCAATTAAAAGATTTCTTTTTTTCCCAGTACATCAAAATACATGGGGTCAGTTAAGTTAAGGAAATTTCCAAACTCTGTCAAGAGCTGAAAAAATTACTCCGTGAGCTATGTGGTGTCCAGTTTTGTCCTGTAAATATCAAGAGACCATAAATTTTTACAAAGGTCCCATGCCATTAACTTGGCAATTTGTTCCTGCCACCATCCTGTGGAGGTAGGTAGGCATGAGGAAGAAGAGGAACTGGCTGCTACTGAGCAATTAATATCTGCACAGGTTACTGGCTTGGTTTTAACCCACGCTACACTCAGATAAGTGCAAAGGGAGGATAGCATGCCCTTTTTCCCTGAGCTCCTCAAGACACTTGTCTAGTCATGGTCCAAGCCCCTAGTTTACAGCCATAATAGCACTGAGACTGTCAGTAGATGTCTCTGTGAAATCCAACTACTTTTCAGGATTCCCTCATTTTAGATGTGTTTCCCTCACCCTTCTGCCACACACTCGCAACTGGCATTACAGTGTCACATCAGATGGCACACATGGAAAGCCAGAGCTAGTGGCTCAGAGCTAGTGGAAAGCCACATTTGCTAGTGGCTTTTGCTTCTCTTAGCAGTGCAATCTCTTGTGCATATCCAGCTCCAGGGACAAGTCAGTTCAGCGCTCCATCCTCCCACTCTTCCCTCCCTGCCTTTCCCCTCCCAGGAGCCTCGTGTTGTTTGAGCTTTACTACAACCACCCGCCCAGTGCTCTGGGCTCCTTCTGCGGCTCCTTCTACTTGGAGACTGGCGGCAGAAGCCACCACCGTGCCTCCATCAGGGGTGACCTGGACTTTCCACCTGCCAGCATGAGGTGCGGTGCCATCAGCTGCCAAACTGGCACAGCTCCACTGGCTGCAGCAGCTGAGTGCTTCTGTTGTCACTCAACCCAGGACGTCCCCACGGAGTCTGATAACACATCTGCTAATTAATGCCAGTTGTGATCATTGGTCAGATCCTCAACTGGGTTAAATTGAAACGGGCCCATTTAAGCCTGTGACCATTAGCAGCAGCTTAGAGCTGACCCGACAGTTTTCGCTATAACATAAATGTATGTCTTGTTAAAAGTGAGTAAAACCCACCAACAAGTTGCATAGAAACTACCAAATTATCAGAAAATTAAACAAGTGCTAGTAACTCCCAGCCAAGGCCAAATTACAATGGTGGCAAAGAAGTGATAGGCCCAGGTACATTAGCAACTCTCTGAGCTATCCAAACTTCTTATAATAAAAATAATTGATTAATTATATGTGTGCTTCTGGGCACATTCACCTTTCTGTAAAGAAAGCCTAATGAGTCTTTCTTTTAGAAAACAGACTATCAGAAAATTTAAATGTGATTCTTTTAACTTGTAAGCATAGTGGTTTACATTTTAACAATAGAAAAGATCAAATCTATTCTTGAATTCAGTTTTTAAGACTTATAAGCGACATCAGTAAGTGAAAAGGAACAGTTCAATAATTTTCTTTGTATTTTTTTCTGTCCTTTGTCAAAATTTTATTTCGGTCAGTACTTCCACCCTGTTTGTTTGTATCACCAGTCCTCTCAAACATAACAAGCAGAGTTGTAGAAGGTATTAAATCTTAAACAGAGGTAAAAAAGGTACTCTGGCAATAAAGCAAAAGTTTGATCGGTTGTGTCAAAAGGAACTGCTGTTATTATTATAATTTATTATTTGTTAAGCACTGACAATATACTCAGTTCTGCTGATTAAGTTTTTCTGAGCAAGTTCTACTGATTGTCTTCTGAGGACAACACACTGTACTACAAAGAAGATATGTGACAGCTATCAAGACTTTTGCTTTCAAGACTCACTTAGCAAAACAATTACATGCCAGTTATGCAGGTTTTATGGAAAAAAAGAGAGAAAATGCATAAACTGAGTAAATATCATGACTTTTGTGTTCACTAATTTTCCTACTCCAGATCTCTCACTTCAGTACTGTTTGACAACCTCAAAGTTACAGTGAGTTTTGAGGAAGATCTAAAGCCTCATCCCTGCTTATATTCAGTTATAAGCATCATGCTATATCAGAGGCAAGCACACAGGCTGTATTGTTAGAATCTGTCTTTGGATCTGGGACTCACTCCCCAGCAAGGGCAGAGATGGCTGAATAGGGCCAGCCTGAGACAGACAAAAATCAGAACAACTCCAGACTCACACATACATTTCCTTCATGACACAATGCAGAGTTAGCCAGTGCTCTACTCATACTTACAAAGACATTTGGGGGTGCAGGTGCCACAAGAGAACCTTCCTATCCTTGCTAGGCTGTCAGGGCTGTTTCTCTAACAGGCCTCTTGTTAAGTTTCTCCACCCTGAGCTATAGGCACATTTTTGCAGGGCATCTAGGAGTCAGGGATGTGGGTTTCTGCTGTTCTAGAGGCACTGCAGACATTCTATTCCTGAAAGTCCATCTGAACTTTGTGCCTGGTTTATATCTACTTTAGCATGTAAAGAAATCACAGTTTTTTCCTCCACCTTTGCCCTTAGATAATTTATGTATAGTTGACCTCCAGGGTGGAAGATTCCCCAAAACAGGCATTTGATGGCAAAATAATGTCCATGCATCTGTGTGTACACAGCAAGGGACGTGGCTGAGGACTGCTCTAAGAATCTCTGGCCAAATTTGCGTGTCAGGAGGGTGCCAAACAGACATTGTCCCTTGCCCCAGCCAGGCAACACCTAGGCTTTCAAACCACAGCGCTGCCAGAGTTCCAGCTGTGCAGATGTTCTTAGAAGAAAAACTCCCTTTTGTCTGCTTCTATCCTTTAGCCCGCACACTTCCCTAAATCCTGCCAGCATGCTTTTTTTTTTTTTGTAACTGACAGAGAGAAGTGAGTTCTTATATAAATCTTTTGTGTGAAGATCAAACTGCGTGCATGTAGAACTATTATTTTTTTTAAGGGAAAATCTGCCCTAAAATAATCATTCCATGTTATCCTCACAGAGTGTCTGCTCTGCCTTTTAAAATGCATCCAAGGCCACCCTCAAGACCAGACTCAGTGCTGGCAGGCGGCGGGCTGCAGCTGAAGTCTCTGTGCATGCAGGGAGGGCAGAGCATGGGCAGCCCAGGGCAGGATTGGGGTCAGGGGCAATGCAGCTGGAAGGTACCGTAATCTGAGTTGCTCCTTGTAGACAATGTCAGCCTTTGTACTGGTAGAAACTTGTGGGGCAACTCGGGAGCTGGGCTGGGTCATATGAAAAAGGTGTTTCTTTACCTAGCCAGCTTGGACTCCTCAAGCATCCAGCTGGCAGACCCTGAGGTTTCAGTCAAATCTTGTAAGTTAACATTAGTTTACTAATAGACTGAGGAGTAGAGGATTTGGTTGAGAAAACATAGCCTTTCATTCATAAACTCGGAAACCCTTGTAATGGAGAGGAGAATCAGCAAAAATGATCATCTGATAACAGTACTACTGGGAAATTCTTTATAAAAAAAGAAAATACTAAAGAAGATAGCCCCAAATGGCAGTACAACAGCAGTTTTAGGGTCAATTTCAGTGCTGCTTTGTGTTTCACTATTTATAATTTACTTACCAGCTAGAAAAATGATCAGGTATTAAGTATAGTGAAGCCCCCATGTGTGACACCAAGCAGTAGCACAACTCACTGTAGCAGCTTCTCTTTGGGAAGCCTCCCTCTCTCCCTTTTTCACTATTTCCCTTCTTCTTGCTTCCTTCTTATGCTCCAAATTTCCTTGAATACAATATAGTCAGAGTTTTACATCCAGCTCTAATTTTCCCAGAAGGGACAGCTCTTAAAAATCAGCACAAGTTCTTTTACTCAGGACCTTAAAAATGGACTTGCACTCCAGTGCAACCATCTAATAGACAGATGAACCAATTCCATTAATATAAAAATATTCTACCTGTGCCCATCCCCCAGCAAAGCTTTTGCCAAAGCTGGAACAAAACCCTAATCTAGACTTTAATAAAGTGGAGAAAAATCAACTTCCTTTCACTCCCCCATTCATTCTCCACCACTGTGATTTTCTAAATTTCAGGCAAGCCTGTCACCAAGAGCTGCAGGGCCAAAAGTGGCTGGATGTGCCGTATTCCTGGCCCAAATGGAAGCAGAAAATACTAAACATCTTGCATGGAAGCCTGTTCTCATCAGGTTTGTAGCCCAGCTTTTTTCATCAAAAGCAGTGAGGATAGTACACAGTTCAGAAATGCATCCAAGCATATGGGAGTCTCTCTACACTAATCCTCCTTTTGAGCTTCATCCAGCACTAAATCAGAGCCACACCAGAGAGAGAAATAATGCAATAACTTGTGGAAAATACATGACTCCTCTCTATTAGGGTATGGAAAATCAAACATGACTCACTTTTCTATATAAATTGTTGGAGGAATATTAACAGCATAAAGCATGGCAGGGACTGGAAAAAAAAGTCAGGTACTACTTAAATTTGCCTGCCCTGGGACTATACATCCCCATGCACCACAGGCTACATGTGCAGGGCAGTCTTTGCTAGGACAGCTACAACAATCTTGGAAGAGTAACATGATAACGGCACAGGTGACAAAAATCATCTGAGAGGCTAAGAAAATACCTTTTTGCAGAGTTGACCTGCACAATGCTCACAGCCTTGTGACTGCAGCCACCACTTTGAGAGGTCCCCTGAGAGCATCACTGCTGGAATTACAGGGAAGAAGGGTTGCACAGTCGTATTTTCCCAGACAGAATAGAGAGGTCTCTGTCTGAGGGAGACAAAGGGCTTTGCTGAGCTCATCCAAGGACAAGAGGGCCCTATGGCTGCCCTGAGGACCAGAGAGTGTGTCATCAGCACTGCCTTGGACGTGGCAGCAGAACAGGCAGAGTGGTGACATCCCACTCCCCACCACAGTCTCTGGCCTCACCTACTGAAAGCAAAGGCAACAGAAAAAGCAGCAAGAGGAGATCTACATCAACTTCTTGAGATGCTGTAGCAGGGAAGCACAGGCTAACCAGGACTTGAGCCCTTCATTGCTTTTTCCATATGTCAAAAGAAAAAAAAATTCAAAGAAGTGGAACCCTTATCCACAGGCTCCAAACACCACTCTCTGGACCTCAGACAGGTGACAGAAAGAAAGGTTTCCAACAGAGCTTGCTTCAGGTGTGCTGATGTGTTAGGGAGCTGAAAAAGAACTGTCAGCTGACAAAATTATGGGGGTAGTTGAGGATACAAGTTAGGAGAGGGATTAGCTATGTAATTAGCAACAGGAAAAATAAATGCAGCTCCAAGCACATAAGCAGGTACACGTGCAGAGCCAACTTAGAACTTGTAAACAGCCTATTGTTTCCATACATAAGGACTTGCAAACAGCCTGTTGTTTCCACACATTAACGTCTTCGAATAGAATTTTATTGATCACATTTATTGCCTTTTCCTGATTAAAACTGAGAGAAATCCTTTTTTTTTTGTTTGTTTTCTGAAAGAAAGAAATCAGTATATAGCTCTCGAAAATTATTGACCAGAACTTCGTTTGGTATAACTCAGCCTCACTATCATAGAATCACAGTTATCACAGAATCATAGGATCACAGAATTGTTTGGGTTGAAAAGGACATCAAAGACCATCTAGTCCAACCCCTCTGCCATGGGCAGGGACACCTTCCACTAGACCTGGTTGCTCAAAGTCCCATTCAATCTGGCCTTGAACACTACCAGGGATGGGGCATCCACACCTTCTCTGGACAACCTGTTCCAGTGCCTCACCAGCTTCTTAGTGAAGAAATTCTTCCTAATATCTAATACAAACTTACCCTCTTTCGGTTTAAAACTACGTTGCCATCTACAAAGCAGAGCATCTTTACCCCAGCTTAAGATTTTCTCCCATCTACAAACTTACCCTCTTTTGGTTTAAAACTACGTTGCCATCTACAAAGCACAGCATCTTTACCCCAGCTTAAGATTTTCTCCCATATGCTGTTTCTTTAGAACAACTTCTCTTCCCCTTTTTCTTTTTTTTTTTTCTTTTTTTTTTCACAGTATGCAGCTGGTTTAAGGTGACTTTTTCTTTCCCAGCATATGGAGCTGAATGATTATGATGATTTAGATTTATTTTAAATCACAGCCTATTAAATGGAAAAATAAATGCTAATATGTTGATATGGTTTACTTCTGGATGAATTATTGATATGAATGAGTAGTTGCTGCTATCATAATTACTCTTTATTAAATAAATATATTTTGAATTAGAGATCCTTGATTAAGAAATCACATTTTTGTCTTAAAATTGTTTCCCTGCTGCTAGTATAAGAAATACCTTACATTTCCTCTATGGAGGAAAAAAAAAAAGCCAGTGAAATGGGTCTATTTTTTATCTTTTCCTTTGCTCTGTGAACTTGGCAGTGCTTTGTGCATATTCCCTTTCACTGCTTCTCTTCTCTAATCAGTTAAGTGAGGCTCTTTCCCCTCTGTTGTTTGTGTGGATCTGTCACATAGCACCTAGAGACAGAAAAAAACCATTTTAAATAGGAAAATGCAAAACACAAAAACTAAAGGATTGAGTATCAGGTACCTGAAACTCCTCTCAACATTTTCTTTTAAGCTGAGCACATTTCAGATTAATAGTGACTCTTTAACATAAATAATGATCTAATGAAATAAATATGAAATCGAAAGAATCATAAAAAGAATTTTACATTTAAGAATGCCATCTGTGTAACACTTAGCCTAACAATGAAATCATTTCAGTGCCAAAACAGCTCACTCCGCTTCCAGCACAAGTTACAGGAGAGGGTAATGGCTTTGCAAAATGGCATAAAAGTCTGAGTTCAATCACAGAAGGAACACCTGGGTTCAAACTCCCTCTGCTTCACACAGACAATGGATCTCACACATGAGTTCCGAACTCACCCCTTCTAACGTTTCCACCTTGAGTCATCAAGAATTTTCCACAAAGTGGACAATTTTTATTTCAAGGAAATTTAGATGTCAGAGGAGAAGATTTTGTGGGTCAGTGTGAGGGGATCTAGCAAGAACTATTACACTGATTCTCTGTTTTCCAGCTGTGGAATCCAGAGTCAGTATCATCTGACTGAAGTGCACAGGACTCAGAAACAAGACCCTGTTTAAGCATATCTGTAGCAAGAAACATTCTCTCATAAAGCACTTAGGACTTAACACCAGACAAATTATCAGGTTTTGGGATCAGTGTCCTAAGCCACAGGTCCGTCTGGGCATACACGGGAAAGCTCCATATAGCAGGATGGAGATGCTGTTTTTATGAAGAGGGAAGCCAAGCCCTTTCCATGTGCAAGGCGGCGCAGCAGAGCCATGCAGAATACAATGGAGATTGTTTGTTTATACCAGCCAAAGAGAAGGGAACATATTTGTTTTGAGTGAGCTGTGTTAGAATACATATTGTTGTATATGCCCAGGCCTCATTACACCATGCTAGTCTTCAATATGGATCAGATCCTAAAACTGCTTGACATACTGAAATAAATGTGAGTTCTACCCACAGAACATCTCCAGACTTAGGCCTCATGTCTGTCAATGTCATCTCAAAAAAACAAATGTTCAAAGAAGAAAAACAACAAAAGTATCTTAGAGACTGTGGAGGATGCTCACGTGTGGTAGATGCCATTCAAGGGGATGCTAAGGAATTACTTGGAGAGAGAGAAATCCGCATACCAAGACTGGAGAAAAGAGTGGGCCTGAAAAAAAGGAGAGAGAATAAAGTTTCACTGAAAGAAATATTTCTTGTTTGTATTTTAGAAGTTACTCTGAAAACAAGAGGAAATTCTTCCTTCACATCAGCAATGAGGCCACATTAACATCTCTTCAGGCAAAGGTGGCCACAGCTCATATTTTGCTTAAAGATATAATTGTGAGGGCATTCACAGATGAAGAGTTAAAGTGCTGTTCAATAAACAACCTGAAGTGCTGTATGCTGCATTCATATAAGAAACGGTATGAGCCAACAGAGAGAGATGTTCAGCTGCAATCAAAGAGGATCTAAGCCTAACTGAGCGCTCACATGACAGTTGGGATCATTTCGGATCCCTTCCAATGAAGATAAAATAGCATCAAAAGCAGGGCATTTTTTTTCTTTCTTTTAAGGATGAAAACACAACATCATTAGTCAAATTTACTCTGAACTTCCACCTCCTCATGTTGATTTGTACTCAGGTTCAGTAAACATATCTTTCCATCAAGGTAAATAAATGTAAAAGCCCATCAGTAACTTAATTGCTTAACGATAGATGCAGTGTGGGGTGTAACACTGTTTCTGACTATACTGTTGAAGTTAACGACCTCTCAAAAACACCTATTATACAGCTTGGCAGTAAAAAAATCTGTTCCTTCTTGAAAATCTGCTTATAAAATTTCAACCATTTTTTCCTGTTGTTGGGGAGGGGGTGGAAACCTCTCAGGACAATTTTTCAGATGGACTGATGTAAAATGGAGTTTATTCATTTGAGACGCCATCCTTTGGGGGCCTGCATGACCCAGGGAAATTTAGGCTTGAGAGAAGCGGGGAGTCCACAGTGAGGGCGAAAATTACACAGCCTGGGGAAAATATCTCCAAATTAAAATGCCCGTGGTTCTGAGTGGGACCATTTGCTGGCAGGGGTGGAGGGCTCAGTCCGCAGATGTCAGGCAGAAGCCTGGTCTTGCATGCGTAGCACACACCTAGGGACATCCAGGAATGTGCCTTCTCCTCTGTCCTTGCACACCTAGAGCCCTGGATTGAGGACCCATGGGAGAAAGCAGTTGTTCCCGTTAAAACCAGGCCATTTAATAGAGGCGAAGGCAAAATCATCTCTCCAGTGAGAGAACAGTGAGGGAGGAGGGTACGCCAAGCATCTGAGAGTGAAATCTGGCTCACGGTGGGCAGGCAGGCACAGTGCAGAGGCACAGCTGCCAGCCTGACATGATGGATCAGAAAAGCTACTAAGGAGCTGCGAGAGTCCAGGCAATTGAAAGAAAGCAAAACATGAAAAGGCAATAGGTCAGACCTTCTTTGCAATCTATCAGTTAAACTAGTATCCACTTCCAAAGGAGTATGATGTCCTAAGCAGTAGACATCCCAGCACGTGATTGCTACTGTGATGGAGGGACAGGCTTACCAAAAGGAATTAATAATAATAATTCCTAGTAGTGCTAATAATTTAGTTGAAGTTGTTCTGTAGTCAACCCCTCTGAGGAAATAACATGGTTGGGCATTTTGGCTTAATTCTATAGTCCCGTACCAGCTTTACTCAGCCCATTGGAAAACAAAGGTGTGTTCAAATCTGTCCATTACGTGGGAGGCTTGAGCCAAATTCTTGCCTTCCTTCAGTTAGGCAACAGTGATGAGTGCCACGGAGTTGATTTCAGCTGCTTTCTCCAAAACCCTGAAGCTTTCAGAAACATTCATTTCTGCTGGCATCACTCAACAGCTCATTGTTAGAATTTGTTCTCATTGGCATGCATGAACTGAGACTGATGTACGGGGTGATCCAGAGTGACAGCCTTCAGCCCCAAAAGTGGATACCTGCTTCCCTTAGAGTCCAGGGACTCACACTTGACTCAGAAGGATATATGCAAAAATTATCTTTCCTCTTTCATTTGCGTGTGTTAAGACTAAGTGTGTTCAGCCAAATTAGCAATCAGGCAAACTGTGCATGCAGAAATCTGCACTTGTACAAACTGCATTTTTTTTGTAACATTCCAGGATTAAATATCTTGACAAAAGATGAAAACCCTTTAACAAATCTGCCCCTAGAGAAAAGTAACATTTTTTTATTCCATTTACTGTCAAATGACATACAGTTGAACACAGTCCTATAGGTTGATTTGTTGCTTTAAATAATGTCACTAACATCCAGGTATCAATGTGACGGTGCAGAAAAAAGAGTTCACATTGAGCTAGATTCAGTTGCAGACCTAGAAATTGAAATTAAGTCTGATGCTACATGCTTAATTCATGTTTGTGTGACTGAGAAAGGGAGTATCTGGTTTACCTTGAATTTCCTGCCTTAGTGTGGTAAAAACATGACCCATCACATTAATTAAAAAATAGTTTTCAAATGTAACTTAAGTGGTATTGCACTGGCAGGAGGAGACAAACACCTTTTTGTCCTTGACATGTTATGTGATATAAAGGAAGCTGTTCAATAGCTTTTTCCTTGATTCCAAGGTAGGTCTTACGATTCTCACTGAAGAACAGGGAAAAGGTATGATGACATCTCACAATGAGAAGCCAAAGATTCTGCTTTACCAAAAAAAAAATTTAAACATTTGTCCCTCAAAACCCATAACCCTCTTCTGACCACATTGTTTAAACAGGTGCCTATAGGTAGTTATCACATATGTTATGCAGGTCTATATTTATGTCATTTGAGTGTTGTACCCAGGTTGGTATGTTCAAGTTTAATACCCCGAAATACTATGTCATAGCAATGGACTTTCAACCAGCACACATTTGACTACTGATTTCACATATGCGGCTGGGACTAACTTTTCTCCTAATATGGTGATGGCACAGGCACTATTTAAATGATTCCTGAGTCTTGTAAATATACACCAGATGTATCTTTTGTAAATGTTACATTTTTCAACATCTCAGCATTTGTGAATAGTTGAAAGCGATGCCAGCCATGCTTTAATGGGGCACAGAAGCGTACTGCATTCAAAGAAATGGCACACCATTGCAATAGTCAAAATTACAAGTGCTGTCAAAAAGCTACATTTGTGCTTTATTGATTAGCACCAGGTAACACAGTGCTTCACAACGTGCCTTCATATGTGCCTCTTTCAGCTGACAATGTTTCCCTGCACATGGGTAACACAGAGGGGGAAGTGGAACTTCCAGGGCTGCCCTGGGGAAGAAGAAGGGTAGAGAGGCCTGGGGAGTGACATGGGCCCCCTCAACCACTATGATGGTCAGAGGTGAAGACAGACAGGATGGGGGGGGGGGCCCCCCACCCACTGCCACAGGGATGTGCCCACCATCCCAGAGCTGGGGAGGGAACGAAGCTCACCTTTCCCACGGGTACGGATGCAATTTGAAGCTATGATAAATTTTCCTGCAACACAGGCTCCTGCTGCTTGGCCCTCCCTTGTTGCAGAGGTAACTCAGCACCAGGGAGAGGTATCTCCCATTAGGAGCCTCTCCTGGCGCACAAGGAGAAGCCTTGTGAGGAGAAGCCACCTCCTGGGCTTTTCCAGACCTCTCTTTTTTCTAAGCTTTTCCTGACTTTCCTGTGTCATTGTAGAAATCTCACAGAAGACCCAGGAGCACATGTGTAACAGGTTATGGAAAATGTGCTCTCCCCACCTTCTACCTCCTGGCACTTGCCCTCCCCGTCACCACCACATCCAGACTGCCCCCATGGTCTCCCTGTTAGCACCAGGCAGTAAAAGGAGCTGTCAGAAATCAGCCACCACATTTGCCTAAAAATGCACATTTTTGCAGGATTTGTCCCCCAACTGTCCCACAGATAAGAGGAAAAACCTTTATAATATTGCACAATTACTATTATTTGCAAGGCAGAGTGCTTTTGCTCAGTGAATTTTGTGCTGGAATTGCTCCATGAGACTCAGTTCAGCAAATCGGCTAAAATCAGAGCTAGGTGGCACAGGACAATAAACTTAGGGGGAATGGACTAGACGTAATGCCCTGCTACAAGTATTATTTCCAAGTTCACAGGCTTGCAAATTAAAATGTCCCTGGATCACTGCCATAAAAAAGAACATTAAAAATCAGGGGAAGAGGTCTGGGCATCTGTTAGAAGCATCTAATATATACCAAATGTGTATGCTGAGCTTCTTAGATATACGCATTGCTGAAATATAGCCTACGATTAATGTAAAAGCAGAAATATTTTAATTGTATTTTTCCATTTGATATTCAAATGAAAAAAAATATATCTTATTAAACACAACACTTGGCTTTGCTATTTTAATAAAAAATAAGTTGTTGAGGAAAAGAAAAGCAAAACTACTGATTCCTTTCCTTATGATGATCAAATGAGCCTTTCATGTTTGTATCTTATACTCCACTTTTTAGCATTTTGAGGCAAATAGCAGATATCAAAACTTAGTAAATAATCAAAGACTTATTCAGTTTTCCAAACTGTCATGCTGCTTATCTTGTAATAACTGATCTCTTAGGTAGCATAAGCTATTTAATTGCTACTGAAGATTATTTGAATGAAAAAAGAGACGACATTCTCCCTTACCCCTCAAAAAGACAAAACTATATTCTTCAAAAAGACACATGCCAACAGATAGATTCTGATCTCTTCTACACATGCACAAGTGCAGTAGCTAATTTTACAAGATTTGATAGGAGCTGCGTATCTGAGATTACACCCTGTCCTCCAGACTGCGCATTCCACATGGAAAATGACTTAATTTGGAAATAAATTTTGTTGCTGATAAATCCAGACTCTCAAGTCTCTGGGCATCCAAAGAACGAAACCTATTAAATTATTTTAAAAAACAGCTACTGCATTTTAAAGGGACTTTTTACAGTGTTGGCAAAGTGTGTATTCATGTATCCCCCCTGACATGATAGACTGTAATGGCTCCAGTCTGTCATGTCAACCATCTGCATATTAAACAGTCCCTAAGTACACATTGACACAGCAGACCCTAATAGCTCTGAAGCCGTAACAATCTATTGAGTCAATAATATGCATGTTAAAGAGCATCTCCTGTACTTCCATCAATATCTTTTATCTTTTCCTTAATTTGTATCTTCTTTTTATATGTATATTCAGAGTTAAAGTTTTAGGAACCTTTATCCTTTAATGTGCTGCCACAGATGTGAAACATGTGGCACAGAGAGGCGCATACAGTAGCAAAATCCTTCCCTAGTATTGGAGCCAGACCTTAAAATAAGAACTGTAATATTTTTACACTGACAGTGCACATTCTTCCAGATAAGGTGGAAATAGCCCCTCTTGTCTGCTGGGCTGGACCCAGTGTGGTGAAAAGCCCAGGAAAGGTTCCTGATGATTTCACGGGCTTTGGATGGAGCCCAGTGTGATGATACTCATTTCCTATCATACATTTCCTTCTAATTAAATGAAATAGGTCACAGGGGGAAAATGAAACAAAAGACAAATGTATTTACTTACAGTAATATCAACCCCCCAAAAACAGCAATCAAAAACAAGAGAAAAGATAATACAAAACATACTGTCTCTTCATTAATGTGAAATTATGTCTGTTACCAGAGTCTTAATTCATTCCTGGGTGATCTTGGGATTTTTTATACCATGGAAGAGGGAGACTGTTATTTAAACATAAGAAAATGGAGGCTTAACTTCTTTTGTCTAAATAACTGGCAGGAATAATTCTAATTTTCTTTTGCTCAACTTCACATCACCACACCATGCTGCAATCCTCTCGCACCCTGATCACAGGACTTTCCCATCTTCTTCCAGTCTCCTTGCTCTCTGAAAGCATCACAATTTGGCTCACACTTTTAAAAGTGAAACCAAAGTGCAATTTGTGTTTCCAAAATGTAGACCCGAGGACAGGGAGGTCACTTGACCCTATCAGCAGATCTTAGCTGTCCTAAATTCCCTTCTCCTTTCCATTAATTTGATACCGATGTATCTTTGATGCACATAGGGATTTATTCCAGCATATTCTTGATTAACTTTCACCCCAGTGAGGGCAGAATCATGCTACTCTCCCTATTGCTTACCAGGAGTGTGCAATTCATCCTACCCTTGCCTTGCATCATTCCATGTCCCCAGGCACACCAGACCAGATCATCTACTTCTGTGCCTCATTCAGTACAGCATCCCTTAACTTCATGACAAGAACTGAAGGCACCTGCCTTCTATTAAGTCCTTGGTAACATCTCATAACCAGCAGGATTTCTTCCCAATGAAATGGAAGGGAAGTGGATCAGATGCCCACATGAATGCCCAGGGATTTGCCCAGCCATGAGGCAGGTCCTCAAAACCTCAGACTAGTGCATAAACTTCATCTTATGTGTGTTGTCTACTGTGTGTGTTATCAGGACAGGACTTTCTAAACTACAGATAACACAGTACTCACAAAGCACAGTAGTCACTATTTGACCTTTTTCACTGACAATCTAGCAAGTAGATTTAGTTTTGGGCAGGATATGTTTTTCTTTCTAAATGAAAAAAAAGCTATTGAAAAAACCTATGCAAATGAACAAAACCTACAGAATAGGTCCCATTAAAACAAAACCAAAAACAAAACAAAAACAAAACAAAACAAAAAAAAAGGCAAAAGTCACTGGAAGTCCTGCTATGTTGCCTGTATTTCCTTTAGCTGAGGGAGACAGCCTCAGTGTAGCCCTGGAAGGGCTTGTTCCTGACAGAAATGGTTCATTATAGATGAAACATATTCCTCTCTCTACAATATTATGGGTAGAGCCACATCCATTTGAGGAAAATAGGTCCTCTCTGGACCTCCTGCAGGAGCTCTCTTTTGCTATTCACTCTGGTGCTTGCTGTGTAGCAACCCAACAGCCCCAACCAGTCCAGCCCTGGTGAAGGTAGGAACATCCCACAGCAGCCACACAGCGGGTCTGGATCATTTATAACATCCCTTGCTCCTCTGGCACTTCTGTTTGGGCCTGATGAGCCTTGTTGGCTTCCCAGAACTTAACAGAATTACCAGGCAATGCCAAAGAAAGACAGGAGAAGGGCTGCTGGCCACACAGCCAGAGTCCTTTAACACAAATCCTCTGCACAAAGGATTACTGGGTTGGGTCACACTCACTCTGGATGGCCAGTGCTTCTGGGAGTTGTTCCACTGATTTAAGTGGATAGATCATCCAGTCCAGCTTCATGGACTTAGAGCAACCGATACCTGCCACCAAGCAAAAGAAGAGCCACCAGCCTTGGCCCATAAATGAGATATGCAAGGGCGATGAAGGTAGGGCAAGTGAAAGAAACACAATGCTGTAGGTGAAGTGCTCCTTGTTCCCCCAGCAACCCTCTTGTGTGTGCTGCAAATGCAAGGTGGGCTCGCCTCCTGCTGCCTTGTCCCCCTTCTGCACAGCCTGTTCCATGCCCAGCTGCAGCTGAGCCTATCCCAGGCTGGCCTAACCCTGAATGGAAAAATTCCCAATTACTTCAGTGAAGGGGGCTCTGTATCCTCAGGCAAATGTGGGAGAGCAAATTTTGGTAGGGCTATGATTTCACTGCCTGTGTGCATAGGACATCTCCTTTCCTACACAGAGGAACGCTGGCCACCCTTCCCACTTTTTTGGTTCTCAGTGTTCATCACTGCACCTGGAGTTATCTCCCATTTACCAAGGAGTTGATTTAAGTGTCTGACTCAGTCACATATGTTTGGCTCCCTTATTCAGAGTAAGATTTGGCCTACTAGCTGTGAAAACAGCTTATATCACATGTGCTGCAAAGCCTAGCCAGAACAGGCTGAATAAAGGATGAAGTTTAATCATGGAAATGTTGACCTACAAATAGAGAACAAAATGTTAAACCACATGGTATAGGGTGCTGCACGCCCCAAATATCAAGGAGAGGGAAGAAGAATTGAACACATTTGGAAAGTAAAGCTTACTGTTTGGGGTTTGTTTTGTTTTTTTACTTCTTCTTTCTGCATATTCGGAGAGTCAGACCCACACTGTTCCCGCTCGCGATGACACCCTGGCATCTGAAGAACAACATGACACCCACCACAAAATGCTGCTGTTGGCTGGCGCCGTCTAAAGCAGCGAGGTTTGGTGAGGGAGGTGAGACTGCCAAAGGCAGGCGAGTGAGGGTGTCACAGAGTGGGACCCGGCCGCCTGTGTGACTCCGGTCTATGGGACCTGTACAGACCGGGGGGAGGATTAAGACCCCTTTCATCCTCTGTCCTTGAAAACTAGTCCTGGGTTACCTCTTACAGATGGGGGGCAGGGGAATGTCAACACTATTTACACATCATCTTTCAGCTGGGACATCCTCACCTTTGTGGGTTTCACACAAAGAAGGGCAGTGTTTTTGGCAGAAAATCCATTTCCATTTTTAATCATAGCCATCACACAAATGGTTCATCTCACAGGATGGGAAAACTTTCTCATAGGCTTTATTTAACATAATTTTGGATGTTGCAAAGGACAAAGAATAAATATTTTAATCAATCAGCTTGCTTTCAATAACTTGTCAGCTTTGTCTTTAGGTACACTACATTTTATACAAACGTAGTTAACAGCAACCGGCCAGGCCTTACTGACTGACAACTGTTCTTTACAGGATTTCTATGTGCCAAGGAGCTGGACAGTAATATCCATTTGGTATTCATGGAAAGTACTTGCAGAACAATAATGACAATAATTGCTTCTGATTCTTGTGTTTACAACACTGCCAAAGTATCATTAGAGCCTTATTTATAGATAATAATGCTTATTAATCACACATATTCGAATTTTGGAATGTATTAGATTAATATTCTTTTGTAACTTGGTTCTGTACTAATGCTATGAAAAGCACTTTCTGAATGCAGCCCACTGGGAAGTGCTTGCCTCGGTAAAGTAAAAGCATCCAAGCCATCTGCAGGTGAGGGACAAAGGGCGTACCTCTTCCTCAGCAGGCAAACACGAAAGCCGGACACACCCATTCCAAAAGCAGCTCCTTTGGATTAAAATCAGGGGCAGACTCCTGAAAAAAAATACTGTGAAAGGTGTGATAGAAGTGTTGCTCTTGAGCTTGCTTTTTGATGCTCTGTGAAAAGGTTTGCTTTCTACTGCTTTATAAAGAAACTGGGTTTGGAAGGTGAGGAATAGATCCATCTATCATCTCACTCTTTAACAGCGCATTCTACCCCATGGGTGAGTTTAGCACGGACCTCGGGATTCCTTATCAGTCAAGAGGTTGGTAATGAGAAATATAAGAAATACACTACAAAAAACACTCCTCATTTTTGTTATTAAATAATTCCAGCTTTTCTATATCAACATCTTCTACAATTCAGTAGCATGATAGAAGGAAAATAGATTTTTAAAAAAGACATTTACAACAAATGAAAGTGCCACCCAAATCTAAATACCAACTGCCCTATATTCATATCCTCCTTTGTTTCCCTGTAGCCCATTACAATGCTGAAAAATACACCAAAGCAACTGCAGTACCAAACTCTCCAATTTTTAGTGTGTGACCAGCTCCATAAATTTTTGTTTAAATAAATAAAGTCCAGAACAGTATAGAATGTTTTATTATTCATATTATTATTATGTTCTTTGAGATAGTTCTTCAAGCAAATTTACAGAGACTCTGTCAGTTTAGAGATGACATTTCCATCTGTTTGCTTGGGTTTTTTCCTTTTTACCCACTAGCCGATGTAATGTAACTACTCTAACACCAGAAAGTAGAGGAACTGGGAAGTGGAGGAGTGGGTGTTGTATTTTGTGTGTCCATTTTGTGGTTTTTATGGCGCTCCCTGCACGCTGAGGATAACCTGTTACTAAGTGTCACAGCCCCATTGTCTCCAGGGATTTTTACAGTAGCAGGGAAAAAAAAAAAAAAAAAAAAAAAAAAGGATTAAAACACAGAAGCTTTAAATTGTGAAGAACACTTGTGGCTTTAGTGCAACTCCCCCAAGCTGCCCCTAGCCAGTATGTTTTAACAGACAAAATTACAAAGTGATTTTGCCCCTTTAAAATGTGTTTCACCTATTAATATTCCAGTGTGCTTTGCTTATTGTGTTTAGAAAATGCCAGTATTGAGGTTTCCCAGGAATTTCAAACCTATCAAGACAGCCAGTGCTGAGTACAGCCCAATCATTTCTAGATGAATCCAGAATTTAAAATTAAAAAAAAACCAATAGAGAGATTAGAGATGAAACCAAAGCACAAAGTTGGTGTCGGGATGCAGAGGGAAGCCCCATCTTTATGGATTCCACACAATAAAGCGGTGCACCCCTCCCATCCCAGAGACCACAGCTCCTGCTGGGGGCCATGGGGCCAGCTTGTCCTGGGCATTGCTGGGAGGAAGCTCATGGCTTCAACCACCACTTGCAGACAAAGGAATTATTCCCCGAGCGTGGGCACAAGGGGTGCACAGAACTTTGGATTGGGCTCCTTTCCCACTTGCAGCTCAACACCATCCAGCCAAAACTGATCTCAAAACTTGACAGTGCTGTGCTGGGGGGACTTTTATCAATAACTAGTCATGGGTTTTGGTTCTTCTGCTAGTCCTCTTCTGAAAAGAAAACCCGTAGCCCCCGGTGCACACACCTGCTACAACATTCACTGGCACACAAGTGTCTACGGATACTCTCCTCTCCCCAGCCTTTGGTGGCTCCTCAAAATGTTTGCTATATTTTCCTTAGGTTTCAGAGTGTCGCAGTGCAAAAAGCTGTCCCTCTAACAGGTGTTAGAGATCTGCATCTTATTCTTTCCTAACAGTAATAAAATAGCTGAAAGAGTTCTGTACAAGGATCCTAATTTCAGAAAGGCAAATCAGCAGCATATAAAATCATAATTCACTCTATGCAGATTAGATTTCTTATTTTCTTAACTGAGTAGTGAAAAAAAATTTCTATTGTTTCTGTCTGGTTTTTTTCAGGGCAGTAGTAGTTTAATAATTGCTTCTACCTCTTAGAAGAAAAAGGCAAAGCAAACAGTTACCACATGAGGAAAGGTATGTTTGCCTTTTATATTCGTATGGCTGATGCTAAACCCACACAAAGATAAAAACAGACATTTCCAGCTATAGAATTTTACCACTTTTTATGGCCAGAGATACACAAGTCAGATTTCCGT
Source organism: Corvus brachyrhynchos (assembly GCF_000691975.1). NCBI lineage: Eukaryota > Metazoa > Chordata > Aves > Passeriformes > Corvidae > Corvus > Corvus brachyrhynchos. The sequence continues at coordinate 4,078,379 of NW_008238464.1, forward strand.
GTCGACATTTGACTTTCTAAAGAAAAATGGGCACTTTTTTTAATACTGAGTTTTCACAGTTCTCACTGAAGTCAAATGAAGGGGTGAATACCCAATGCCCTTGAAAAATAGTTGCTTTCCCACAGTATCCCTTTTCTGTACCTATAGGAATCCCCAGTAGGAAAAAGCTGTCCCTCTTGCACAAAGTAAGTAGATGACCCTACAAATACGGCTCATATCCACCATAAATTTCAGCATGAGTCAGAGTATGCAAAATAAAGTCTCAAGCAAAAACCATCCAAACAAGCAGCAAAATCACCCCCCTAACATCAAATGGAGTTGCTGCAAGTTGCATTTTTGAATTTGTCGATATGGGATAGGAAAATCAAGACAGAAGAGTTTTGACTGGCTTGTTCACTAACCACAACTCAGTGGTCACAAAAGATTAAAAAAGAAAATTCAACTGGAAAAGTTCTAAACATAGAGGAAGTTTCAAAAGTGTCTTTTTGTAGTATCATTTTATTTGCTATATTTCTCAATAGGACAATATTACTCTGCTTGTATTTAATATTGGGTTTATTGTCAAATAATTATTCTTTCTGCTATTGGATTGCATGATTATTGTGTGTTTATCCTTCCAGATATGTATCATGAACATTTTTCTTCCTTAGTTTTATATCATATACAACTGCTAAAGTCTGGAATTTGTAGTTTCCCATAGTCTTCATAGAACTGTAAGACACAAGCAGGAATAAAAATAAAACCATACCTTTTCATCAAGTAGTCTGCTAACCAAAAGGAGAAAAAAAAAGCTTTGTCTATTTCTAAATAGTCCTCTAGGAGTCTTGTACTATGTGCTATATATCGTGTGGTTTCTCCCCCTGTTATGACATGTCTGATTACTTTAAAAAAACTCTCAAAAATGTTGAGGCACAAACCTTTGTATGGAATACTTTTAGTATGCTTTTTATTCTGACAAGATTAATAATTATCCTATAAGCATGACACAGTGTTTTAAAATGTTTTTTTCTGCTATGAGTTAGGATTGTGCACATAAATGTGGAAAGAAAGGTTATTTCACAGCAGAGAAATGTATATTTAAACAAACTGTGATTAAATGGTAAAATCGCTTTAAAAAGAAAAGCATGGTTTTTTTCTCATCACTGTTCTTCTGAATTTAAAATATCCATAGTGAGTTTCCAAAGGACACTGGGCATTTGTAATGGAAACACAAGCTACTGAAATTAATGGGAGATAATTGAGAGAACCATAGCAAATGTCCCAGAGCTTTGGCCAAAACTGGACAGAAAAGGATCCGCTTGCATAGCAAGTGACAACTGTGTCCTCTCCCCACCATCACCACCATGTATTCTTCTGTGGCACCTGCAACTAGCTCACAGTGGGAGCAAGTGGCTATGTGGGAACCAGTCTACAGACTAACCAGACTTTTGCTGTCCTTCAATGAGACACTTCACAAGTGCTTACAGTCCTCATGGCAGTCTTAGTCTTTCCCAGAACATAGAGCTGCCCTTTCCACTAAACTCACATCCAGCACTTCCCATTGATGCAAAGACAAGGGCATGGGGTTTATTTTGATCATTCAAAATGCCCAGTAATACGTGTCCTACATATTAGTATGTAGTGACCACAATTATTGCTGGCCTGATTCACTAGAGTCAAAGTGTATAGGATTTACCCCTTAGATGGCTGAGGCATAAGAGCAAGGTCAGTGTGGCCCTCAGACCTAACTCCATTCACATCAAATAAATGCAAAAATAATCTCTCCATTTATATTAAGGTCTAATGGAAATACCTCAGGGAACAGAATGAGAGCTAGATCCTGCTCATTCCAATCAATCAAAACTCCAGGTGGTTTCAATGAATGGGACAAGCAAGATTTGGCCCATCTGGAGCAGCACAGGTTTGGCTTCCAGAGGCTGAGCTGTACCTGCTCGTTGGAGAAGGACAGTGAAATATTTGAGCCAATATACTTCAGACTAAGGAGACAACCAAGGATAACACCTTGTCTGCGCTTGAATGGATGGCAAGGCAAGCAGTGGCACCCAATTTGCCCCTAAGCTTTAGTGTTGGGCTTCAACCATGGTACAGTCTTTCTACTAACTTTACTTGTAGGGGTAATTTTAAAATAACTTAATGCCAAGTGCCAGAGGGCTCACTTTTTCACAACATTAAACTGAATCATATCAACTCCCATTCTAAATATAAAATATGATTGCATTACTCGACTTCATACTCTTTATAAAGGCCCCATTGTGGTGGGGTTTCACAAGGTATAAAAACCCATGCTGGTATTATGGGCTATATCAGTCCATTTCATCTAATTAATCATCTGTTTTAAAATGTTTTTCTTGTATCGCAGTAGCAAAAATAAAATAAGTGTTCTTTTTTATCATTTCCAAAATTAAATTCATATTCCATAATGACCACATTTCATGTGCAAAATAACAAGTTATGCTTACATACCTGACTTCCCTTCTTTAGTGAGTTGCTTCATTTGTAAAACATTGCGTATAAGATTGGAACCTAAAATGAATTACTTGGTTTTTCTTGATATGAAATCTTGTTTAAGTTCACAGCAATTTTAAATATGATACATTTAAAATATTAATATTTCCCATATATTATTCACTGACTTTCAGGTTTCATCTCAAGTTAGTGGCACTTCATATTTCAAAGGAAGAACTGTTTCTTATTTTCAGTACTAATGTTCTATTAATTCACTTTGTAATATCATTCTAGTTCAGACAAATAAAATTGCACTAAATTGCTTATGCCAAGAATCATGCTAAAGTTGTTGGCGCTATATAAAATTCCATAATCCATTACTATTTTATAAGTTTTTTATATCAGTGGCATCTCTTTAGGCATAATTCATAGTCCCATTTAGTTAGTTCTAGGAGGACAAATACATGCAGAGGGATTTTTATGCTGAGATGACGGTGTATGTATAGGTATTTACAGTAAAGTCTGTAATTTAAGTGACTTTTGCAATGCACCAGATCCAAACTCCAAGTGAACTACCTTAACAGCTTTTCCTTTATGAATATTTTTTATTTTGGGCAGTTTTCTCTTCCAGCATGTTTTTCATCACACACATGTATAAACACATACGTACGCACACACATACATTTGTGAAAAATAAATTTGTGTGCATACAGAAATACTTAAAAATGCCTCATATGCATATTATGCAACATATGCCATTCATGTAACCGCTACATACAAAAAGAAAATTCATTTTATAGATACAAATAAAATATGTGAAAGAAGTCCTTAAAAGACCCATAAAGGCCTCAACATAGATAGAGTCTTCATCATATCCAAAGAACTGAAAGAACCATGGACATAAACAAATCTTTTTATATGTCCATGTATATTTTATATACTTTCCATAAAGTCCACGTGGCCACATAGCTATTTCCAGAGATGTGGATGAAAGTTATACCTGGATAAGATGAAAACTCTTTAATGAGTAAAGCAGCATCTAATCCTATGAAATGCCTTGCTGAAGTGAAATAATTGCAAAGTGCTGGAGCGAGAGTAGCAAACAGCAGTAAAATCACTTGTAAATAGATGTGAGGAACTATAAATACACCTTAGTATTTGTATAGTCGACTTTCTCTGACTGTCATCAGAATCAGATGTTCAGGAGGCAGAAAGCAAACTCCAAGGAATGCAGGTTAATACATATATAAGAATATATAGTCTGTGGCTAAGTTTGCAACATTGTTAATAATGTAAGCTCCTTTTTTAATGCCTAGTATTTGCTCCCTTAGCAATTTTAAAAATAAGAAAATTTGATCTGACTCTTATAAAAAATAAATTGCAAAATAACTGATGCAAATCCCTGTCACTTGTGAACACAATGAAATTATACAGAAAGAAGCAAATGCTGGAGAGGCTCCTTCTCAAAAATAGAAATGAATGCCCTGTTCCTATACAGTCCTCAAATGGCAGGATTTTGAAACATGAATTAGACCTCGAATGCAAATTAACTTCGGAAGGCAGGGAGAGGAAAAAAAAAAAAATCAGAGACATACCAAGTCAAACGCTCCTTTTCCTGCCTATCTCGTCCGCAATGGTAAAATAGGCTAAACAAAACAAGTGCACATCAAGATAGAGCCAATTAAGGAACAGAGAGCGGGGGGAGAGGGTGGAGAGGAAGGCACCTCACTGAGCACATGGGGAGTGGGAGAGCAGCATCCCACCATACCTACCTTATGAGTGTTCAAAGGAAGACTACTGGGGTAAATTGGAGCCAGCTTTGATTTTTGCCATCCGGTTGCACCCGGGATGCGGGGAAATGGGGTGGGGCAGAAGGGTCGGTCTGGGCGGAGGTAGACGGGCGATCAAAAAAGTGGGGATAAATACTGAGCGAGGGTGACAAACCCTATGCAAATAATTGGGCTTTTTTTTTTTGAGGGGGGGGTTGGTATGAGAAAAGGCACCGTCAGTGGCGAGGTGAGTGGGTCCCCGCACACGCGTGGGGGAGGGCGAGGGGAGTCGTGCGGGGCGCGGCGGGAGCGCCGGCGCGGGGCAGCGCAGCCCACGGAGGGGCGCGGGGCC
>NW_008238464.1:4083355-4085425 GCF_000691975.1 Corvus brachyrhynchos
GGCTCAGCTCCCCTGCGCCGCTTCCCTGTCTGCAGGCAGAGGGGACAGATACCAGCAGGCCAGGGCAGGGTGCGGGGCGCTGTGGGGTCGGGACCACCTCCGCCCCCCCTTTTCCGCAAGATCCCGGGGCCGGGACGGGGCAGGAAAACCCCACGCTAGGAAAAGGGATAAGGCACCTTCGGTCGGCCTAGCGATGCCAGAAAAGACAGGGGCAGGGAGAGGAGTACGGGACACGTCGGCCACAAGGCAGTGGGCAGGACCGGTCGTGAACGGGGGGCCCGAGGCAGAGCCAAGTCCCGCGGGGGTAACCGGGTCCCGGGACGGCGAGGGTAGGAGGAATGATCGGCATTTATAACGTCGGGGGAGGCTCACAGCCTTTCAAAGAGTTTCAGCTGGGTGAGTGGAAATGCCTTCTGCCCCTTTCACATATGGAAGCACAGCTATCTTTGAGGGGGAGGAGGGAAAGCAATTTTTTTTTTTTTTTTCTGCTGGACAGTGGATCTCTTTGAGCCTATTGTCATGTCCTGTGGCTGCAATTATAAATAAACTTTCTTTCTGCAGAGAGGACGTAGCTGAGACTGAGGGTCTGAAGCTAGCAAATGGCCAGCAGCTACCCTGATCTTTGCTGGCCCATGCCAGAGAGGTGGTGGCCTGGCCCTGTACTGAGAGACTGTAGGCACAGCATGCTGCATGCTTAATAACTGGCCTGGGAACATCTTCCCTTCTTTCAACTATTCCTACCCAGTCCAAGACAGTTTCCTTCCGAAGCTCATCCCCTCAAAGGCTGTCTAAATTCAACTTCAAATACTCATGTTCATATCTTTTTAATTTTTTTTAATTATTTCCCTACTACGCCTGTGGTCCCATGTTTAAAAAGCAAAGCTGCTCAGTGGGCTGAGATCACAGGTACCATCATGGAGGCCCATGGTGAGTGTCAGTAAAAAGCAAGAGAGAATTGAGTCCCAGGCGAGATTACTGTGCTGGTACACAACCATGTACGGCCTTGTCCAAGCCTTCTACAGCACCTGCCACGGCAAAGGTGTTGCATGTAAAGGCCTGAAAATATTGACCATAGTCATTATTTTCATGTGCATAAATATTTTTGCTTATTTTATGGCTCTGCGCATGTGTGTGTGTGTGCAATACATGTATGCATGCACACACAAACACATTTATATCTACGTATATATTCAATAGTGATGGGCCTGTTAAACTGAGCAGTGATTTCTCTCCTACAGATAGTTGTATAATACACACATAGTGATGATACCTAAGGTGTTTGGGGGTGGGGATGCATAATATCTTATAAATTTGAAGTTTTTATCAGGCAGAGCAGATTACTTTAAGCGTTCAATTTCTCAGCGATCCAATTTTATTAGGATTTACTATCATTTGTGCTGCGCATCCCTGGGGAAATAATGCTTTGATTAATGTAATCCTGGGCTGGGATCCGCCACATGCCCCTCTCCCAAGAGAAGGGCCCTGTTTGACAAACAAAAATAGAGCAGCAACTATTGCAATCTGCACTCACCTTTCGTAAGCACATAGACCCACACACGCACACACACACACACACACAAAATATAACCCTCTCCTCCCCCCAACCCCAAATACAATAGCAGCATCTCAAAACAATGTGCACTTATTCATTTACACACAATGACTCTGATTCAATGTGGGCTGTACAGTCCAGCCCTCTAATGCACAGAGACGGCCCAAAAAGGATTCTGCTCTGTCCCCTGCTGAGAAGCTGAAGCATCTCTGGGAAGCTCAATGCTTCTCTGTATTTCAGGCTCTCCTTGGGCTCCCAACATTTCTGCCTCTTTGTTTCCCAATGCAGGCCTTGCAACAAACCGATTTCAAGCCTTCTCCTTCAGGCCCGGGGGCTCTAGAAGGTGTCCCTCCGAGGCTCCCTGGCACCCACCCTGGGGGGGACATGTACCTCTCTGAACGGGCCCTGGTAAGTGAATCACAGCCAGGCACTCTGCTCAGCTCACAAGGAGAGTGGGGGGACGCAGAAAACAACGTCAAACAGAAAGACTTGTCATACACATTTTTAAAGGGGGGGGG
>NW_008238464.1:4085463-4086577 GCF_000691975.1 Corvus brachyrhynchos
CCCCGCTTCCCCTCACTCCCCCCCGCTCCTTCTGTTTATGTCAAAGGCTGGCAGGAACAATAGCGTTTAAACAGAAGTAAACATGCCCAGATCAGAGCTCAACCCCAGAGAAAGGGAAAGCTTTCTTTACATCCCTAGGTGAACGGGCCCGTGCTTCCCCCTTTCCTCCTTCTCCCCTCACGCCCACAAAACAACGCCCATACCCGGCAGCCTAAATAGCGGTTTAATGTTGAATTTCTTCCCTCCACCCCGCCGGAACAAAGCGGGTGCCACTGCATCTGAGGAAGATATGCAGTCTCAAAAAAGGGCTCTGGCCACACTTGGGCCACTCTTCCCCAAGTCCGGAGTAATAAATCCAGGGGAAGAAGGAGGGGAGGGATCTCCAGGCTGGAGATGAGGAGGGATGCGGTTTGCGCCGGGGTTTTCAATAAGCTGCTGCTCTCTCCTTCGTGTTTACCCACTGACCCCCAATACGGTGACTCAGCGATTACCGAGCACTGGGTGTCTATGTGTGTAAGGGTGTGAGGGGGGGGGCGGGGGGATTTCCTCCCCCTTTTCCCTTTCTTTTCTTTCCTGATGAAAAACGTTGCAATTACATTTCTGCATGCTGATCTGAGAGTTCAGGTAACAAGCCTTAAACGCGTTATCAGGCGCTCGTTAAAGAGGGGAGAGAGAAGTGAAGGGGGCAACAAATCCAGACTTACATGCCTGGATGTATGTACACCTATATATGTGCGCACTTATATATGCATATAGATACATATTTAAGTAACAGACTGCTACAAGAAGAGATGGGGTGTTGTTCGGCCCGAGTGCCTTCACCCTGGCAGATGAGGGAAGATACTCAATTTAAAACATCAACCAAACTAGAGAAGAAAGAGCAAGATGCGCAAATCACTCCAGGGAAAAGTTATTTAGACGCAATCTCTAGATTTTCCCAGTGCAAACTGACTCTCTACCAGGTTTGATCCAGTTTTTCTGCTCCCCTTCCCCCTCCCACCCCGGGGGGAACCATCCTATTTCGCGTTTTCCTTCTCAGAAGCAGCTGCCTCTGGCCCGCCCGCCCCGCCCTGGGGGGCGTTTGCCGGGCCCCCGGCGTGGCGCGGGGCCGCTC
>NW_008238464.1:4086769-4090070 GCF_000691975.1 Corvus brachyrhynchos
GAAAGCGCGGCGGGGGTGGGCCCCCCCCCGGGGACGCGGGGTGGCAGCGGGCTTTCAGGTTCCAGCCTTCGCCCCCCACCACTGCTACCCCCCTAACTCTTGGCAGGCGGCAAGAAATTGTTTCAGAAGTCGGATGGCGGGGCTGAATTTAGAGAGGGGAGGAGGGAATAAATGCAAGGAGATGATGAATAACGTTAACTTTTGACTGTAGGAGTCATGATGGAGTTGAGCGAAGCTGCGGGGAAATATGTCACTTAATCCCAGGGCTACTGAAGTCCCTTTTATCAGACGTCGTGATGCTGGAATTATATTGATGTAAAGGCGACTGAGTACTTAAAAGTATCCAACATCAGGCAAATATATAGATTTGGAGGAATGGGTGTAAAATGAAGGCACGTACAAACTAATCACACGACCGTGAAAACCCCAAGTGGGTTAGATAAATATAAATAGATGTGCATTAAAAAGAAAAAAAAAAAAAAAAAGGAACAAGTAGAAAAAGTACAATGTATAAACAGAAAAATTTAATTGGTTAGTTTGTATCATAAAATATCATGAGGTCTGCTCAGGTAGGCACGATAAAACTGTAGCTGCTGCATTCACACAAGGAGAACAGACAGCGTGTGCATGTTTGTGTGCAATGCCAAAAAGAGCAGCCTTAAGGTTGACCTACTGCAATCTGCACTGAGCTCCTCAGACAATAGACAAGTTCAAATGTCAAAAAATCTAATAATAATAACCAGAGCTGCCAAACTGCACGAACTGTTTTCTGGTGTATCACAATTATTCACCCTCTTATCCACTAAAAGACTGCCAGTCCTTATGCGTGTAAAAGAAAATCTATGTAATGCATATGGATTTTTTTTTTTTTTATCACATGTGAAACGCCATTGAGATGGCAAGCACGCAAATCGGAATGATATCATGTCTAATAAAAGAAGGGCTAAGGTTTTCACTGTCTCTTTTAAAAGACTCCAACTTGTAAATCCCCTTTTAATGTCGCTACATGCACAATTATTCTTATTAATAAAAATCTACATGTTCAAGGGTCTGGATTGAAACTATGTATCCCTCTGATTTTAACATCGGTGGGAGCATTAGGTTTCCATCATATGTAAGGTGTCCACGTTGAGCTCAAGTCAACTGGTAGATTGTTCCATTCATTTGGCAACTCTCATTACAGTCCGTGTGAGGTGAACCCTGAGCAAGACACGTTGGGTAATATCAAAATTATGCAGCTGGGAAATAAAGGAATCTTGCTTTGCATGTGCAGCTCTGTATTATTGTTCTAATTTATTACAGAACCCGAAATGTTTTGTTATGCTCAAAACAATAAATAAGGTTCCGAGTGAAGCCTTCAGAATAAAAGGTATGGATAAATGATCCACCAGCCTATTGTGTTTATCGTTAGTATCTCAGCCTTTAAAATTAATCTGTGTATTTTCCTATTTTCTCCAGATTGGTTAGTGTAATATCCCTAGTGCTGCTATCAACGTGGTCATAAGAGCTATGAACTACAGCATGGGTAAGCTTGAAAAACCCAGAGCAGATCGCATTAGCCAAGAACACTACATATCTGGAAGCCAGTCAACTTCACGTTTGCAGCTGACTGCTGTATTATGCACGAATGTGTTTTACATATAGCAGACTGTATACGGAATATGTCTTTATGTTTAACATTTTAATTTGTAAATGCTAATTAGGCAGTTGGTCTCCACGGTTATATTAGTACATACCTAATCATTTCCCACTATAAGTAAATGAATACTAAATACGGTAAACACTTTCTTTTCACTATTTCCACGACAGTATCTCTTCTACATCCATTTTCCAAAGGCGTCCATTCGGACAAAATAGGCATGTATTTTAAAAAGGGAGAGAAAAAAAATGCACTCTGTAGCACTCTTACAGCTGGAGTGCCACGGCAGGCATGGAGCCGGCAATCCTGGCCGGACCGGACTCTTCCTAAGTCAGCCAGAAAAGTTTAGTTTTGCCGAATTAACTTGTTGCTCGTTTTAGCGTTAGTTTTTCTCTTCGCTTGCGGTACCCAGAAGCCTGCTGCTGCTAACTGGTGCAGGCATACAGCAGAGGAGCCGCACTTCCAAATCCTGTTTTGTTTAAAATATAACGCAGGTTACACTTGGAGGACTGGGGGAAGGGGAGGCAGAGGAAAGCTGGGGGAAATCCGTTCAATCCCGACCCCGGGATGATGAATTTTGCTGGGGTCTTTCAACTCCAAAACCCACCCGCTTCACAGGCGAGGGAAATGTTCACTAAACTGCTGCAAATCTCAGGCAAGCAACCGCGTTTCTGACGAGAATTGCGCTCTGGAAATGTGTTTTAGTAGTCTGGAATATTGCTAGTTCTTATTGCGCCAAACGCGGTAGGTGGAAAGTTTTGTTCATGTCAATATCTCAACCATTTTACCTCACGTTCAATACACATGGAGACTTGACTCCGTTTACCAAATGAAGACTCACGAACACTGAACACTTTAAATGAAAAGTAATTTCTTGTAGGTCGTTTTCTGTCTTTGATTACTTTTCTCTCTCTCTCTCTTTTTTTTTTTTTTTCCCTGCGTATCTGTTAGATTTTTAGATGGGGAGTTCATCTTGCCAGGTTCTATCATATTTATGGGCTGTGTGATTTCCAGAGTTTCAGTTGGTCTTTCCTTTATGGAGGCAAGAAATAAAACTTTCCTAGTAGCACGGAAACTGCTGGGGCTCCACCACGGGGGAACAAAGTGGCTTCAAGCTCCCGCCCCTGTGCCCACCGCTCCCCGCCCGTCCCGGGGGTGCAGGTGCGTTGCAGGATGCTGCAGCCACGCGGGTCCGCCCGTGCCCAGGATCCTGCCAGCGGACGGGGGCGCGGGGGATGAGAAGAAGCCGTTTTTGGGCAGAAATATCACCAAAAAAAAAAAAAAAACCCAACCCCCCTCCCCCCATAAAAAAAACACCCCGAAAACTGAAAGCCACCAACTAAATTTCTCAGTTCTGTCCCCTCTTGCAATCCGTTAGGGAGGGAAGCAGAGAAAAGAAGTAAGGGGCTGAGGGTAGGCGTGCTTGGGAAGGGACAGAGACCCGAGCTGTGTCGAGCTAAGTTGCGGCAGCTGTCGATGTTGGTTTTAGCTGAGGTTAACGTGCGAGTGTCCCGGACGGCGAAAACTTGTGCCGGGTGCGCGGCCGGTGCGGGCAGAGCGGGAGGCGGGGGGAGTCCGGCGTTCCCTCTGTCGCTGGCTCCCGCAGACAGATAAGTCAGGAAGGGATAGGGGGAGGAGTGGCCAGCTGGAGGGGGTAGGAAG
>NW_008238464.1:4090469-4091447 GCF_000691975.1 Corvus brachyrhynchos
CGCGCCCAAAGTTGATTTTGTTCAGCAAGCCGTATCGTATAAAATTAACGACAGCCAATAAAATTAGCTTACATGTTTCAACCGTAAAAGTCCAAAACAAAATAAAGCTAGTTTTAGTGAAGCTAAGAAGCTCTGCTTTGGCCCCGTTCTCTCTGGCTTGAACTGGGGTCCTTTTATCTAAAGCCCAGTGCACAAACATATAGCTTAATGTGACTAGTGTTCTTCCTTTTATTTCTTTCTCTATGGCAACCAATATGTTCTGCTCAGAAATGTTCCCCCATCAAGGAAACAAATGATCTTGAGGGAGCAGCTCTATACGGCATCTGTTCCGATGGAGCACACAGAGTTAACCCCAGTCAAAAGAGACGCTGGGCACGTCAACAAGAAGTGGAAAATGAGCGATTCTTCTCCCCCCCCAAATTGAAACCTATACCTCCCTAGTTTTACAAGCCATTTTATTGATTTGGCTATCGACCGTTTCCAAAGAAGTAACTAATTCTAGGAAATTACAATGATCACCAGCTATTGTGTATCCAAAAGAGCAGCAACAGAGGTGGCAAGGAAAAAAAAATGCAAATAACACGGTAAAATTAAAATAAATTGAAGTCAAATAGTGGGATATTTAAGCTTCGATAAAGTTTTCAGGAGTGGTATCTGGCCTGTTAATTTAATCCTACATTATTTATCACACTGACCCAAACGCTACAGAAGAGTTTCAGATCATTAGACTACACCTCTCAACTGGACGGGATTCGGGGTAAGCGGTGACACAGGCAAGACTGTCAGGAGAGAGAAACAAAGTGAAATCTGGTCTCTAATCCTCCAGCCCAAATCTCCTTGGAGAATAAAATGAAGGGATGTCCTGGTTAGTTTTGATTGATTATACTCTTTCTGATGGACTTTCACTACAGAGCTCTAGATGTTGTGCTTAACCGTCTGTTCCCTAGTTACAGTATTAACCCTCTGCGTGCACCGCCA
>NW_008238464.1:4091726-4093073 GCF_000691975.1 Corvus brachyrhynchos
AGCCTACCCGAGTCTTGGTGTTACAATAATTAACAGTGCCCAGAAAAGTGAAGTAGTAACCAGAAAGACTTTCCAGCGCTGAAGAATTGCTTTGCTGCCTTGAGCTTTGGAAAGAATCCATGCTTTTTATGTAATATTTCACTAAGGTGCTTTTTGTTGCTGGTGGGATTTTTTTTCCCTTTCCCTTTCCCTTTTTTTTCCAGCCTGATTCCTTCAAAGCAGTTGCCATGGGTTTCCCTGTCTTGTCCTAAGCTTTTGAAAATATATATTCAGAAGACTTTAAAGAAAACAAAAGTAGATAAAAAAAAAGTAAAACACTTACCGATCAAACTTCCAGGATTTAGAGAAATTTTTTTTAATTTTTGATTTTAATAAGGTGACAGGGGGAAAAAAGCATGTTCTCAACTCCAGCGAAACGATCCATGTTAAGATTTTCCTTTGCACTGACTCCACTAAGCCCCGCTCTCCACTAGTCTATTATTTTCACCAAAATATATGAAAATTTATGCAAATGAAAATCAGCACTAACTGTTCTCCCCTTGTTATACTTTGGATTTTTTTCCAGACAAAACAATCTCACTCTGCAAGGGAGGGGGTGGGAAGAGTTGGGGAACGAAGTTGGTTGTTTGTTTTTTGTTGGGATATTTTTTAAAATAAAAGACCTTACTCCAGCTTGAGCTTTATTTTTTGTTGTCGCTGTTATGAGGTTGTACGGTGGTTTTTTTTATTTTGGGGGGACTTCTCCACCCCCCCCAAACACACCTTCCTTTTTTATTAAGAAAGTAGATCTGTTTGCAGAGGCGCTATCACGTTTCATCAGGCCACCTGAGACGGCTTTTGAAAGCGTGTACTGTGAAATTCATAGCAGTAATTTAGACAAAATCCTCACTGTATATTAATGAAAGACGGCCCCATGGCACCGTTCCTATCCTCCCCATTCAGTGTAAACAAAACCACGAGACTCACTCGGTTTTTGAGCCTGATCCAAGCAAAATCGGCTGGAAAGGAAAACATGGGGTTCTGGCACTGACTATTCAAACGTCTGCACCTGGAGATCTCAGATTTATTCAATGAAATCTGTGTTGGATCTTTTATATATAAAAAAAGAAACCTTTGGACGACGCATGGGAACAAATATATATACCTCTATATATACATATATATATATATATATATATACACGCATATATAAAATTATTATGTTTGGTGTTAGTTACCAGCGCCCTTAAGATCCGTATGCTTCACTTGAATGGTTTTTCTAACCCGACCTGCCACGGTATTTCGTGCCGTGCCAGCCGGGGGCTGGAGGGAGCCCCGAGCACCGGCTGCCGCGCGCGGCGGGGGCGG
>NW_008238464.1:4094319-4095190 GCF_000691975.1 Corvus brachyrhynchos
GGACTCCGGCACCGCCAGTGCGCGCTGCCAGCCCGGCAGCCAACTTCCCCGCTGGAGTTAGTGTATAAAGGATACCATATATGCACACACACATACACACACCTCTCCACCAAGGCGCTCCTCCTCCGCCTCCTCCCTCGACCAACTGCTGGAATTAAAATAAAAAGCAAAACAAACACAACCAAAAAAAAAAAAAAGACAACAAACCAAGCGAGAGAGAGAGCGGGAGAGGGAAAGAAACAATTCGCGAGGTAACGAGAAATTTCAACTTTTAAAATTTCTTTTTTACTTCTTTTTTTTTTTTTTTTTCTTCCGACCGCCTAAAGGAAAGGTAGAGAGAAAAAAATGTCTTATCCAGAGCGTGACTCTAGCAAGAAGGCTCCGGCAGGACTCTTGTTTCAAAGGGGACAAAGTGCTCCAGCAACAGCACAACTTTGAGAAATGCATCATCACCACCATCACCACCATCATCATCACAGGAAGTTTTCTTAGGACACCAACAAAACTTGCAAATAACAGAGCAAAAGGAGATCGAGAAACCGAGGAGAGAAAGACAGAGAGAGAGCCAGAAAAAAAGGAAAATATACCCACACACAAAGCCTTAAAGGAAGAAGAAAAGGAAAAGTTTCACTCTGAGAGGGGAAGGCTGAGAGGAGGAGATGTACTCCTAGGGGAGCGGAGGGGAGAAGGCACGGGGGCTTTTTGACTCCCCCCCCCCTTTTTCGCTTTTTAGCCTTTGTTTGGTTTCCTCCCTGAGAGCAGCAAACCCGGGCGAGAAGAAGGCGGAGGAAAACTACATGTACAGCTAAATATTTCTCTTTTTTTTGGAAAAAAAAAAAAGAAAGGCTAAAAAAAATAAAAGGCGAAGCGA
>NW_008238464.1:4096946-4098677 GCF_000691975.1 Corvus brachyrhynchos
TCACACAGACACACGCGCGCACACACACACGATCCAGGCTCGTTCAGACTGCTTGTGTTTATATATATATGGATATATGCGTGCATCTATATATATATAAGATCGATACCAATAGGGAGCGGTGGAGAAGGTCGATCCGAGCGAGAGCGTTTAGACCGCGTTGGGAAAACGGGGTGGAGATGCATAATGCACCAAAACTGCAGATGTGCAGGGGGGTTGGTTGGTTGGTTGTGGGGAAAGGGCTTGGGGGGGTGGGCTTGGGCTATCAAAAAAAGGGAAGCAGAAGAAAAATAATCTGGTTAATCAGAGGGTGCCTGCTGCATTCCAGCACCCTGTTTTTCTTGGCCAAACCGTAGAATTTTGGTGCAAGGCAGACATCCACTCTGAAAACATATATATCTATATAGCTATATATTCTGCAAAATGAAAGGGTCCACTTTTTCCAGGAAAAAAAAATTTGCACACAGCACTAAAAACAAGCAGGCTGAAGAGGGAAGAAAATACATATATATATATTTATCTATATATATAGGTATAGCTATAGAACAAAAATATGGAAATAAATGCCCGCACGCGGAGAAAACTGACCCTGAAGAGAAAGGGGGGAGGGACAGACGCCAGGGGGAGGGTGAGAGAAGGAGAGGTTGTTGGTCCCTAAAGTTCGAGCTCTGTAGAAGGACTTTGCATGAATTAAGGGAACCAGGGAGAGAAAGGGAAATAATTTAGGGCTGTCAAAGTCCTGCTCCTGACGGCTGCCAATCATCATGGAAGAGTCATAAAAAAAATCCACTGCTAATATTTTTTTTATTAATATTTTTATTTTTTATTTCTGGACTGATTCAGATAAAGGGATTTAGAAGGACTGAGCATCTGCAGCTGCACTTATCTGAACTTCTCCTCTCCTAAATCCGTTGCCAACTTTGATTGAATGGGTGCTGTGGATGTGATTATATAATACTGCCATTTCCAAGCAGTGTTTTTGGTAGGTTTTAATAAACAGACTTTTCAAAAAGACGGCAATATAGAATTGTTAGATCCGTTGTTGATCTAAAAAAAAAAATTTGCTTTATATTTTCATTAAATGACTTCTTTTAATATTTTATTCAGAATACCTATGAACTGCTGCAAAACGGTAATTTATTTTTTCCCCAGATCTTGTATTACGTGTTTTTTTCAGACGAGCACAAATCAAAATGAAATGAAAATATGGACAGTTGTTAGGTAATAAGGGTATCTTTTGATGTGATAATTTGATTGTAATTTAATTTGAGTAGTGATTCCGTAAGAGCTGATTGAGAAAATAAATTTGTTAGAATGAAATAGTCTGTGTCTGATGCATAAACACTGTGTCGAAAAACAACAACAAAAAAAGTTCTCTGAAGGGACATACTGCTAAAGTGAGAGAAATACCGAGGGTCCGACCTGCCGGCTGCACGGCCCGTGCTCCCCGGCAGTGCCCCCGCCTCACCCCCGCTGCTGCTTGCCCCGCGCGGGGCCGCCCCGCCCCGCGGCCGAGCCCGTGTCCGCGGCCCCTTCCATCAACCCCGAGAACCCTGTGTCACCGGGAAGGACGGCGAGATTAGAGCTCACCAAATGCTACCTTCTCCCAGAAAGGGCTGTCGCGGCTCGGTTTAGGCTGGCACTCGGGCGATACCTGAGCGCGTCCTCTGGTCCCGCGTGGCCGGTGCTAAGAGGGATGTTTCCAAAAGTTCAGCTTTGTTTCCTCTCTTT
>NW_008238464.1:4098723-4099563 GCF_000691975.1 Corvus brachyrhynchos
GGGGGGGGGGCAAGAGGGAGAAGGGGGGCTGAGCTATAATTTATTTTGACTCATTTTATGTACGTATTAATATTTGTATTTATTTTATCTTTATAATTTAAAGAAAAGGTACGTTTATTTTTTTTTTCTGATCGAATATATAGAATAATACTTTCAGCATCCTACGTGCGGTCTGCCTAGTTCACCGTTTCTGTTGTTGCTGTTGCTGTGGCTGTTGTTGTTTTAAGGGTTTTCTATGGGGTGTGAAGTGGTGTAGTCTAGTTTTGTCCTCCACTTTGCCACAGCGCTGCCATGCCTTCTTTGCAAACACACGCGCGTGTCAGTAACGTTGGAGATGCCAATAGATGCACTAGCTGACCTGTCATATTTATCCTCCGGAATTTATTGCAATGTAGGGACAAGTGAATGACCGTCTCAACTCTCTTAATTTTGCAGCGGGGAGGTTATGGGAAGTAGAGAGCTGCATCTAACGCATCCACCCGCCCCCATTGATAGTCTTCTAGAGAATAAGGTTTTCTTTTATGATCCAGCTCGTCTGTGGCTCCTTCCTCACCTTCCTCTTCCTCCCCTTCTCCGCGCCCTCTCCCTCCTGCCTTGCTTCTCTACGTGCTATTGAGGCAGGGGTTAAACCCCCAGAAAACTGCTGTAGGAACAACAAGCATTTCTTCCTTTCAGATAGGCCTTGTGTCAGTCCATAAATCAAAGCCAACCTGAGAGCCGCGCACCGGGATGCATTATTTTAACACCAGCTCGTAGTAAATATCACCGTCGGTTTGATTTGTGAAATCCGAAAGGCCCTACTGACACGGAGGAAATAAGAGGGGGGGGTGGGGGAAGAAG
>NW_008238464.1:4099663-4100028 GCF_000691975.1 Corvus brachyrhynchos
GCCCGGGCGGGAGCCGGCGGGCAGGCGGCCCGGCCGGGCTCTGCTCCGGGGGCCGGGTACCACTGACACGTGAGGTGGGATCCTGTTTTCACACACGAAGGGGAGCAGTTGTTTTAGCCGCGGAGAAAGTCTATTTAAATTTCGGAGCGGTATTTGGTTACTCGATTTGGATGGCAACAAAGAGCTAACGTTAGGCTTCACGCTGGTTTCTATTAAAAGGCAACCTTTGCGGGTTGCTGCCTCCGAAAAGCTGGGGGTTAGGCTGGAGGAGTAACGTGTGGTCGGAGGGACCGGCAAAATGTGCCCGTTCCGTGGACTTGTTATGCACAAAAAGTGAGGCCATGGGCGCTCCCCCCTCCGCCCCT
>NW_008238464.1:4100197-4101695 GCF_000691975.1 Corvus brachyrhynchos
CCCTCCGCCCCCTCCCCCGCCCCCGAGAAACTGAATCCTTTGAATGTATTTAGGAATTTCAGGGTTGTGAGTCTCTGAGATAGCAAGAGGTAGATAATAAGTGAGAGGGTTTGCGCTTAAGGGTTATATTGTTACACGTGTAAATAATGAAAATATTGTTATATATCTCCAGATCTCTTAATGAATTTAGTAATTGTATTCATTTATAATATCAGTGTTCTGTGCTTGGTAACGGAGTCGGCATCATTTTCCTCTTTTTTTTTCTCTTTTTTTTTTTTTTTTCCCCTGCCTAAAGGAAAGCCAAATGTTTCACAAAGTTATGTTTGATCAGCCTGGGTAATCCCGAGATGTGATTATTTATAGTTTACATTTTCATATCCTGCAGTCCTCTACTATGCCCCAGTCTTCTCACTCACATCCCATCCTTCCCCCGTCGAGTCTGTACACAATAAATCATTTTCAGGTGTATTTAAAATAGTCACGTCACTGCTGTTGGTCTGCGTATTTTCCGAAATTTAGCAGAGAGCTCTACTTTGGTTTAAAACCGCAGCAGTTCTTATCGGAAAGTGATCTTTACAGAATCCTTATGCTTTAATATAGTGACTTGTGTTTGCACATTACAATGCTCATAACTTGTTTTGTATGAATGGTTTTAAATGGAACGTTTAGAGAATAATTGGTTCTAATATGAAATGCAGTATATACTATTGATAATTTTATCAATAAGTGTACTATTTTAAATAACTTTAACAATTAAATTTGGGTTTTTTTAAATTATATATTTGTAAAATATTTATCCTGTTGAAAGCAACAATACATTGTTGTATTTATTCGTTTATTTTTGTAATAAATGATCAACATCTTCAAGCTACAGCAAAATCGATACTTCTATATATTTGTACAGGGATACCTTTCTAAAGCGCAGAGATGCTCGTACCCATTTGGAAGCGAGTGTAAAGATTACCTCTGTAACTGGCAAGCTGCAGGACCAAACTGTAGGCGTGAGCTTCTTCGCCACATGTACTTTAGTTTGCTTAAGTTCCAGGGTAATTAATCAAACTCTAAAAGGGATGCAACAAGTCCCGACCTCGGAGGCAGGCGTGGGGCGAGCGCTTGAGGACAGGGACTCATTCTGTTAATGCCAGGGTTGGCGAGGAGCTTGGTCGCCTGTGGCGAGAGGGATGGGTGGCTGGATGGAGCGATCGGAGGAGATGGCAGGGAGGTGGTTATTGCCCCATCGGTGTTTTCAGTTGCAGTTTGGCACAATGGAGCGGGCGCAACCTTCAATAGGCAGCGGGAGCGAGGGGAGAGGAGGGCGGCGAGCGGCCCCGCAGTGTCAATGACACAGCAGTAGGGAGTTCTTTGGTTGAGAGGCTTTGGCAACACAAAAAGCTAAAGGGTGAAGACCGAAAGGGGGAAGGCTCGCCGCCCATCCCGTCCTGCCCGACACCAAAGGAGCAGCCGGGTCCGCGGCGGTGCCCACGGGGCCTCGCCCTCG
>NW_008238464.1:4101823-4106563 GCF_000691975.1 Corvus brachyrhynchos
CAGCTGCCGCGGGTCCCACAAGTTGTTTTCCTCGTGGCGACCATTCAGCAAAACGCAGGATCCTTTCTCCAAGATTTAAATTTCGCGGATGAATTACCATACAGCGGTTGCTTAGCAACTAAATTCAAGCCGGGCTAAGAATATGCAAGCTTTTTGTATTCTCATTAATAAAAATGCCACTCTGACACAGCAACCTGACTTTGGATCACTGCAACTTCTGTAAAAGCCATAGGAGAATACAAACCGGCTCCTCCATTTAATTACAGATCAGAGTGGCTTGAAATGTGATGTTTTGTTAATCTATCTTCCTAAAAGCGATGTAAAAAATAACGGCTTTTCAAGAGCAGTGGAAAACTACTTTTTTAATGGAGCTGTCTCCTGGTGCTACTGATAGCTGCAAAGCAAAACCCTTTTTTTTAGAGTCACACTTTCAAGGAGCATCCCCCCTTCCGTTTTGAGTTTCCTGAAATTAAAAAAAAAAAAAAAAATTAAGACATTTGGAGCCCCAGGGGAAAAAAAATAAAAATAAATAAGCTGCAGTCGATTAGCGCATTAGAGAGGAGAGCTAGGGAAAGGGAAGAGGGGATTAAAAATGTCAAGGTGCAGCCCTTGCCAGGCACAGACCCACGATGCGGGGTGCAGTCTGTCCTTGCTCTGAAGCAGAAGTCTCTTGCGCAGAAATGGCTCTCTTTGGCATAAAGTGCGTGGGCACATCGGCTGGGGAGGGCGGAGGAAAAGCCTTCAGGGACACCTTGTTGAATGTTTCTCTCCAAAATTTATTTCCCCTTCTGCTAACATTTACTTTATATTGCTTTTAGATCGGCAGAGATAAGATCTTGGCCTTAGATTCTGGCATCTTACACCCAATCTCATATATATGGGAGAATGACCTCATCAGAGGAGGACTGTGTGTATAGATAGAATAATTTAAACATAGACTAGACACCTACATATAAATCTATATATAAAGACGTGTGTGTATGAGATATATATATATATACGCACATATATATGTGTGTGTATGTGTGTGTGTGTGCCTTGAGCAGTACCAAAAAACTTCCCTGCCAGCCCCGCAGACCCCAGGCAGGGCTGCCTTCCCCCGCAGTGTTCGGAGGAAGGGCGGCCCCCCGGCGGGGCAGCGAGGGGAGCCCCGGGGCGCGGCTGCACGCAGGGCGCTGGCAGCCAGGGCTGGGGCTGCCTCTCCGTGCCAGCCATCGCCGTTGTGTGGCGGGAGGGCCGCCTCGGGACCGGGCACCGGCTGCCGGGGACGCTGGTCGCTTTTGCTGATGGCTGGGGGGGTTGGTTGTGGTGATTTTTTAGCGACAAAGAGTTAAATCCAAACTTTCTTCTCCCTTCTCCCCCACTGTCCCCAACCCCGAGATTGTTAAACTTGAGCCTGAATTGTATAAACCCCAAGCCACGTTAAAAGTTCAGGCATGTGAGTTTTTTCCTCCATCGGAGCTTGTCTGCAGGAGGCAAAGGGGATCTTGAAGGTCTGTCCAAGCTGTGCAGGTCATTGAGGAATCAGGGGTTCTCCCCCTCCCCTCCACCCCGGCTTCTTTCTTTCTCTTTTAAGGTTTTCTTTTCTCCCCTGAAAGGGGGACGATGTCTTGAAGGGAGGCAGTCGAAGTGGGTAGGCACTTTCCAAACGTGAGCTTGTGATGGAGGGAGCTCTCTCTCTCTCAGCAGGATTGAGTCTGTACTCACTTTAAAACGTAGAACAGCAGACCAAAACAAAAAAAAAAAAAAAAAAAAAACCCCACATATATTAAGGGAAGAAAGGCAGCAAAGTGAGAACCTGTGAAGACTAGAGTCCCCCTGAAACTCAGGCTCACCCAAAGCTTCAGCAGAGTGTTTTGCTTCTCTCCCCAACAGTTATAGGATGAGCATCACAAGGCTATAGCACAAATAATCAGGTTCCATTCCATTTTGCTTCTCTAACAGAGTTGAGATTAAAAGCCAAAATTCGAGCACAGCCCTTACAGAGCTGTTGAATAGTGCCAGTACATATGTTTCCCGCTCACATGTTGAAAACTGTACCTTCAAACATAGGCTTGTTTCTGATAGCTTGCATTTTTTCAACTACAAGGAGAAAAAAAACTAAACAGACCTTTTCTGAATTGTTCCTATTGCGCCCATCCGTGGGTGAAAAGACAGCATTACATTGGCTCTGTACCTTCAACATAAACAGGGAAGGTTTAGCAAGACAAGCTCACTGGCATGCCACAATGGAGATCTTTATTTTAGATCCGGGGCAGTTCAAACCAGTTTGACACCAGTATTGAGCACCACAAAGTATGTGGTTTGGAACAAACTTTCCTTCGCATAGTGTGAAGTGGATTGTTGTGCTTGATCCCAGATGCTTGGCTACTCCAAGGTCCTCTCGCTGACTTTCTTGCAAGGCGCACGATACAGAGGAGGGTTTCCGCCCGCAGGGACAGTGCTTTCATATCAGACCACTGTGCCATGCCCTCCAAAGTCCAGGCATGGGGTCTCAGCAGAACTATTTCTTCCTCAAAAGGAGCCTAAGATGAGAAGGGGGAAAATGGATTAGAAAGGGGGAGCCAGCTGGGGACTGTTACCCTCCCTGGTAGTAGGTCTGCTCTTAAAACACAATGTCAAGGCACTGCGATACGCACGCGAAATGACAAAGACAGATGCTATTTCTTCCTGAGGTCCACACTGAGTGGAGAAAGTCAAAGGGTTGTTGACTGTCTTTGGTATGGGGCCATTCTTTCAAATTGAAATGAATTGATTCTAAAAAGCAGGGACTGGCTAATGGGAAACCGGGTATGTCTGCTGTATTTATATGCATCAAACTGAAATTTAAACAACTTGAGGGAACGTGGGCTGTACCAACATTTTATATATAGTAACCTTTTTGTTATTAGTTTTGGAAATACTTGGTGCTACTTCCCTGCCACCACTCCATACAGCTGCGTAGACAGCATTCAGTCCACACTACAGTCAAACAGGAACTGTTTGCTCAACAACTCCAGGTTCCATTTTCAACTGGAGTGCTAATGTACACCCTGAGCTGGTCACACAAACCCAGATGGCCTGATGTATGTAGACCATTTCACCAAGGAGTCAGATAAAATACAAAAAGTAACTGCATGACTGTAGAGTTTTGGACTGAAGGGTCTGCTGAAAAGGTTGGCTTGGTTGTTTGGATTTTCCCTCCTTCTGTGTGAGTGCTCATGAGGATCGTCTAAAGCTGAGATTGGACTCATCTCTTCACCTCCCCTCCACATTCAAAACATTACAAATATTTACCAAGTACAAAAGATATGAGAAGTGCTGGGCATTGATCATTATTATATCCCTTCCCTGACAGAAAATGGGCCCAGGATAGGAGAGATGAAATTAATCTTTCTGGAGGGAAAAAAAAAAAAAAAAAAAAAAAAAAAAAGAGTTGATAAAGAATTGTTCAGGAGTAATATATATTTCTTTCATCTCCTGGAGCTCTCATTCAATGCAGGGGTCTGTCTGCCTGAGTGGGACATTTTTCAGAGAAATCTAATAGATATTTGTTTCAGAGTCCACACTAAAGCTACAGATCAAATGTAAGGTGCAAATTTCTCCATTTGTTTCTCACTCTCTCTCACATGTATGCATACACACACATGAAAACATACACTCCCTTCTCTTCTTAAAATAATAAAACCTCCTCTCCCCAGTTCTCTGGCCTTCTCTATTTTATGCAGATCCATACTCAGATGTGTACCAAAATTTTTATCTCAGTTTGCTGAAATTGCCTAGATTGTCGAGGAAATTAAACTAAACAAGGAGATGTGTGAAATGTTGAACTTTAAATACCATCCACTACCTCGAGAAGAAGAAAATTAGTCAATAAATGTTCAGGTTTCTGCTACTTTTAGATTATCATAATTAAAATAATAATTTTATTAGTTTCTTTAATTTTTAAATGATTATGAGAATTCCCTTATGCTAATATGTGGGTATTTGAAAATAATGCCCTTTCCCTTTTGATTTTGTACTGAAGGACAGGGTTATGGTGTCTCCCCTACATGTTAATGCTGTATAGGGACGTGTTTAATTTTAAGAACGGTGTGTGTGTTCCTGTGAATACGAGGCAAGATTACTATATCATTCTCAGTAGCCCAGAAGAGGCATGTTTTACCTGAAGAACTGGGCTTGGACTGGATGCTGCTGTTGTTCTGGGTTTGGTTTTTAATTGCCCTGCCTATTCTCTCAAGTCAATATTAATGCCATACAGCACGGCTGAGGCCAGGGCTGAGTGAGGCCCGTCATTAACAATAGCATAAACAAAGGAAGGGGACCAGTTACCTTGACATTCGATGCCCGCTTTGTTCCCAAGCTCCCAACTGCATCCTGAAGCCCATACAGGGAAGTATTGCCTACGGGAATGAATAATCCACTCCAGCTATTGTCCCAATCTCCTGCAAAACAAAACAACACAACCAAAACAAAGATGACAACACACTCTCGCTCCGCAAGGAGTCTGCGAATGGTTTCATCCCTTCCTGCCTTTCCCTGCGCTTTTCCTGGCCACTCGTGTTACTGACCCGCTCCCCACAAGAGCTGCCCGCTGTAGCCCACAGGCGCATCCTAATTTGCGCAAGCACTCCAGCCTCATATTCCCCAGTTTTCTGGGGGCGTGGGGCTGGAGACACCCCCTCCTCCTGTGCCTGCGCAGCCCGGCCGGATCCCTTCCGCGGCCGGGCCGCGCTCGAGGAACTCGGCGTTAGACGGGGC
>NW_008238464.1:4106617-4107604 GCF_000691975.1 Corvus brachyrhynchos
CCCGTCAGCACGCAGGGATTCCCCCTTGAGGCGGCACGGCCTGGCCAAGGGGCAGCGCGACACCTCCACGCACCGCTGTGGGGATGCGAGGGGCGAACGTGACCCTCTGTGTGTCTGCGTGTATCCCCATTGTCCTTCCAGCTTCGCCCTCCCGGGGCGGTTTTCCAACCGCCCGGCCTCGCCCTCCCGCCTGGGAGCTCCCGCTCCGTAGCGCCCTGTGTTTGGCAGAATAGCCCGGAGCAGCCTCCTCTGCTCACGCCCAGTCGAAGGAGCCTGCATGGAGTGGGAATATCTCTTTCCTCTGACAAATAATTAAGTTCCCCGAAGTCAGTTTTTCTTCCCCTTCTCCTACAGTCCCGTGCTGGCCGTCGGAGCAGAGGGATGGGCAGAAGTCCCCCTAAGCTTGCGAATGGCTGGTTTGACCCCGTCCTTCTCCTCACGGAGGGAGAGACGGGCCAGACCACGGCAGCGCTGCCATGGGGCTCGTCCCCGAGCCGGCCCCGCTTCGGAGGCAGGTTTTGCTCCCGCTGTGCTCGGAGGGGAGCCAGTTCAAACCCCGGGAACCCTGCGCCTTCAGCGGGTTCTCCGGGAGAAGATGAAGGAGACCTAGTAGCGTAACCCGAGGTAGAGCGAGGCCTGAGGAGACATTTACATCGATCCCATGCAGCCAAATCCATCCTCACATCGTGTCTCTGTGTGGGGAGGGGAGAAACATACAGCGGGTAGCGAAGGAGGTAGTTTGAACCTAAAGCCCTTGCTTCAAAGGTTAATAGCTTCCTCATCAAACGCTGCCAAACGCTACTGGGACGAAGAGAGGGGAGAAGAGGGGGGGAAAAAAGAACATCAACATTACTGTGAATCTCAAAGCACTGAAAATAGCTCTGAGAGATCCCGAGGATCCGCCACCGGTCCTTTTTTTTTTCCCCGGGACATAGGCATTAGGGAAAGCTTTTCTCAGCTGTGCTTGTGAGCAAGGCCAGTGGGAGC
>NW_008238464.1:4107730-4111808 GCF_000691975.1 Corvus brachyrhynchos
CGGGCAGGGGCCGGCCCCGGCAGCCCTTTATGCGCAGCGGTCAGCAGCCGGGTTGTGGGTTTGCAGCTGCATGCAAATAAATCCCCGGCAATAATCTAATGCGGGTGCTGCCCCGACGACAAAGTGCCGACACAAACGCAAGTGCTTTTGTTTGGTTTTGACCACCTAGGTCCCGCATCCAAAGAAAATAAATAAAACTAGGGAGGGAGAGGGAGAAAGTTGGTTAATATGGGTGTTTCATCCAGCGAAGCCTGCTTTTGTGATATACGAGAGCCGAAGATTTGTATCCTGTACTTCCTCGAGACCTACACCACTACCCATCCCAGCTGGAGAAAACGATTCCACGTGTGATGAGCAGGAACGAGGTGTCTTGCCTAGCCGACCGACCTTAGCTATTACGTTCACACGTGGAAAACGCATCTCTTCCCTCAATTTTCAATTAATTACAGCTGTATTCGATATAGGACGGGGTGGGGTGGGATGGCTAATTGGTGCACTACCTTCTGTTGCAGGTAAAAGGTTTTTTGTTTGTTTTACTTTTCTCCGAGAAAGGTCTGTTTGCATGTATATGGTAGGGTGGTTTGGTTTTTTCCTTGCTCATCTCAAGCAAAATCTGAGCAGAGTCAACGGGATGAAGTGGAATTAAAAAAAAAAAAAAAAAAAAAAAGAGAGAGAGAGAGGGAGGAAGGGGAGAGTCTTTGAGAAAGAACTGGAGTGAGAGAAGGAAAAAAAAAATCAAACCGCAAAAAAATCGCAGCAACACAATTCCAGAGAGGATGGGAGGGAATAGAATTTCCCAATTGCCTTTCTGTGGACTGGCATAAAAAAAAAAGTCACACTGAAGGCTGGGGCGGGGGAGAGCTTTACTTTTGCTAAGTGTAAACCTCTAAGGACAAGTAATATATGATGATGCCTGGTGCCCCCCGGGACAGGCTCACCCCACAGATTGGCCGGAGGCCAAGGGGCAGGCAGGGCAAGGGTGAGGCGCCCAGCCCGGGGAGAACCGCCAGTTCTCCCTCTCTCCCGCCCCTAACTTTTGTGAAGAGAGGTCGTTATCATTGTGGAAAATCCCGTTTCCCTGGCAAAAGAGAGGAAGCTCGTCTCCTGCCCCTCCCCGTCACCAGTTCCCACTGGGGGTGCGGGCAGCCAGTGCGCGGCCCCTGGCCCCTCCAGGTCGACTCCAGCTGTCACCCTTTCCACTTGAGCCAGTGCCCACTCCGCTTTCGCCTTCTACCCCTCTTGGAGGGGATGCTCCCCTGCAGCCGCCGTGCTGGGCACACACGGGCCGCCCTGTGACCAGCTGGCCAAACGGCAGCCCTCGGGCCTCCCCTCTGCACATCAACACTGAGGGCTTTCCCAGGCTTTGTCCGGCTGTCTCTACTCCTCTCCCTGGCCTTGCTCATCCCCAGCTTCCCCCGCTGAGCCCGGCACCCCTAGCACCCAGGTCCTGCCAGCAGATGGGCGGCCGGGGAGCGGCACGGCAGAGAATAACCCTCCCCTTGGCGTCTCGGCTGCCTCTCTGGGCAACCCGGCTTTTCCTGCCCTCAGCCCTGCGGCCGCCCCTCTGGCCTCCCTGGCATTCACAAAGCCCGGCCCAGCTGTCGCTCGTCCCCTCGGGGAGCTGTTTTCTTCTCTTCCCTCTCCCCAGATCCTCCTGGACGTGGGATGCAGTCTCCCCCCCCCCCGCGAGAGGACTCTGTGGACCCCTTCAGCCTCACTGCCCACCGCTGCCTCCTTGTCTCTGCCGCCAACACAAAAGCCCTGACCAAAGCGGCCAAGCAGACACGGCGCAGCAAAGCCCACGCCCGCTGCCCTCCCCGTAATGCGAACTCCGGAGGGAAATCTCCCTGCGGGGCTGCGCTCCTAAGTCCCAGACTCTCTTAATCTTTGCAGCTTTTGGTAGGAGAAAGAGGAGTTTGTCACCTAAGTTGCCCCTCGCACCTTTGTGTGGCCTGACATGGGCACCGGGACATTACGCCGGTTTCTGCCACCCAAGAGGAAATCTCTGAGCAAGAGGACCGTGGGCTGGGAAGAGTCTCTGGATCATCCCCTTCCCTACCCCCCATGCACAGCCTTCTCGCCTTCGTCTTTGAAACTGTGTTTGAAACAGCAGCTGAAACACAATTAATTGTAACTGATTAACATGGATCAGTTTTGCCTCCAAAGCAGTTTAAGTCATTTCAGCAGCCATAATAATAATTAATTCATTAATAAGTACTATTGGTGTTTCGTCACTAACGCCAAGAAAAGTTTCCCTGAGAAGTACAGGTGGCAGGGAGTGTTAAAATGAAAACATTTGCATGCAACTTTTTAACCAGAAGGGAAAGCACTTTGGTTATATTTGGAGACATGTGTCTCACACATTTCCCCCTTTTTTTGTAAACTATGTAAGAATAAACATTACAGCTCTGGGCTTTTAATTTCTCCAGATGGAATCATAAAGTACCTAGTAGATTTTTTTTAATATATATACTATACAATTGAGGAAACATGTCTGCTTTTCCCGATGAGGACCGAGAAGCAACTTAATTTGAAGGCATAACTACTGAACCACATTTTGAATAACACACTCGGACAAGTTCACTTTAAAAGGCAGGAAACCACTAAGAGCAGAGCACTGAAAGTTGCTCCTTCCATTTGAGCTGCAGTGGAAGCTCACCAGCCTGACCTTCACATACACTTTGTCGTTTCGCACACACGTACAGAAGTACACACGCGCGGAGGTGGCAGGGTGCCTAGCTGCGCAGGGGGCTTTTCCAAGGCACTCGCATCCCCGGAAGGCTCCCCCCGCTCTCTGCAGGATGAAGAGACTGCTCGGGATTCCACCCCCGGCGCGACGGAGGAGTCCTCTGATCCGCGGGTGACGTGAGAGATCTCCTCCTGCCCCCCGGCTGAAGCAAGGGGTTCACTTACCCTCCCGGCGCTCCTCGCGTGCGCACCCAGCAAAGCGCTCTCGTGCAGGGCAAAAGGAGAGAGGACGTCTCGAAACCCCACCGATCTTAGGGATCCAGGCGTGCTGAGGGGGGCAGGAGCCCCTAGGCTGGGTGAAAAATAATAATAATAAAAATTGTTATAAACTGTTTTTAAAAATCCAAGGACAAGTTTTTTTGCTTTGGGGGGGAGAGTGGGACGGGGGGGACGGGAGACGGCGAGAGGGCGTGTTGGTGATGGAAATTACCAAAATACCCTACTCGTCTCCCTAAATACTCAGTCTCCCCCTTCCTTCTCCCCAGCTCCCCCCCCCTCCCCCTTTCTGACTTACATGTGTTTAGAGCAATGGCAAGGAGCTCCCCACTGGAGCCCTGGCAGAGGGTGCGTTTAAAGTGGGGATGATTTACTCCCCCAGAGCTCGGGTCCCGCGTGTGAGCCTCCAGCCCCGTGTCAGCTGGGCACTGCAGACAAACAGCCTTAAATATGCATAAGGAACAGTTCGCTTTCTTAAAGGAGAACTTACCCCACCGGAAAGTTCACAGCCCGACAGCAGGCATGGGATGGGGGTGCGGCGGTGGTCTTTGCGCCGGGACAGCCCTAACCCCCTCTTCAGGTGACTGCCTACACCCTCAGCGACAGGGCTAGCGACACCCGGCCGCCTTTCGGCTGGGGACCGGGCGGGGAAGTGTTGACGAGTAGGTCATGGACTGAGTGAGTTGAGGACAGCAGTTTCATACACCGTCCTATCCCTCCTGTCCTTGGCCGGGATGGGCGACGGGCAGAGCCACGCACCTAGAGCAGCCCTGCTCCGGCGGACCCCCGTGGCAGCCACTGACCGGCTACCCGAAAACTTGCGGGGTTCCACACAGAGGGGAAACGCGGGACTACAAACTAACAAACAAACAAAAAAGCGTTCGGGGGAAAGTGGGTCTAATTAAACACCCAGCCATCAGAGCCCAGACAGGCTGTGGACATTGCATGAGTAGCTTTTTGGAAAAGAGAAGTATAGCAGGGGAGGGACGAGAGAGCGCCCGTGGGTTTCGCCCAGCTCCCCGGTTGGGAACCGGCCGGCGCCTCCTCCCCGTTCCTGACAGGATGTTCTCCCGGTAGGAAGGACGGCTACGCCGGGCCCCCGCTCGCCCACTTG
>NW_008238464.1:4111948-4120803 GCF_000691975.1 Corvus brachyrhynchos
AAGGGGAGGCGGAGGCCGGGCCGCTCCGCGCCGCCCAGCGCAGGGGGAGAGGGGCTGGGGTGGGCAGCGCTCTCGGGAGCGAGGAGGTGCTCCTGGCTTGAGGAAGGGCGCATATCCTGTGCATAAAACCTGCCCGAAAGGTCCTTTGTAACCCGGCTGGGGGTTATCCTCCAGGAGCTTCCCCCAGCTCCTGCGGTTTTATTATGCTGTTGTAGTTGCAAAGAGCTGGTAGAGCTACCTTTATTTTGGGGGGTGGGGGACTAGGGAGGATGAATGAATAAATTCCAGCAGACTCTGACAGAGTTGAGGGTGGAAGCAGAGGACCTCTCAACCCAGCACGTCTGACTTCTTTCCCTTTATAGGGAGGTCAGGGAGGGCCCCAACCAGCTGCTGTGTCTTACAAGTGAACAGGGCCCTCATTCTGCTGCTTTAGTATCTTTAGTATCCCAGGAAGCTTTTTGTTTCCAAAATTTTTGAGCACATGCTAATTTTTTACGGTTAAATTATGATGCTGCCCTTTTGACAGGGCATTTCAGCCATGCCTCTGTCCACATCCAGATGGGAGGCATTTAACTTGGTCACCCCAGTTCCTCTAAGTCACTGCATTAGTTGCTCACATTAGGAGACTGTGCACCCCAGGCCCATGGCATGAACAGCAAAAAGAAACAGAGACTCTCCACAGTGTTTGGGCTCATTTAAGATCACATCCAGTCTACAGGTGACTGCCTCACTTCAGCTCTTGCAATCTCTGAGGCTTCAAGTTAGAATTAGAGAATGCAGGTATTTCTGCTGAACACGATGTAAGTTTTTCTTTAGGTTTGAAGTTTTCCTTATTTCTGCTTCTGCATTTCTGTTAGAGGTACAGAATGTGAGTTAAGTATTCAAATACTCATGCCAGTTTTACTGTGTTTACTTAGATCTTCTGTACATGCATGTTGGCAGGGAGTCCCAAAGAAGCACAGAAATCTTTCTGTCCATACCTCAGGTTATAAAATGGTACTGTAGCCTTTGACTAGCAACAACTATATTTGCATGAGCCACTCAAACTGTATTTATTTTTCAGCCCAGGTTGTCCAATGCCTTTGGATGCCACTTCTGCATGTGGCAAATCCTATGTGACTCAGAAGGCCAGGCTAAATTTGCCAAAGTGATTTTGGCGGATCTGAGTGTCACTGACATTGTTTGACTCTGAACTGCCACTACTAAGGGCCAGCCCAAAAAGAGAGGTTTTAGGCTACCAAGTCCTGTGTGAGATTCTGACTTCCTTCAGACACCAGTGGGGAGATAAAGGCTTAAACTGGAGTTACCAATCTAAATTTTTTGGTGTATATTTCAGACCTCAGTCTTAAAACTCATATTGAAATATTTACTCTTTATTTTGGCGTAACATCTGAAACACCTTTGATGGCACTTGCATCATTTGGAAATCAGATTCATCCACCTACATTGCCTATGCCTTCTGAACAGAAGAACAACTAACTGTTTTGAAAAACCTAGACCTTAAAATTCAACTCTGAAGTGCCCTGATGGCCAGAAACCAACATTTTAGGTGCTCTTTCCTGCTTTATCGTAGGGAACAAAAACTTCCTACACACCAGAAGGAATTTGAAGTGCAAGGTGACCAGGACTTTATCCTTTCTAATTGTGCTGTACCACAGGCCACTACATAAACTAGACAATTAAGCAACAGTAACAACTGCTTGATCAATACTCCGCTGCTTGGTCAAATTTTATCGGGTTTTGCATTTTCAGAGGTGAAAGTGTGATTCATAATTCCTGTCGCATGTCATTTTCTGACACCTTATGAGCATCAACAATTAAAAATAACACAAGTTCATTCCAGTATCAAAATAAGTTTTTTAAATAAAAACTG
Source organism: Corvus brachyrhynchos (assembly GCF_000691975.1). Taxonomy (NCBI): domain Eukaryota; kingdom Metazoa; phylum Chordata; class Aves; order Passeriformes; family Corvidae; genus Corvus; species Corvus brachyrhynchos. The sequence continues at coordinate 4,113,822 of NW_008238464.1, forward strand.
AACTTTACATGAGAAAAATGAAATAGCATACTACCACTGAACTGGCTTTACAGACAAGAAAAGATAATGTGTATGTCAACAGATAGGAATAGATTTTCATTCTTGACTCTGGGAATGCTCCTCTTCTTTAATGATTGGGAGGAAGGGCAATTTCTATCTATGCTGAAAAGAAAATGCATTTTTGGGTTTATGTGCAATAGACAGCCTCTAACAGTCAAGCTAGAATATCTCAGAGTAGGCATGAAAAATGAGACACATTCCAGTTCATTAGCCACCTAGGAAGAGTTAGGCTAGAGAGGTTTATTGCTAGTTCCACTGAAGGATTTACATGTCTTAAAAGTTAGTTGTCTCAGTACTTAACTTTCACGTGCCTTTCCCTAAGACTGGCATCCTTGATGTTGTGTTTGGCATCAAGGGCTCACTAGACTGTGAATTGAGAAGGTGTGTACAGACAAATCTTTTGTGCCTTATCCAAAGCCATACTGTCCAGCAAAGGACAGGAACAGCAAAGAAGCCCAGGATTGTGGTTACATTGGGAAATAGCAATTACTGGTTTCAGCTGAGAGAATTTTTTAAACTAAGAAAGGAAAAGTTTTCCTTCCACTTCTACATGAACAGCAATGGAAGAATAGCTACCCAATATCTTTCAGATGGAGGATTCCTCATGCTTGTTTACTTCACAAGGACTGCAAATCCAGAAGAATAGCACACGTCACATTTTGCTGTCACAACTTCCAGCTTAGGAAAGGTCTTCCTGATATTGGTGGTGGGGACCTACTTTGAGCTCTACAGTAGCAGATGTTAATTTGTGTCTGTTGGGATGGGACATAAAGATTGTAATTCAACCTCAAATATGACACCTATTTTCTCTTGCTATATAATCTAGAATAACTTGTGGGTTTCTTTATTACTCAAAGGAGTTAATCTTTGGTTTTTAAATTACTTCAGTGTTGTGAGTTTTCTCATACTTGAAAAATATGAACAGTTCCTTGAGCTGATTTAACACAATGCATTTCCCAAGTCAGTCCCAGGAGGGCCACAGGCAGGATTGTGAAGAGGCAGAATCTGTGGCATGTCAGAGGTACCTTTCACTGTGCACCGAATGGGGCTGAGCCCATGATAAGCTTTTGAGCTCAAATTTTCTGAGGTTGTGGCAGCAGGTTTCTGTTCCTCCAAAGTCCTTTTGATCAGTCATTGGCGACTTATGTGATGGGCCTCTGTTTTTTGGTGGTTTAGCTTGTTTGGTAGGTTGGTTTTGTGTTGTTTTCTGGGGGGTTAGTTCTGATTCAACCAAAAAGACTCCTCTGTCAGAACCAAAGACTTCTCTCATTGTTCTTCCCATTCCAGTGTAGAAAGACAAGGGGCCAAACCCTTTTGGAGTTCTAGTAAAGCAAGGAGCATACAATTTCCTTTGTACAAAATTGAAGCAACTTCATCCACATGAAGGTATTTAATTAAAACTGGAGTCTTTTTCAGAAGTGCTAGGGAATAAGTAGACTCAGTGGGTGCTCAGTCCCTCTATAATTCACAATACCTTCATGTAGATGCCAATGTTTTGACTTGGCTGACTATCTTTAATATTTGGGTTTAAAACTTTTGGCCCATGTGTTGTTTCCTCAGGGCCCTCTAATCTTTAACTTTTACCATAGAAAAATCTTAATGTTTTCAAGGTTCCACCTTGCTAGCAATATGGTTTGAATCAGATACACTGCACAGAGACTATTTTGATTTTTAAAAAGAACAACCTTATGGTTTTATTTCTACAGGTATGAATAAAAGTCTGATAGATCTTGTGTTTAGAGCTTGCCTTTTCTTGATAGCAGACAGCATGAGGACTGTGATATGGATCAGCGATACAACATGTTTTCCTTCATTAGAAACACAACCCCGACATTAAAAACAGCCTGCTGAAGAATCATATTCATTTAGTAATCATGTAATTTCACAATCAAGGGGTTACTATCCCTCCCCCCACCCTGGCCTCCCTTTAGAACTGCCCATTTTTGGACAACATCTGATACCAATAAGTTCATGATACCTATTTCTAAAAGCAATGCCTGCATTTCAAATGGGGCTTTAGCAGCTGAGTTATCAGATCCATCACTAACTGCAGATGCTATTTATCTTCACTAACTTTAGCCATATACCAGTTAATGTGCAGGCCAAGTCTCGGCTCCCTCGATATCCAACAGAGAAAGACGAAGGGCAATTCGTGCCAGCTAGCTTAGGCACCTACTAAAGGGAGGGATGAGTCACCTTTTGAAGCTGCCTGCACGGCTCAGTCAATTATAGCAGGCAGACAGGCAGTTAGCTTAGTTCTAGCATACCTGACCAGATGGCTGAAGTTAGGGTAGATGGGTCCTGTTCGACCTATCTCTAGGCAGTGCAGATAAGGACGTGCTGCATTCAGCACTGGCTCAGGGTTCAGGACTAGTCAAGAGGTGCTGTTATTCCTGAGTGTCAGTGTGTTTTGCCTATAACAAACAATATCTCTCAGACAGGTTCAGGAAAAATGACCCCAGGCTATAGTGCATTTGACCAATTTACAGTGATGCCAACTGAAATACGGTTTTATTTTGGCACCCTTTATTTGAAATCCAGGCTGGAGTGATTCTTAGAAGCAGGTCTTATAGATTTTCGTGACAGGGAGAATTGAACCCTTCAATTTTGTTCAAACATTTTCTGCATAAAAACATGAATCTAGGAGCCAGGCATTAAACAAAACAAAGACCTCAAAAACCCAAACCAAAACCAGGCAGAAATGAATATAGGAACACCTTTTCACGTGGTTGCAATGGATTGAAATATAACCCTTTGCCCTCGTCTGGCACACAGAACTTGTATAGAGTTAAATCTACACCATAATAAACTCAATTTTTTCTCTCATTTTCCAGTTAGGGAGACCCCATTAAACAGGAGGTATGAAGGCAAGCGAGATGCTGGACTGGGAAGTGGTAGAAGAAACATACATACAGCAAAGAATTTTGTGTGTGTTACATGGCTCATGCAGCAGCTGGAGCCGGTGGTGGTGGGATCAGTTACATTTAGCTTGGGAGGGCATCAGGCTGAGTCAGTCCGCACCACAGGGCTGGAAACAAGCAAATTGCCACAGTTATGGTGCAAGCTGGAGACCAGACAGGTGAGTCTCAAGAGTAGAGCATGACACAGAGAATGGCTGACTAACAGTGGCAGAAGAATAGCCAAGCACCTTCAGAATAATATATCTGGGGGGAAGAGGAGGGGAGCTGTTGCTATTATTGAAAATTTCACTCCAAGGACCTCTCTGGAGAAACAGCAGAAGCAGATGGACCCTGTGGGTAGAGAAGACAATACCTACCTGCTCAGCTGTGAGTACTCCATATATATGATCCCAGTTAAGCCAAGGGGTAATTTCCTATGGCCTCTTGCAAGAGGAAGAACAAGTCTTTAGCTCTGCAAGTAGGTTTAGCTTCAAACTGGCAAAGAGCGGCACTGCATACACATGAAATGGAAATAGACAAATATCCTAGACAACTTTATTTTCACTTTTGATTATGTTTGACTAGCAGGTAGGTAGTGAATGGGGCTTTTTCTCTATCTAGGACATAGCCGGTCTGAATATTTCAGACAGTAAAGTTCAGCTGAGTAGTCAGACAAGCCTGAGAAAGATGTTTTAAATTTTCCATGAAAACCCACGTTCTTCCTCTTACATGACTCAAGCTTCAGAATATGCCTCCAACTTGAAATTAGAAGTTTTTTCAAGATTTGTGTCTTTCAGTTTATGTTCGGCAAACTAGCAGTAGTTTGGAATTGAAAAGCTGAGAAAATATTTACTAAACACTGAAGGAGACCTGCAGTCTTCTTTCATAATACAAATTCCTCCCTTTAATCTCTCTCTCAGATATTCAGCCACAGTTGAGCCCACAAACCTAACTTGGACTAGCAAGACCTCTTCTTGTCACAAACACATAGATTTGCTTTCAACAATGCATCAAGTTCAGTCTTAAATGCCATTAGGTGCTCACTGTCCACCACAGCAAGACTGATGACTCTAACAGCTAGAAAATATTTTCTGCTTTTGCAGATTTCTTGTGGTTGGCTTGTATCTTTCTTCTCCTTTTTTTTTTTTTTTTCCTCCAGTTTGACAAGCCTAGTTATTCAGATCTCTTCCTGTTTCCTACTGGTCAAGCTGGATGTTAAGGAAAGGTTTTTCACTCAGAAGGTGGTTGGACACTGGAAGAGGCTCTCCAGGGAAGTGGTCACATCATCAAGCCTGACAGAGTTCAAGAAGCATTTGGACAACACTCTGAGGCACATGGTGTGATTCTTGGGATTGTCCTGTGCAAGGCCAGGAATTGGACTTCAGCGGTCCTTGTGAGTCCCTTCCAACTCAGGATATCCTGTGACGATCCTATGATTCTAAATTATGTCATTCACAGAATATTCCGAGTTGCAAGAGACCCACAAGGATCATTGAATCCAACTTTTAAGTGAATGGTCTGTACAGGGACCAAGTGGGCAACCTTAGTGTAGTTGTGCTTCTGCACAGCTGAAATTGAGCTTTCCTGAGCATGGGTGCTCAGAGCAGCACACAAGGTCTCCTCAGATTTTATGCTAAAGCATTAACACTTTCTGATATCTGTCTCACTGGGTTTTAGTTGCCTGTTTTGATGTCTGGGTCATACTGTAGCACAAGAATCACTTTGCATAGCATGACTAGGTATTTCTGTTTACTTACAAGGTTGGAGCACCTAGGGGATATTGTACCGCTGGCAGTAACTTTGCATTTAAATTTTTTGTTTAATCTTTACTGGTTTTCAAAGTCTTGATATGCTTTTTATTCAATTAATGATACCTCTAAATGCCGCATCTTTAAAAATTTAGAAGTCTGTACTAGTATCATGATTGTTTATGAAAATATGAAACAAGATTTGTCCCTACACTTAGTTTGATGTGCCTTCCTAATTGCTTCTGTCCAGTCTTGTGATGCTTTTCTTTTCAGTGGTGTCTGTATGCTGTGAGCCAGATCTTTATTACACTCACAGTTTTACTGCAGAGCTCCAGCGAACAAATAACATCTTCTGTGCTGCTGTGCCAAAATCTGTAGTGAAACACAAGAGAAGAGTATTACACTGTTCTCCCTGTGTAGGATTATCATCCAAGAAAGCTTAGCAAGATTTTGGTGTCATCGTTTCTGTCACATTTAAATCCATTCCTTGCCTAAGACCTGGTCTTTCTTTTAAAAGACATAACCTAATGTACTAGCACATCTCTTGAAATGGTTACACAATCAGGCTTTCTTTTTTGTCTGGTACATAGATTCCCAAAACTTTTGGTTGCTCAGACCTGTAGGAGCTCCAGGTCTCTTTCACATTTTATTGCCCACACTCTGCAATCTATTTGACTTTATTAATCAATTCCAAAAGTTTACCAAACTTTGCCCTTTTAAAATGTAAAATCTTATTAGCAGAGTCACTTATTTGTTCCATTTAATTAGGAAGTCTCAGTCCCTGATCACTTGAGCCAAGGTCCTTTTTTTGTTGTAGTCATCAATTACCAAAACCAACTCTCAATCAACATTATTTTTTAATCATTCTGTGAAAATTTTATTAAGACATTTGCTGATTATTACATCCATAAATATCTGGATTCTGTCATTTTTAGTGGTGGTTGTTCTTGATCCATATTTGGGGAGGTAAAAATTTCCCTGCATGATACAAACTCAATAGAACTTGTCTCTCTAATGGCATCACTGATCCCTTTACACATAACTAGAGGAAAACAAGGGAGCTTGCACTGTCCAGGTACTCTCCTTTACCAGCTTTCCCCAAAATGATTTTAACTGGAACAAACTCTGCTTTTTGCATGCTATCACTTCTGCGTATCCTTCTTCGCAGTGTTTCATATTATTAATGCACAGTTCTCTGCCACCACCTTCACCTTTATCTCTGCTTTCCTGAATAATGCACGTGCTTTGAGACCAGTGTTCCAGCTGTGATTGCTATTCTGTTCTGTTACGAGTGTATACCTGTCCTACTTAGTGCCCTGCCAGCATAGTTTATGCTCTTCCCTTTTTGGTACCTATATTGTTGTTAAATATTTCTCTACCCCATAACCACAGTTTTGTCAAGACCTGCACCTGGCACTCACTGTATTGACACCTTGGAAGCAGTTCTATTCACAGTTTGCTCTTTATTTCTTCTTATTTCCTGCCATTCTGATCACTTAAATTTCTTTATCCTTTGGCATACCCTCGTGAACCTACACTTTCTCCTCTGGTGTACTATGGGCATGTGAAGATTATTCAAGTCTTTGACACTGTACCCTTCATTTCTCAGTTCAAAGCTCTGCTTATCAGTTCTGCCAGACTTGCTTCTAGAAGGCTGTTTCCACAGTTGCTTAGGCAGAGTCTGTCCTTCAAGAAGGGTCTTCCTTCAGTAAATACATCCCAATGGTCAAACATTGCCAGTCCTTTGGCTGTTGATCTTTTTTAAAGCACTCTTATTTTTGGCCTGGTTTTTATTTCCTATTGTACTAGTAAATGCTAGACCCTAGTGCTCTCTTTAAATAAGCAACATTAAGAAGGGAAAATTAAATATAATGGCATCAACCCAAAATCTCCAGTAATCTTCAGTTTTAAAAGCAAACTCCCTCATGCAATAAGCCAGCCCAGAGAGACAACTGAGCAGCAACCACAACCAGCAGTGAATATTCTGTTCCACACCCCTCAGGATTTCTTGTCTATGTAGAAAGTTTTGCCGTCCTTGCCACGTCTGTCAGAAGCACGAAAACGATTGCCTGAGGTAGACAGAAAAATATCAGGGAAAAAAAGTCTTTTTGCTGGTTTATTATTTTGTTCATCAAAACAGTTCCACTGAGGTGGTTCTGTTGACATTTTATCAGTGTAGGTTTGCTGGAAACCCTTTCACATGTAATAGACAGGGTCTAATGGAATAGCAGAGAGCAGGGACTACTCCATGTCTGTTCTGTTTTGGAGGGGGGT
>NW_008238464.1:4120893-4179021 GCF_000691975.1 Corvus brachyrhynchos
GCTCACAGAACTTCATCTGATATCAGAATTCTTGAGCCGCAGGCTCAACAAGCTCAGCAGCCACTTCTGACAAGCTAACATTTTGCACATGTTAGACTTTAAAAAATACTACTTAGAATATGAGTGACTTTTCATAACAGTGGCAAACAGGTAAGGAATCAATAAATGTAATTGTAAGGGAGCCTGAAGAAGTAAGGTAGTCACTCAACTTGGGCAGATAAAACACGTTCAAGGTTTGCTTTCCCTTTTCATTCCTCCCTCCCTTCCTCCTTCACTTCCACATTTTTCTTCTCCTCTCCTCTCCTCTCCTCTCCTTCTCTTCTCTTCTCTTCTCTTCTCTTCTCTTCTCTTCTCTTCTCTTCTCTTCTCTCGCCTCGCCTCTCCTCTCTCCTAAAAGACTCATATTTCTGTGGAATATGAGATGACATGGTTGATCTAAACTCACAGTAAAATTTGATTGAATGAAGTACAAAAATGTATTGGCACTATAAGCAGCTTTGTATTGTAATGAATTCAGAGCTGATGTGTGAATTTAGAAAAAAGCCATGGTATTTCTGGAAATGCTAGCCCTTTTTTTTTTTAATGCAACAATTCCTGTTAGTTAAAATACCACTTAAAGAGTCGAAACAATGTAATTTTGTGCATGATCACCACAAGACGCACATGCTATAAATATTGAACAAAATTCTGTGAGTAAACAGCCCACTTGGTATACAGATCTCTGAGTTATGCCTCTAGGTTTAACAGTAAATTAGGTGAAAGGAAGTGCTGGCTAGCCATTGAAAACAGAGTGCTAGGAGTGAGTAGTTTCTATATCTGGTCCAGTTCACTCTAAACTTCAGAAAAGTGATTTCAACTCTCAGTATCTGTAAATTCAGAAATGTGCTAATATTTTCTGTCCTCCTGGGCCCACAGAGGGTTCTTTCAGAAATCCACAACACACTGATGTACGTGCAAATCACAGCTGTTGAATAACTGTGATCAACATAGGAACAGACCTGTGAAGACTAGAAGTAAGTTGGCCATTAACCACATTTCTGTCAGCTATCTCTGTCTACTCAGAGACTACTCTGCTTAAAGGGGTTTGAAGAGCATGTTTCAACCAGGGTGTTGGCTCCCAGGACTGCAGCTGAAGTATGGTCAGCCAGGTGATGTGCTGGCCTTGTCTCTTCCAGCCCATCTGAAAGGAGGCTCTGGACAGCTGTGGTCAGCTTCAACCCCTGGCCCCCACCCTGTTTTCCCCCCTGCTTTTGGCTGCCAAACAACTGTATGATTAAGCTGAAGAGTGAACATCAGAAGTTCAGAGAGGCTGAGACTCTCTAACTTTAGCTTAGACATACTACTGCAGCTTGATTAAGTTTATTTCCTACAGATGGCTCCAAAATTTCCAGCTGCAGGATTTCCCTCTCAGCATTTTTCCCTAGACAGAACATAACCTACCTATTTTTACCTTTAGAGGCCGAGGAGGAACAACAAAGCAGAAAAAAAATCCATCCATCCATCCATCCATCCATCCATCCATCCATCCATCCATCCATCCATATTAACTACAAAGATACCAATTCTGGCTCAGCTTGTTCTCTGGCTGCTAATCACTAGAAGCTATGAGAGTGCATCAGAGAACAACGGCTGCGTTTTTTGGCTTTGTAATTTTTCCTAAACATCTGCTATTAGTCACCATCAGAGGCAAGAGTCTAGAGGGATGTTGGTATTATCCAGTACGAGCATTCTTACATTTTGGTATTATGTTCTGATAATTTGGCCTTACACAGCCTCAGGAAGACCAGACATGGTAATATCTGGGCAAAAGGGCATGAATCAAACATTGCTGTCAAGGCCTATTCTCTAATATTTTGGAATAAGCACATAATAAAAATGATGAAGAATCCACCCTTCAGCTTGGCTGTTTGCAGCAAATATTATAAGGGTATTAAACTAAACAATGGCTTGTACTCATCTGGCTCTCCAGATGTTTTCTATGACTCTTATTTTCTATCAATCAGTTAACCACGGTTTTTGCTTTCCTTAGCAACGTATTTCCAAATCACAATCAAAGAAACTAACGGCAAATAATAAGGGCTAGATTGTATTTGATTGCTGCTAGTTGCTCATGGGAAAGGAAACTGCAAGAAACACTGCCAATCCTTCACACTGGCAGACCAGCCAGGAACACTTCCAGCCCCCCTGACTGCCCCCGCAGTGCGCTCCGTGCCAAAGGGGCTGTGCAGCGGTCGCGTCTCGTGGGGAGACCCTATGGCTAGCAGTGGAGGGAGACGTGCCTGATTGCTATATGGGACAGGAGATACAGAATAATTTATTTCTCTTTCCACTCAGCCCTTTATTACAGCCTGCCCAACTCACTCAGAGACACAGCAGGCTTCAGTCATTTAGAGTTTATCAGTGGGTGTTTTTAGCCTGGCTCCATGAGGAAGCACAGCTCATATAATTGCTCAGTGTGTGTGTGCGCGTGTGTGTGCACAGTCGTCTAAAAACTTTTGTACTTTTGTACCCATTGGGTAATTTTAGCTGAACCTGGCAGAAAGGTAGAGGTTTCAGAGATAATCAAGGTGGTAAGTTTTTGTGAATATAGAAAACTGAAGAGTTTTTCTACTGATGGAAAGGCTGCAGCCCACGCTTGGTTCTCATTTGACACAGAGAGAATCCACCTGGGAAAGAGACTGGATGTATGTGAAGGAAAGCTTCAGTCAGAGCTTATACCTTATTAGATATAAGGGAATCCACTCTGCAGCCAAGGCTTCTCTCCCCTATGGATTCTCCAGTGTCTGATAAGGGCAGAATTCACAGTGCAGCAATAGTATAATTCATTTAAAATGTCAGTCAGCCATGAAACACTAACTCCATTGGAAACTAGGCTTCCGGAATAATTCTGGTATTCATGGAAATACTTGTTCCCTCACATACTGCAAAGTTCCAGGAGGAATTATGGGTGTTTCTCCATTGCTTCCAGTCTCCAAGCTAGTTCTCTCAGAACTGTCTCTGCCCAACAGTAAGCTGGGTCTCTCTAGCGCCCACAGCCTCTGGAGGCTTCAGAGAGGAAAGTTGTACTTCACTTCTTCCCTCAGAGCCAGGCCCATCAGGCATAACTTCTCTGAAGAACTTTATTCACAAAAGAGCTCCCCGTTCCCTTTCAGGCACAGAAGGGTAAAAAAAAAAAAAAAAGGCCAGCTTTCTCAATGGCTTCCTGGCCAGAAAGAATTGCTGGCTGCTGAGCACTTGTGGAAAAATGCTCTATTGAGAAGTGTAAATGAGAATGGAATCTTTCTGAAAATCTGGATCCAACAGGGGACTACTGGCACTTGAAAGTTTGGCCCTCATTTCTTTTGAAATACGTAGCTTTTAAATGAGCAAAATCAGAAGTGACTTTTCAAAAGTCTCCTGCCTTCATTTCCCCTTATTCCCAGGTAACACTGAAAATACTTGTGGTGTTGATGTCACGTATTATGGTCAAACCAGGAAAAAAAGAAAAGGACACATTTCAGTTGTCTGAGTGCTCAGGTTTCCTCAAGATACTGTTTTAATAACAGACTCATTAGGAAATTCCCCAATTATTTGTATTGTCTTCCCATGTTAAAAGACAGAATGTGATTTTTTAATTTCAATATTATTATTAAATAGGGATAGATATTCCCTGCAGAATGAATGGATTATTCCAAACCACTCAGGGATCAGCATTATTTCTGGCTGCTACATTTCCCTGGGAATGCATACTAATATCATGATCGGTATTTGACAGTGGTATTAAAAAAGTAAGAAAGGAGAGAGAGACATATCAAGTAATTCGAGTAGTGATAAAGAGCATGTGGGAGATCAGCACCTGGACACACATGCAAGTTCTCCCATCAGAGAGAATCCCATGTAAAAGGTAACAATTCTGACACCTGATCTTGGTGGAATGTAAGTCGGTGCTGATTTGTCACAGATCTGCATGGGAGCAGGGCTTCAATGACAAAGAAAGCAAAATTTATTTTCCATATAGCTACATGGTGCTGTTTGACTTCAATAGGTGTTGCAAATATGTGCTGGGAGTTAGACTCTGGCTCTGCTAAAAGTCAGGGTTGCAGGAGATTGCACTGAGATTGTAGGCAGGACAGATCAGATATTACACAAGCAAGAAGGAAATACAAACCTCGCAGAATTAACATATATTGTCACATTCTATTAAGGTTTTCTGTAGCGCTAGATCAGATTAAATGCATTGAATCACAGTCATCTTACAGCATATGAAAATATTGTCATGGATAGAATTTTTCATTAGTGAATAAAATGCAGAATAATGAACAGTAGACAAAAAAGAGAGAAGATGTAAAGCCAATCAAAGGAAGGGCAGATGTTTAAAAAGTCTTTTGCTATTCAGGATTGTGATCCAACAAAAGCAATTATGTTTCTGCTTTCTCAATTTCAAAACAGCAGAAAAGAGCTTTGAGGTTTTTCCAGTGCTTATGGCCTATCTCCACACCGTTAACTGAACAGAAGGTAACATAATACCAAACATAGCCAAAGGCAACTGATTCCATGCAAAGCTTATAATTTGGGACATCCAGTGAGTTAAAGGGGATCGTAATCAAGAAGGAGATAGATATATATATCCAAAAATTGCCAAAGAAATCTATAAGAAGCCTAATTAAATTCTCTTATAAATCTGGAAGAGGAATCATAAAAAAGAAACTAAATCAGTGCCTACAGGTGGAAATTTCACTTAGTAACTGCCCTCTGAACTCATGAGAAAGATAATGTGTGGAATTTTGTTGAGGAATGGCTGGCATGTGACTGCAGAAAAATGATAGACTCTCTTGTCAAAATACTGAATATTATTTTTACTCAAAATTTTATTGTCTTATTTTTGAATGGATAAATATATGAGCTGTAATTATAAGTACTGTCCACCATACTTCTTCTCCAGTATCCCTAGCCATGAACCTAAACAAAAGTAAGTGAGGCTGAATATGGGAATCTTCACTGAATGAAGCAATAGAACAGAGAGGAACATGACAGAATATCAAGGGAAAAGATTCAATGCCAGTCATTCTACATTGTGAGAGAAAAACTTTCGTAAGAATACAATACTCTTCCTGTATTGCCTGATGCTGGTCTGATGTAAAGAGATGCTGCTTGCTAGTCAGAGTACCACCCTAGTAAAAATGGTGAAGGTGGCATTCCACCCTTTGCAGTAGTCATACAACTTATTAAGACTGTACCATTGAAAGGGGTCTGTGGTGAGACACAAGCACAGGCAGCCATAGAATAGAAAGTTGTTGAAGTCCGTGGACTTTTTGCCAGGGACTTCAGTGGGGCTGAGATTTTTTCCACACAGTTTGTCTTCTCTTTCTCTGACTCTTGTTCTGCTGTGCTATTCAAACAACACAGAATACTCCCCTCTTCCTTGTCTCCCTCACCAAGGGAGGAGGAGGAAGAGGCATAAAATCTCCTTTTTTCAGGTAAGTGGGTAGAACCTCTTCAAGGCACCATAAGATGAACCTGGGAACAATCCCAAACAGTCTCTCACATGCCTAAAATACAACTTAGGCAAAATGCAGGTGCATACTGAAGGTGACAGAAAATCCTGCCAATCTTGATTAGGTGTCTCCCAGACATGTATGTTGCTGGGTGTCACTTCCTTAGGTGCCCAGTGCCGTCCTACTCCATGTGTCCAGCCACTCCCACTCACAGCCAGATAAAGTAAAAAGGAGTGTAACCCTCCTGCAGGCAGAGGAGTTGGGAGCCTGCTTTCCTATGTAGCAGAAAGTGCTAAGATACAGTGAAAGCAATGACAAGGCCTGGAGCAGGACCTGAGGGTTCAGGAGAATAAGACTCTCAGTCTTGCCAGAAAAATAAAGAATGAGAGGCACCAATTGCTGCCCCAAGACACAGACTTCTGTCTCATTTTCCTGGTCTCTGTCTGAAGCAAAGTAGTGCTATCTTGTTTTTGTTTGATTTGGGTTGGGTTTAGGGGGTTTTTTTGCAACATGTGGCAGGAAAAGCAACAGCCTGCTTGTTTTGCATTTTGAACTGGCCCTGCTACAGGGTTACATAGTTGAAGCATTCCTATTTCCTTCCACAAGCTGGGCCTCCCTACCTTATACCCTTTTGGTATAAGAACCTGTTATATTGTTGGGTCAGAACCAATGAGATTTGCCCTGAAGGTCCACAGGACCATAACGTAGGGCTACTCCAGCTTTTGACAGCAATTGAGAGCCTTCCTGCTTGTTTTCTGGGGCACATGGTGCTAACTAGAAGCTTTTGATCATGAAGGGGTGTAGTTTCATTACTCAGGATCAGATTACAGTAAAGCAGTTCCCCATCTGGCTTGGAAAAAGGACAAAACAGGCTCACCTCCATCTGCAAAAGACCATGTCAGCATAGTCTCGTACACTCTTGGTCTCAGCGCTCTCAGCCACTTCCTTTCAAACACGACAACCGCTGTCTGCCCTTTGTGCAATTTCCTGGCAGGTTGTATGCTTTGGGAAACAGAAGTTTTCAGTTCTCTTGGTTTCGAAGGTCCCTTAAGGAGACTCTCATTGAGAAAAAAGAGGTAGCAGGGAAGAGGACCACAACCTACTTTGCACTGAAGTGAGCTGAAGTGCAATCAAGGAGTCTGTAGTTGCAGAGCTAAATAGAGCAAAGGTGAGGCACTGTTTTTACATTGTGTGTAGACAGGGATGGGCCAAACTTCAAGGTTCAGAGCTTCTCATTCTCAGTGGGAATACTTATTACCTGCACCACTCATGGCACTCCCTTCTGCTACCTCTGGCTCTATGCTCTGTGCTGTCTGCTGCACAGTGACCCAGATAGCAGAGTAAACAGAAGCACTCTCTCTTCTCTATTCCCATTCTCACCTATATCCTTCTGATGAAACTACTATCTCTACGTTATTGTAGAGTCTGCTGAGATAGGACTCAAGTCCCACTTCTGGGGCTCATATTCAACTGGCTATTAGCTAAAAGCAGTATCACCATGAACCTCATCCCAAAGGAGAGGAGAGACAAGCCACCTGCCTTCAAATGTGCAACTAAGATAGCTAAACACAGGACAGTTTGGTTCAGAAGCAAAGGCACGCTTAACTGCAGTTCTGATGTGGAGCAAAACTCCCCTTACTGGGACTTCTTATTGGCTTCAGTGACATACTTAGATTGCTGTGCCCAAGCTTAGGGTATATTTACATTGGTGAGTATAGACAGACATGTCTGCTCCACCTGTGATCCAGGCCAACGAGTATATGGCATTATAGTCCAGGAGAGAAGTCTTGTGAGCTTAGGTCCATAACAGTAGCTGTATGGGTACCACCAGGAGCAGGCAGAGGTCTCACTGTACCCATCTTCAAATGGTTACTTTTTAAATGCTAGATTTCCCCAGCCAGTGTCAAGGGAATTTAAGCTTTATCTCCTTACACGTTGCCTGTACCTTAGCCCATGCTTATGACATAACCCAGAAATTTACTCACTGCTGATATCTAAAGCCAGAATGCTACTCCCTAGGTTGGATCTTCAAACTGTTGGGTCGGTGGAGACCCTGTGTGGGCAGCCTGTGTGGACACATTTGACTTCTGTTGAGGGGTAGCTGTAAGCACAAGCAGAGTGAGAGCAGTGGCTTGGTCTGACCTTTGCCCAGGTTAGAATGGGCTATTATAATAGCCATTTAACCTGTGTCCTATGTCCTTGAAAGTCAGGCTGTGTGATGACATGAAGTGAGAGGTCAGAGTATGCATCAAGGAACCTGCAGCTCCTCCAAGGATCAGCAGTCATCCCCCCAGTTAACCAGTGACAGCAGCATCCAAGTATGGCTCTCCCAGTATGTTTTACTTCTTCCCCTCCCCTCTTACAGCTTGAAAAGCCCTGGGAACCTGATCTTCTTTCTCTTCCTTGAGGCAACAAAACTGGATTCTGGGACACTGCAAGGCACCTTGGTTTATCCCATGCATGGTGTGGTATGCTGTCACACTCCAAATGTTCCAGCTGCTCAGAAGCTTGGGCTGAGAGACAGAAGAAAATATCTGAATGGTTGTGGTAAAAAAAAAAAATACAAAGAAACAGCATGCCAAGGCTCCCCCTCAGCACATAGCCTCCACCTCATTGTTGTGATAGGCTGACTCTGTTCTTGTTTCGCTCCAGGAAAGGCGGGACCCTGCTTCCTCACCAGCCTGCCTGACGGCTTGCTGAGGACATGCTCCTACTGACAGTGCAGCAAGGGTTACCAGTTGAGAAGTAGTTTAAAAAGCCATCCCTTACTACCTCTCAGATAATAGTTGGTGCCTTCAAGCAGAGAAACCTGTCAGAGTATGTGCCATTTGGATCACAGTGTCAGGAGAGTCACAAAGCTCATTGGGACAAATCCATAGGCAAACATCCAGTGTACACAGAGCTTTAAGGGTCTTGCTCAGCACTGTGAATTTTGATTCAAGAGCTAAGCACCCCCTTCCAGGCATCACATAGCTGGCTGAGGACTGCTATTAGATGAGCTCTTCTGCTGATCATGGTAAAGAGGTGGATGCACTCAGCTGTGTCCAGAAGTTTGTCCCCTTTCCCCTTTTCCCCCTTTCCCCACATGTTACAGCCAGATCGGTTTTGCAGTTTAACTCTTTGATTGCTTCTTGACTTCCAGAAAGTGACTCAGTTAAAAGAGAAGAGCCTTCAGAGCTGGTCTTGTCTGCATGGCTTCTTGGATTATCCCAGGCAAATTGCACTGGGTAAAGCTCAGAGGAACAGCTAGAGAACTCATTTTAGCTTTCTGTTTCTGGGATTCATTTGCACTGGAACAGGTTAGCTATTGCCTCCATGAGGGTCTTGAAAAGGGAGAGGAAAATACAGAAATACCTCAATTGCACCCCTGGTCTGCCCCCACTAGGCTCTTCTAAATGGTTTCTGCAGGAACAGATGGCATAGGAATTGGCTCTGTCAGCTTTGTATGAGATAGGAACTCCCTTGCGCCAAGGGAATCCTTGAATGGGGAGATTCGGCAGCTCCCCAACTCTTCTGAAGTGGGTCAAAATGATTTAAGAATCTGGCCTGTTGCAGCCTCATTTCCTCTGTAAATTGTACCAAACTGAGGGGATGACGGGGTGGTGAGAAGATAGAGAATAAAATTTCAAAGAGGATCAAAATATGCCATTTTAGCTTTTGTATGTATAAACACGCATAATATGACATTTTGTTTAGACAGTTATTTAAAAAGAAACTTACAATCTTTTTAATTAACACAAATGCAAAGGAATAGGCTATAAATATGAACACAGGAAGGTAGGAGTTGACAGCACACAGCCTTCCAGACAATCTTTTTTTCAGTTGTTACAGGGTATAATAAAATTTTGTTTTCCTTTGCAAATTTTCCATAATGTTTATGTTTGTTTTAGGTAACAAATTAACTGTAGGTGACATTTATTTTTTTTCCATGTATCATGTCGTGTCAGAAGCCCTCACCTTACAGCTAGAGTGGGAACAGTGAATGAGATTAAAGGATGAAAGAGAAAGAGAAAGCAAGATCGCCATATGGGCAGACCATACCTGAATGGTGGATGTGATATACCATCTAATTTATGCTGCTGCCACTATTAAAACATCTCTGGCTCCAAGACTCATTACCTTACCTTACCTTACCTTACCTCTGCCATTCCACTGCTGCCCACTTCGCTTTACCTCTGCTGCCTGTCTGCCTGACTCGTGAAATGCTAAACAATTTTGATATTTACCTGTTTATGATTAAATTGCAAAATGATCTGTTTAGTTCTGTTTTAAATTAAGGTCTGCATTAAATGTCATAGCATTTATCTTTCATAAAATGAGACAGCAAGGACACTAATTTCCCAGGCACTCAATCACTGCACGGTGCCACCAGAGAGAGTGGCTGGGGGGGGGGGGGGCGGCCCCCCCACGTGGACAGCGCCCAGGCGGAATCATAAAAGTCAATTAATCATTAAAAGCTGTTACCAGCCTGTATTGAACTGCTGTGGCACAAAATGTTAATCAGCTCCACATCAATACCATAAATTCCTGCAAATTGGAGCGGTCAATAACGCCGAGGCCCGGCAGGTCGATGGGAGGGCGCAAGGCCTCTCCGCCAACATGGTGGCTGGGCAGCCGCCCTGTCCTGTGCTGGCCCGCTGGGGCTGAGCAGGTGCCGATGCATCACTGCCCCTGATGGGTCTGTCAATAACAGCGAGCAGGGGAGGGCAGCCCTCACAATTTAATCGCTCGAGGCGCTGTGTGTCGCTGCATACGTGGCAGCTTAAAAGCAGGGCCAGGTCAGTTGCTGCCCAGGGACAGGATGGGGCGGCTGGCGCCGTGTGCCATTAACCTGGGCGCTGCTGCAGGAGGAGTCACCTGGAGCTCCCTGGCTTAAGAAACTGTTCCCTGCTGAGTTATAATGTTACTCATGAACGGTCGTGAAGTTGTTCATTAACCCTCTCTGGGCCCCAGGACAGTGCTTTCCTACAGCCTCTGGTGCACTGCTGCCAGGCACCATGAAATGGGGCACATGGAGGTGTGGGCAAAAGGGGAAAGTCGCTTCTGCCTTGGCACCTGCCTAACACTTTTCCCCACATAACTATTGCTGTCGTGGAAGAATGAGCAGTACATGCAAGCTGCCCCTGCAGAAGAGAGCTGCCCCTGTGGAGAAGCCACTTTGGGCCTCTCCTTCTCAAAGCAACCCTGTCTTTCAGTGTTGGCTGTGCCAAGACCTCAGGTGGCTTCCTTGCCACCCTCATCCTCAGGGCCAAGGAGGACTCCTGGCCTTCCCACCAGACATGCAGAACAGACTGGGACAAGTGTAAGAGCCTCTAGAAGAGAAGTGAGTACCATGGGAAGGACTACATCCCAAGGGAGAAGGACTCAGCTCCCTAAGGCCTTCCCAGCAATGCTGCTGCTGCCTTCTGCTGCTGCTTCTCCTGGAAGGGAAGAGACCCCTGCCTAACATCCACAAGGCTGCCAAAGACTCAGCTGAGCCCAATCCATTTATCTCCTCTTACTGTTATTAAATCTGACCTGCAGTGGAGGGAAAATAGCATTTTTAGGATTGCAGGATATTAAGAAACTTCTTTAGAGATGAAAGAAATGCCCGATACCGTTACTCTAGGGGAGGATTGTGTTCCACTGGTTTCATTGTCATTTAACGTAGAACATAAAGGTTAATGCTGAATAAAATAATACCCATGTTGATTATTTTAATAGTCTCAAAGTATAACTTTTTCCCTGGACTGCAATTATCTAATCCATGTGCTGTACATGCACCAGCAGTATTTTGTGCTTTTCCATGGCACAGATATGATGGTTCCATTAAGTTCAGTGCTGAGAAGCTATTGTGTGTCTCTAATACAATCATTCCATACTCTATGGAAAATGGAAAATATACATATCTACAGACATGCTAATTCCCAAGATCTGTACATTTTTAAAGATTAATAAAAAAGTCCATCTTATTATTATCCGAGTTATAGGAAACATCAAAATAAATTAGGAATCCTACTGTAAAGAAATCCCCTATTCAACATATTGAGATAGCATGATGTTATGAGTGCTCAGACAAAGGTAATACAGTCCCTCTATTTAATTTCCCTGACACCTTGCTCAGTTCCTCCAGCTATACTCTGAGAGCTAAAAAACCCTTCTCATTGTTATTAATTGTATTCCTTTTTAAATGTAATGTCATATTGCTGTGGACTGAGCTAATGAAACATTCCCATATTACCAAAATAGGTATATTTCTTTTTGTACAACACATTCTATCAAAACTGTCTGCTAAAGATATTGTGTTAAAGACCTTTCATAGAGCTTTATGAAGAATATCTCAGCTACTCCAACATTTCTATTACATGATCATTAAAATGCCCAAGAGAACTAAACAATATAGTGTGGATCCAGTTATCATATAAGACTTTAGAAAGATTGTTAATTCCTGCCACTGATTTATGTTAATACTAATGCTAGATTACATACTATGGCTACTAAACACCCACTGAATACCAATTCACACAAAGACAGTCCCCATCCTCTCTATGAAATCTGCACTCTTCTGTTATAATGAGAACCTGAATTATTTATCTGTCTTTATCCTACAGTAGTTCACTTGACCACAATCACTTTTTTCCCCCCGTTTCTACCACAAATAAATGCATGTAAACACGACATAATAACAACTACTATCTTTGCTTATTCTGGTCACATGAGATCAGTCAGAGATGGAAGCAAAAGTATTGCCCAGTGCTGAGCAGGAGCAGGGTATGAGGTTGCCTAAAACAACACCCCTCCCTGAGTGGTCTTCAGTATTTTTAATTCAGGTCCAGTGTAAATCACAAACTGAGCAATACAGAAGACTTTCTTGCTGATGGTTTCCACTGCTGGCAGCTTGTCTCAGGTGCCCACTGCTTTTCACATCTCTAGCTGGGTGTGAACAGCTCCTCCGCAGCACGTGCACAGGCTCTGCTCTTTCTGAATGAGACTCCAGGCAAAGCAAGCAGCGTGGGCAGGATCAACTACTGGTCCATTTTTGATGTTCATGCAAGAAATCAATCACAAAATATTCTGAATCACAGAATATTCTGGGTTGGACAGCACCCACGAAGACCATCGAGTCCAGCTCTTAAGCAGATGGCCCATACTGGGATCAAACCCACAACCGTGGCATTATTAGCACCATGCTCTAACCAATTGAGCTAATCTCATCTTCTTCCTAATCAAGAACAGAGACGTGACCAAAGCTCTTCTACATGAGGGGTGACTACTGCATCCACAATGTTACTGAGCTGTCCGTGGCATTTCTGTGGGAGTACTTTTAATCTGCCTGCAACACCTGCTGCTCTCCAGTCTTTAGTGCTAGGTCTACGTGGTTTTTGTCAGAACGCATTTTGCTCCCTTCATACATGGCACATATAAGTTGAACTCCATCTGTGATGATTGTATGCTTCAGCCCCACTACCTGCTGTCTCACTCTGCACTTTGACTGGGCTTGGCTCTTCCAGAGGGTAGGAATCCAGTTCTGCTGAATTAGTTCTGAGGATCTTCCTGGAGAGTTCTTTGGGAAGGGTCTGTTTTTCTGTTTCCAAAATAAAGAAGCTCACACTGCAACTAGGACATTATTTCAGCAGTAGGGCACCAGCACATCTCACCAGTTCTTCCATGTCTTTTGCAAGCAGCAGTAAAAAGGATATTCTTGGTCACGGCAGCCATCCTAAAAGTGTCAATATAGAGGCATACAGATTCCCATTGTGCACTTACTGTTCTGTGACCCAGGCTCTAAACAGAGTTCACAACTATATGTTTCTTGACATAAGGAGTTGCAGAATGCTGTTTTACCTGGTGACAGGATAGGCTGGAACTTGATCTGAGCTGCTAAGGACCCATAGTGGCAAGAGAATAGCATGCTGTAAATGGAGGATGATCAGCTACAGAAAGAGAAAAAAAAAAACCATTCATGGAAATTTGAACCACATCTCAGCTGGTGAGGAAGATGACTATTGTTATTCTCAGGAAATGCCAAGGAAGGGGTTGAAAAGGTTATTTAGAAATGTACAACTCAAATTACTTTTGCTAGACAGCTTGAAATGGCAATAATGGAAAACAGAAAGATAGTTCACAAGGTGCCATGTGCCATTTGGAAGACTCTGGTACTCTGCTACCTGTAGGTATCGGAGCACAAAGCTTGGACTCTATCAGCACTGTTAGAGGACCTATACCACAATTTTTTGTATTCTTGACCTCTCAGTTACAAATTAGCTGAGAGGTGTATTTTTAGCTGTCGTTCACTGCACTGTTTCACTGCCAGTGCCACTCAGCTAATAGGACATCCCATGCTGGGTTTTTCCACAGCCCTTGCTTGTCCAAGGCTCTGCATGTACCTCAGTTGTCCTGGCAGGTAAACCTATCAAGGTCAACAGAACCATCATATTAACCACTATCCATCTTAGTGGCTCTTTCACTGCCAATTTCAGCCACCATCTAGAGCGCGTAAGTTTTTCACCAGAAAAAAACTGTGGAGCAGAAATAGAAAGGTGAGATTTTTATCAACAGTCCTTCCCCCCATTTCATTTAAAGAGGTTGATTAGGCAGAATCATTTGTGAGTAAGTATGACTGTGTAGATGTTTGAAACCGCCGAAGTGGGTATATGTGTGTTATTAAAAACCAGGGTCACTGTAAGGACTTGAATCTGAACAAGAACTCCTGTGGTGAGCTCTGAAATACATCCTTCACTGGGAGGATGTGAACAGGGCCTTTGCTGTTGGGCCACAGGAGAGGGGACCTTGGAGTCCAACTGTGGAATCTGAAGATGGAGACTCTATTTGGCTATGCTGCTGACCCACACTAGCTCTATCTTCCCTTCTTCATGCATCTGGTTTACTTTGCACACATTTTCTTGGTAAGCTAGTGGTGTCTGCTGGCTAATGACCTGCAGGCTCCTGAGACTGAAAGGGAGGGGAGCAGGACATCACTGACAGGTATGCAGAAATGAGTGAGAAGGCAGGAGCAGAAGTGGCCCAAAAACAGTATGGGGTCCCGGGCCTGTGTGCGTGGGGAGACTTCAGAAGCAATGCTGACCATATACTGTGAACCAACTCTCTTTTTTAACCAAGGAAGCCTAGCCCTGCGCTATTCAGTGATGTCATTGATATGGTGCCTCAGAGGTGGACACTGAATTCCAATTAGTTGTAATAATTAGTAAAGTTCAGTACCCCAAAGATGGTATTTTAATTTAGGAAAACAGAAGGTCAGATTTTATGTGTTATAAATTAATCTAACTCCAAACCCTTCAGTACTATGGTATAATTTCTATTATCTGACATACTGGTTTTGGTTGCAGTGGTTACCATGACAAACCATTTTTCTTTTGGGGAGGAGAGGTGTAGAGGTAGACTTTAACCTTTTATGGCAGTCTAAACCTAGAGTAATTCTATTGAATTTGAAGGATTTACACCAGATTGACAGTGTAAGAAATGATGTCAGAATCAAGACAGTAAAGCAGTGCCATTTAACACCTATCAGAGCTGTTGAGGGCTTACCTTGTAATATTTAAAACCATGGGTATTTTAGTCAGATAGGGAAATGCACTTTCAGAGTCCAATTTAACAAAGTCTAATTTCAAAAACTGAAGCCCTGTTCTCCTAATCTGAGTGACTTTAGATACATATGGGAATATCAAAACATGATTGCCCTGAAACTCAATCTTCTTCTTTTTAATTAAAGAAAGAATCCTATCTTAGTCACCTGAGAATCTGAAAGATATTCTAAGTATTTGACACTCAGAAAAACTTTTAACAGATAAATTATGATGACAAGAGACAAAAACTACCATCAACAGTAAAATCAAATTTAAAATAAAACTAAAGATGTTCTAAAAATTTAGAAAAAAAACCCTAATCAATCCCTTTCCTTCAAGCCAAAATAAATGTGTTGCAGGAATTAATTTAAGATATAAAAAGTCATGACTAGATCTCAACTGTTGTAAATCAGCAAAGCTCCACTGATTTCAATGGAACTGCACTAAGATAGGTTAGATAAGAATCTGACCCTCAATTGCTTTGCAATTTTTTCCCTAATCAACAAACAAAATGCTCTTTTTAAGTTAATGTAGAATCATAGAGTTCTAGAATGGTTTGGGTTGGACAGGACCCTTGAAGGTCATCTAGTACAACCTCTCTGCAATGAGAAGGGATCCTTAATTAGCTCAGGTCACCCAGAGCCCTGTTCAACCTGACCTTGAATGTTTTCAGGCATGGGGCATCTATAAATCTGTTCCAGTGTTTCACCACCTTCCTCATACAAAAATGTCCTTCTTATATCTACTCTGAATCTACCCTCCTTGTGGTTAAAACCATTACCCCTTGCCCGATTGCAACAGGCCCTGCTAAAAAGTATGTTCTCATCTTTCTTATATATCCCCTTTAAGTACAGAAAGGCTGCAATAAGATCTCCCTGGAGCCTTCTCTTCACCAGGCTGCTCTACCTCAGTCCTCTCAGTCTTTCCTCATAGCAGAGGTACTCCAGCCCTCTGATCATTTTGTGGGGCACGGTCTCATCACAGTGGAGTAGAGAGGGAGAATCACCTCCCTCGATCTGCTGGCCACACTTCTTTCAATGCAGCCCAGGACATCATGGGCTTTCTGCTTTGCAAGCACACCTTGCCAGCTCATGTCCAGCTTTTCATCCACGAAACATCTGTCTTAAGCCCTTGCTGTTCCTCAGTCATAATCTGGTGTTTCTTTTGTACCAGTTCTCTCAGTTTCTCTGTTTTAACAGTTTTAGAAGTAAGAAAAATCTTTGAGAAAACACATTTAAATCAAGTTCTGCAACCTTGACAAAGTATGTGTCTTTTACAACACACAGCACCACCTTATCCTGACTTTGAAGGAAGAACTAGGTAATGCTAAAGGATTAATCTCCTGGCATAATTTTTCTGGTGTCATTCAGGCTAACACACATAGGAGTGCACATTCAGTCACATACCCTATATTGGCTGACAGGCTTTTGTTGGAAAAGTTTAACTGGGCACATCCTGCTTTTCCATTTTTAAAGTGTGCTCATCCCTAAGAATGTTGTATTGAAAAAATAGAAATGGAACACAGCTGAGATAAGTAGATCACACTAATACTAACACTCCTCTGATCCCTGCAGGCAAAAGCTGAAAAAGCATTTCAGGCTCTGGGCTGATGTTGTGAGTACTGTGCAGAGACCTGTGCTTCCACGGAGCAATGACTGGTGCAGACCGCGGCTCCTCAAGTGGTCTTTCAGTGCCAGGACTGGAGTCCTGGGCAGTGCTGGCAAAACTGCCTCCACAGCCAAACAGTGAACAAGGTGTGGATGCAAGATCTGCTTTTCCCACCAGATGAATTCCCTGAACTGCTGTATTTCATGGCCACATAAACACCTGGCTAAGGAAAGCATTGCAGTGACGTGGAGCTGGAAATGAGTAGTTGAGGGGCTGGAGGGTCAAGAGCTACCCAAGGCCATCTAAATAACACCAAATTTGTCACCAAATAAGAAGCCACACAATCTGCTACACAATCTGCCACACCATACCACACTAACTTTCAAGAGCCGTTCCACAGC
Source organism: Corvus brachyrhynchos (assembly GCF_000691975.1). NCBI lineage: Eukaryota > Metazoa > Chordata > Aves > Passeriformes > Corvidae > Corvus > Corvus brachyrhynchos. The sequence continues at coordinate 4,137,940 of NW_008238464.1, forward strand.
CTGAATTACAGACGAGAAGCAAACAGGAAGCGTAGACAAATGGTGGAGCTCTGGCATCCTATGCCAAACCAATTAAGCAGTCAGGCCCATCGGTAAAATTGTCTGGAAAGAAAACAGCTTTGTGCCCTTCCTGAGTACAGCACAAAGAGAACTGGGAATACTGCAGGGCTGGAAGGAGACCCAAGCCAACCAGCAAATTGCAGTGTGGTGGCTACACTGAGTTCTGTCCCCTCGGTCCCCTTGGTTTTACAGGTGTAGAGGTCCCCAAATGACTTCCTAATAAGTTTTCACTGAATGCAATGAAAATGAAAGCCATGTAGTTTTTCTCTTGTTGACAGTGAAGCTTTTAAAACTTGGGCATATAGATATGCAATCCTATTTTGTGCTGTATTCTTTTCCATTTGCAAGTCTGGTTTATGGTCATAGCAATGGTAGGAGAGGGATAGAATGCCCCTTATCTTTTAACCACCAGGTTGCCATTGTGAGCATTAAATAGCATCCTGACTGCTTCAAAATAAAAAGCGCCAGCAAATATTTAATGCTATACAAAAATTAGAAAAGTCTGGAATTGTCTCTCATTCGTTAACCTTAATCATATCAACCTGTTCGCATATACGAGTGTATCAAATGCCAAAAGCCTGCTGGGAACCCATCCCTTTGCCAGCTGGTATGCACTGTATTTGATCAGGACTCTTTTTTGTATGGGAAGCAATGAAAGAGCATCCACAGCCGTTTGACAAAAAAGATGAAAACCAGCAAACACAACTGGAATTTTCTGAGAACAAGCACACACCCTGTGTGTTCATTTATTTTCCCACAAACAGGGAGATAGACAAGAGGATGCAGCCTGTGAAAGCCATGCTTATCTAGGACAATATCACTGGGGCATAATATATTACTGCAGAGAAAGCACATGTACTTCCAGTTTTCACCAGCTAACAGTTTGAGTATGCGGAGCAAGCCACATAGATTGACAAGGAATTTTGTTACCAAATGTTCATCACCCCTTGAGGTTATGTGCTTTGCTGCACAGTGGTATCATTTTTTTCCCCACAGAAAGTGGAAAGAAATTCAGTACAGTGGAGGAGCAGATGAGCAAGCAAGGGGCCCAGAGTTATGCCTACAAATGTCCTCTGCAGCCCTTGAGAGGGGAGAGGGAAAGGGGGCCTGTTATTTCTGCCTGGCTCATTATACGTGCTCTGGGCCATCCTGTTGAATGCTTTTCCTTCCTGAAGCTGGATCACTTTTTGACTGAAAAAGGAGTAAATTTTACACTAGAAATTTTCTCTTAAAATACAACATTGGTGAAAGACAAGTGGGACGACACGTTATTATTAGTCTTTTAGTCTAAGACTGAATTTAAACACATAGGCTTAAATTTTCTTCTCACTTTACTGGTCTTACCACTTTTAGCCTTGCCTGCTGGTTTTGTTCCTGACCAATATACCACAAGCTATTTCCCTTCTATTGCTGCTTTTCCCCGCATAGGTAAAGTGAGGTCTCTCTTAGCACTGAATTCTGCACTAAATAAAATTCTGCCTTTTTAATAATGAATCCTTCCCATTGTCTCAGGGGCCACACACACAATTAAGAACAATATGAAACTTAATTAACACAGGATAATTATAAGGGTATGAACATCACAGGGAACTCTGAATACAGACCCCCCATAGCAAATGATTTGGGAACTGGAGTGAAAGCCAGCTGCTAACACACAGGTCTCAGATACCCAAGCGGCATTTCAACACCTGACCTCAAATACCAAAGTACTGGAAGGAAAGAAAAGATGACTGCCAAGCAATTAGAACCCAAGTGCTACAGATCTGTATAGGGTAATGCTGTAACAGGGAGCTATACCCACAGGTGGTGATGGAGGGACTGCAGCCTGCCCAAGGCACCGCCTGTGGGGGCACCACAGGTCACATCGCAGGGACATTTCTCAAAGGGCACTCCTATGCTAGTCACTGTGATGGTCACACGCCTGTCCTTTAAACTGGAAAACCACTTCTGGTCACATAAGGTGTTACCTGTTTTGCCACGTGTGTCTACATCCAGGGTGTATTGTGCGGTCCTGGATCACCTTCAGACCTTGTTTGGGAACACCAAAGAATACACCTTAAGTAGCATCACAAGTACAATTTTTACTGCCAAACCAAAAAGATTACTACCAGATAAAAGGGTAGTGGGCAGAGAAAGGAAAGAAACAACTGCTGCAGACAGCATTTCCATTAGGGGAAAACACTCACTTGCTAAGATTTAGATAAATCATCATTACAAAATCCAAGCACAAAGGTAGACATCTGAAGTGTGGTTAAAGTATTTCCATCCTCTTGCTTCTCCTGTCTTTTCCCTCTCCCCAAGGAGCCAACACAGCTCTGGCAGTGCACACTGGCTGAGAAATGGGCTTCCATTCCTTAGACTGCAGTCATGTGCATGTGTCTTCTCATTTAAGCTCTTCCATTCTGTTTCTTTCAGAGGCTGAGAAATCTGCTTTTGGGGAGAAGAAAAAAAAAAGAAGTGGGGAAGCTCATTAGCAATTTGTTTAGAATTTGAATGTCAGCATAGTCACTTATGTCTAAGTGACTAAAAAATGTATGCGAGTACTCTGACTTTCAGCAAGAGATACAGCGTTCTAACATCAGAATGAACAATATAATTACTGTGTGTATGAAGACATATTGGTCTCCGTATAATGAGGTATTCAAATCTGCTCCACTTGAATCAGATCACAGAGATATATTAAACACACATGGCAAAAGAATTCAGTGTAAGGGTAACCATGTGTTCTGCCAAGTCTTTCTATGCATGAATGGGCTGCCAGGGCACCATAGGCTACAGACAAAGTACAGGAGAGCTGTGTTCAGAGGTCGGGAAGTGAGGTTGCAAAGGTATTTCCTCTTCATTCCCTCGAACATGTGAGTGTCTCCCATTTCCCTTCCTCTTTCACAGGCTGGTGCACCTCAAAAGCAATTCCACCAAAATTTACTGTAACATTACTGTATCATGGTTCCTTGGTATGGTTTATTACTGTGTATTTACAGCACCCAAGAGTGAGCTGGCTGCCTGAGAGGGGTAGCAATTGCAAAGGCTATTCTCAGTTTTCGTTGCAGAATTGTTTTCACAAGTTTGCGACATTCTGGAAAACATGCCTCCTTTTCCAGCGTCACTGCAGCTATTTTCAAGCGGAGGTGCTTGAACTTGCTGGCTGGCTGCAGACTGTGTGTGCCTGATAGGTGCTGAGGGTTGATTGACACATTGGGAAACCAAGGCTTGGGCCCCTTGCTGCGCCTGAGATCATGTATTACTGAGTACGATCAGGAGCAACCATTGTCAAAGCATAAAATGTCAATTTTTTGGCAGTGTTATTTCAACATCTAGATACTATGAAAAACATGGTAAGATGAAAACAGTAGCTGTTTTGCTTACTCGTAGAATTGTTTAAGCATGGATACCATAGCAGATTGAGTTACACCCAGCTGCCAAAACAGACACGGAGAATGTTTCTGTGGGTCATGGAAAAGACTGAGCATGCCGTTCCTTGGGTGGCTGAGCTACTGCAGAGACCCCAGTGTGACAGATCTGAAAAACACAAATTAATCAAGGCCATGATTTCCATCTCTGCCACTCACAAGTGAACCTGTAGTTAGACGGACAAGTTTCTCTGCTCAGAGTGTTGACTGATTTTAAAGGAAATTTTGTCTTGCTTTTTGTTCCCAGGGCATGTGTGATATTTATGATGTATAAAAAATGCTTTTCTTTGGGTACAGCTGCTCATATGTCTGTTGGGTACATGCGCATTATCAGAGGATGCTTCTCTTTTCCATATGTTGATGGAGGTAGAATTTCAGGGTGGCAGGAGCAAGCTGGGAAGGCAGAGGAGTCCTTGCTCCTCTCTTGGCAGACACTGTGTCAGCATTCTGCAGAGCACTTACCAAGATGAGGATGGCAACTGATACAGAACATAGGTTCTGGGGAGAAAACACCAGTTCATGTGGCCGCCAGTGATACAAACAAAATAAGAGATTTATCAGGAGAAGCCTGTCCATTTTTAGGAAGTGAAAACTCGCTGTTTTGAAGCAGAAAAGAGAGTGAGACCTGTCTATCTCTTCAGGGAACCACAGGTGCCAGAAAGAAAGGCATCAGATGTGGTTACCAAACCCAATTTTTTAGAGGCTTCAGTGGTATCTAGGGAAGGAGAAGAGTCGAAAAGATTTAATGGGAATAGCATATGTACAACATCTCTTAGAATAAAGCTCAGGCCTTGTACTTTTTGCCACTTAAAGATGTATTGCAGAGTTTATTTGGGCAGAACTGGTGAGGTAAAGCTGCAGTTTCAGAAAAGCCAGATTTTGGATGGTTCCTATCCTCTTTTGTTTCATGCAACTCTTTGAAGCCTATGCAATGTTTCAAATACTAAACTGGCATTCAGATGCCAAGGTCAGTTTTTAATGCATATTTGAATTAATAGCTCAAATATGTAGAGCTAGACTACTGAAAACCTTTTCTCACAGCAATATTCTAATACTGAGATCAGCTATTACCCTATACTGCAACTCCATGGAAAAGAAAACCTACACTGTGCTTTAGTCTGAAGAAAAGACACAATCTTGCTTTATAAAAGCAAATGTAGTAATATTTATGTAGCACAATGGTAGATTTCTTCTTTCCAGGGCATAAGGCCTTTTAGTTTCACCGATTGCATCTGAAGGGTGTGGAAAATCAAAAAGAGACGAATAAGCAGATAGCTAAGCTGGATGGATAGACTGACTTCATCAGACAATGTTTGTCTAGCTAAAAACTCCCTTTCATCGTTAGAAGAGTCAACTCATATCCTCACCCTGTGGAAGTGGTTAGCTTTTAATTCATTCAAGAGATGCTATCAAAAAAGAAGGAGGTATTTTTTACAATCCCAACCCCAAAATAATACTGCTAAACAATACATAATTCATATCTCTTCAGAATTCTGAATGTGGTCAGAAATAAATAGCAGCACAGGCATTTAAGAGCTATTCTCATTGAAAAATGTAATTAATTGGTGTTATGCACAAAATATTTCTTTGAGGGGGGAGCAATGTTGCTTTAATTACAAGTAATTGTTCTCAAAATCATGCAGCTCATAAGTTTTGCAGGCTAGACAGTGATTATGCATCAATACACTAATCTATCACCTTCATTATTTTAGTCATCTGGGTGTGATCATCAAACTTTGGAATGTAACCCAGACAAGAAACTAGACATAGCTCATGCTTATGTTCTTTCCAAATCGGTTTGTTTTAGAAGCAGTTTGCACTGGTCATGCGAATTTCAATGCTTTTGTTTCAAATAAAGACGGTAAATTAAATTAAATTCCCCTTTGTATATTATTAGATGGTGACAATGGAAAGGATATTCTTGTGACTGCACAATGGCCTGGAGGGCATTCAGGACACCCCAATATTTTTACATTTTGCCACACACTGTCTTTGTAGACAGGAGATTCCATTTTATTAATTTTGTTCAGGATATTCCACTTTATTAATTTTTTTCAAACTGCCCAATGAACATACAGGGAATCAGCTACTGGAGAAACCAAGCAGGCTGATCAGCTCATTGCTCTCCTTATCTTAGACACCATAGTGGTGTGACCCCCACACTGTCCATCTCCAGGTGCTCTGTCACGCTGGGAGAATGACCCAAACCTCTTCCCAACTCAGGAATGGAAGGAGTCTTAAATCATTAGTGTTTGTACAGCTTTCTATTTGATCTATTTAAATGAAAGTAGCTACCTAGCCAAAAATTATTGTTGTTACCATTATTGCTATTAAATTACTAGGTGAATGCAGAGCTGAATCTGTTATTAATTGAGGCAGGGCTCACCCCAGCCTTTAGTCATCCCTACCTGAGCTACGACATAAGCACCCATGTATATCAAAGTTAAGCAGAAGAATAAGTGCTGTCCTGCATAAAGATGGTTTTAAGTACATGTTTCCCAAATCAGGGCATAAGCTGTTATTTTACTACTGTCTCTGCAGTACTGCTTTTTCTACCTCATTAGAATGAGAGGATGCTTGCATAAATTCCTCATATTGACACACAAGACTATGCCTGTCTCCCTGAGAATTTGGAGATTTCTTTCCCTTTCCCCCAAATTAATAAGTGCTGTCACCTGCATCGCTAAACACCAATTTGCTGCTTACCGCTAACAAGACCTCCACGTAATGTAGCTAAAGGTAGTACTTCAAAAATAGAGCTCTCCTGTTCCCAGCATGTCTGACAAGAATACATTAGAGGCACCTGTCCCTGGCACCAATATTTTGTTTTCTCTTTATCTACATGGGAAGAAAGGAGTCTGAAGCACTGAAATTTGCCTTGAAAACAAAGCAAATGTGAGCACAGGAATCTGTTTTCCTGTCCTGCATCCCCTGTTTCAGTTCTCTCCACCAGTATGGAGATTTTCAAGTGTAAGTAAACACTAAAAACATATACATTTGAGTGAAAAATGAATATTATCTCTTTCTTAATAACTTTCATCTGAAAACAATCAGGGAGCAGGAAATCTTTTAATTATGTTTGAAACTATGAGACTGGCTCTGTGCTCACCAAGTCAAAGACATAAATACTGCATTATACTGCACATATACTGAAAATATCACCAAGCTTAAAACAAGTCCATCATACCCATTATTTATCTGGGTCAAGACCAGTAACAATGGTACAATAGAAACTCAGAACTGTAAAATCTAGATATTCCTCACCCCAAAGGATGTGAAATGACACAATATGCTTCTATATCCTTTTGTATTGCAAGAGTAGTTCTTGTCCTGGTTTAAACTTGGAGAGAGTTAACTTCCTTCCTAGTAGCTGTTATGATAGACTGTGGGATAAGTTCCTTCAATCCTTAGCTTCAGACATTTGTCCTGTATACTTTGACACCTGAGGGAGATTCCTTAGATCCCTCCGATATCAGTAGAGAGAAATTGGTGTTTTGAAACTTGATTCATCTAGTCAGATGAAAATGCCAGCCCTAGAAGATGCTGAGTAGGTACCTCCTAAAAATGCCTGTTTCTATGTATTTACTTCAAAAGGAGCCTTAAGTGATGTAAACATCTGGATGTAAACAACTACATTTAGTCCGATGAATCCCAGAATTCTGGGAGATCAGATGAATCCTCAGACTTCACATCTGCTCAGCTGCTTTTACTAGGCTCTACCTTTGTCCATTGGCATTAGTTTTATTTGGATGACTTCTCTTAGAAAACAACTGATTTGTGCTTTTATCCCTGTGACAATGACACTGTAAGCTGACAAAGTACTTTCATGATATGAATGTCTGTCCTATCTAGGATGGTTTGTGAATCCCTTTCAGCTTTTCTTAGCAGTGAGCAGCAGATTTGAATAATCTTAGACATGGATTTAATGTTAGATCTGACTCAGTGGGGTTCCCATTAAAAATATCTAAAATATGTCCATTGACCAACAAGGAAACTGTGTTGGGTCTCTTAAGTGCGCTGTCACAAAGACAGCCAAGGCAGCACTGTAAATCAATAACATTCATTACAATGAAATCCATTGACAGTAGCTGGGAATACAGATGTAAAACTGTTTCCTTTCTTATTCATCTGAGAAATTTTACATGCTAAAGGAAAGAAGGGAGTACCCAAACAATACATTTGAGGGGGGGTTATCCTATAATTTCTTGGTGTTGCTTTCATGTGAAAAGACAGACAGTCTCCTCATTCTCCTTATTATTTATATGGTGTTTCAAGTAGGATCTCTTGTTTAATGTTCACTCTTATCCCACCCTGATGTTCGAATAATGACCATTTTTAGAAAGAAGCAGCAAAATATATTGACTAATCAAATCTTCCAACAAGATTGTTTAACACTTGTTGCAATTAATTGCTATTTCATTATACAAGTCTCTGCTCAGCTTTCTAGAAGGATTTTCAGACATGTGGTTTTCATGAACCTGGCAGTCCTAAGACACTGCACAAACTTTGCAGAAGTAGCTCCGATAAATCTTGGTAAGGTAAATATGTAGCAGAATGACCTCAGACTGAAGTTTCCTTCTTGCCTGTTTTCTTGAGTAAGGATCTAAGTTTGAAAAAGCTGCCTTGTTTAAATGAGGAGTTCACTTTATAAATAATAAGGCTGTATCCATTTTCTTTTACCAAGTTAGTAATCTTTTGACTATTTCATCTGCTCCTAGATCATGTAGCAATAAGGAATAAAGACACTTTATGGACCTAATTTTTCAAACACTTACCTCACTGTACACCAGAAGCAACTCCCTTGTAGTCATTAGGTCTGATTTCTTTCATACTTCAGTCCTGCCAGGCTTCCAAAAACTACAGGACATGGGAAGGGGCTGGGGAGATCTTCTGTCCCTCTCCTTTTCAGGCTGCTTTAAGTTGTGGCTTACAACAGTATTGCCATCCTCTAGGCTCACACAGGTGGAATACGGCACCAAGCATAAGGAGCCCCAAGACTTGGAGAGTCCCTTTTTAATATTACACACATGTTTTACAGTTACTTTGAGTCTCATTGTGAAGAAAACAATCCCACACGTTGAAATTGGCCCTGTTTCTCTCCATAATCTTTTATGTTCACAGTTGTTAAAGAAAACAGGTCGAGTCTTCCCAAAAATTTTAGTTTTCTGTGAAAAAAAAAGCTGCAGTAAAGTGACACTTTGATTATAATTAAAAAATTTCAGTTGATTTAACAGTTCACTTTAGGCATTTTTTGAGCTGTGGAAACAGCAGTGCTTTTAAGATAATGAACATTGTATGATCACTAATGAAATCCACATATGCATACATATATATATATATATACATGATATATATCTATATATATACACACACTATCTATATATATACACACTATATATATATATAAAAGATATATAAAAATATATATATGAAGTCTTTATGCTATACATTTATCTGTCTACTACGTAGATATATGGTCCTCTTAAGTTTACTTAAAAAGGAATCAAATGGGAGGGAAAGCACATTTTTCAAATGTGGCTCTAATTGTCTTTTGTGAATGTTCTATAGATCATTACTGATTGTTTACAAACCTTGTGTGGAATGGCTTTATGGCAATAGAGGGGGTAACATACCTTCATTGTTTATAAAATGACAGCTCCTAATGGACCATATTAGCTTTAACACAAACTATTAAATCCTTTTCATTAAATTATTCTGCACTCTATTTTGGAATCTTGTTAGCTCTGGGAAGTAGGTGCAAACTCCTAAGGAAACATGAGCACACATTGAGACTATTATAGATAATGTTTATTAAATAAGCCTCTGAGGATGTTTTTCTTGGGTTGCTCTCAAGCATTTTGAAGGAGTCGTGTTCCATGTTTGAGGTCCCATGTTTCTTCCTCTTAAACTATGAGCAGCTGTAGCACATGACCTACTTCTGTAGAACCCTGTAATGATTTCCTTCCTTCAGTGGCTTCAGGAGTCCCTCTTCTGCCCTGTGAAAAAAAGGGACAAATATTTTAATCCAAGCAAAATGCTAAAGCAGGTTTTGTTGGTTTCAGGGAAGAAACTCAATACAGCTACATCACCGAGCGTAGGCCTCAAATTGGAACCATCTGGCCTGCAGAAGCACCATGAGATCGTTGGGAAAGGCATGGATATTTTTGCCTTGGGCTGTAACACATACACCTGCAGAATGGGTAGACATGTTGGCAGACAAGCTGGACTCATGTAGCAATACAAGCCTTCCCTCACAGTGCTGTGGCAGCGCCGGAGTTTGGAAATTACCCTGACATATTTAATAAATGCAATCACTGTACTGCATGCTCTCCAGATAGCAAGTATGCATCTGCGCTTGCCATTAAGTTAATTCAGACAGGTCTGTACTTCAAGGCCCGTATCTTTTCGCCCTTCTTGCACAAATAGCTTCTTCGAAGACAAAATAAGGACCAGGGAAGGAAGATGGTAAGCACAAAATCATGCACTACGTCTTAAGGCTGCCTCTTGCAGGAGGTAGCAATTCATGTGATATTCATGTGAACTGGGTTAGATTGAGAAGAGATTCTTGTTGGTAAATATTACAGCTCTTGGAGAGCACAAAAGAATGCAGGAGTCAGTGTAATCCGTCCCCCTTGGTAGGAGATTTGTAAAATCTCTAGGCTGGATGCAGAAGGAAGAAGAAGCCACACACAGACTCTAAAGGTCATGACTCCAGAAACTGTCAGAAAGAGGCAGTGTCCAAGCCCATCCAAAAAATGAAAATGCGTATCACAGAAGCAGAAGGACATGTATCCTTTGACTGGAATGTTATTAAACAATTAGGATCACAGGTGTTACCAGAGCTCTGCACAGTGCCCAGTTTTCTGCCTGCAGGCTGGCGGATGGCAGAGCAAAAGACCAGAACGTGGCATTTGCACCTTTGTGATCTGTAGCTGCAAATACTACTTTGCACCTGCAGATTTGTACCCTGCCCCTACAGGCACTCTTCAGACAAAACTCCAAGCAGTCCCTTGGGGCTAAAAGGTTAAGGCCTGTAATAGCTGGACATTAATACCGTGTTATTCTTCTTTCAGCAATATAATATACACAACATCCAAGGCAGAATATCTGCTGCTGGGTTAGAGAGCGTGGCTGCTCACATTATGCAGTAAATACACTGAAGGGAAACAGGTTCCCCCAGCTTTCTCTCACTCCACCTAGAAATCACACTGACTATCAAACTTTCAGCGGGGAAAGTTTACACCCTGAATCTCAATCTGTACTTTCCCATACTCCTGAAGAAGACCAAAGAGAACATTTTGGCCCAGCTCTGCTTTCAATGTTCTCTATATTGCTAGCATCTGGAGTCATGTACGTGGGCTATCCCAGCCCTGAGCCAGGGAATAAAACAGACAGAATGTGCGTAAGATTGCAGTCTAGTCCTTTGCAACGCAGAATTCTGAGCACTGCTAGTTCCATAGTCTTCTCTTTAGGAGGTGCTGAAGTGTTTTCAGAGATAAATCCTCAAGGTGACTTTTTAATTGCTTCACTGAGAGTTAAACTGGGGAAGAGATAAATGAAGACTATGTCCAGTGTGTAAATATCAAGTGTGAAATCTCTAGCTCTCCTCTCCTTCACTCCTCTGTAAATGTGAAGCAGCTCTGCAAAAACCTACAGAACAGTGCCAGGGTAAAACAGATGATGCAGAGAGCAAAATATTTTTTCTGAAATCTATGGAGACATTACAGAGATTTTGCGGACAGTCAAATATAACAGGAATAGAGGTGGAGCTATCTCAAAGGATAGTCCTCTGAAATGGCTTCCTCAGTTTCCAGGTCCTGATTTTGGAAAAGAAATCTGATGTTCTGTATCGACACATAAGAAAGATGGGATACAATATGTATTGCTGTAGACAAACTTCCTTCTGGACTCATATTTGGTTTCCTCTTGCTTTTCGCTGTACCTTGGTTCACCTCACCTTGCAGCAGCTTCTCACTGCTGTCCACGCAAGCCAAGGCAGCTTTGCCTAACACACACCTCCAAGAGTTTCCAGTGCTGTTTCAGCAACAAGATGAGAGTTAATGAGGCTCAACACACTTCCTACCATACTTTATGGGGAAAACCCCTTGAGTGAGAGCAGGAAATCCATCTTGTAAGAATTACAATGTGGTCTCAGTTCCTCAACTAGAAGCTGAAGAGAATATTGATATTTTTCAAAACACCAAATACTAAGCTATGGGGGTTCCCCCACTAATACTATGGGGGTTCCCCTGCCAAATATCCCTTTGGTTCAACAGGGCAATTTTTCACTTCAGTGTCATTTAGATTTCTGAAATAATTTATTATATGCTTGAAGAATATTGAAAATTTCCCTAAACTGGATTCTACTACCTCTATTTATGCTGTGCAAAGGCAATCCCACTGCTGACAGGAAAAAAAGGTGCTGTTTGCTATGAGGGAGGGAGGGCAGAATCAGACCCTTCTTAAAAGCCTTCTGAAAGATGGGGAAAAGCAAGAGGGCCCAGGTTTCACCAAGCGCATTTTGACAAATCACTAAACTCCCTTGTGATCTCAACCAGTAAACCAGGGAGGATTACTACAGTGTTGCCGAATGCCTTTAACAAACAGAAATTCCTCCATCACATTCTGGGAATAACAACAACAAAAAAGAAATCTTTATGAGAGGAAAGCAAATGCAGCTGTGATCTTGGGGGCCAGGTAAAACGATTTGCAAGAATATAAAGAGAAAAGTACTTTCTCTTAGCAAGTTTTTTCAGCCATCTGGCTCTTCCTGCTCTTCCCTCCCCAGTCCTGGGGGTGATGGTCCTTGCAGCACACTTTTCCAGACACACACCAAACATGACACATGGGCTGCAGCCGCAAGCCAAATGTCTGTTTCCAGATGTGCCTGCTGGCCCCAGTGGAGCTGCTCCCCTGTCACACAGCTCGTGACCCCAGGTTGGCAGCTAAACTTTCCCGGGGTACCGAACAAATAAGTGACTGCCCAAATCCTGATCCTTCCTTAGCTCTGCCCCTGCTCTCGTTTCAAAAAAACATGGGAGAGGTGTTCCCTGCTTGCCTCCATCATGTTTCACAGCACTGGCTGTCCCCTTCCTGTCCAGACAGAGGCGTTTTCTTCCTGCGGAAACCACAGCACAAGACAGGAGGAGGAGGATCCATCTAAACACAGGTGTCATCCCTGCACACAGCCAGATGCTGCCAGAATGTGCATCTGAATCCAGAAGCTGGTGAGCACTTGCGGCCCCATGATTTAGATGCTGTTCGAGTGCTTCTAGAACAGTCATGTATATGCAGTTTACAGAAATGGAGCTTTTTTATGAGACACTTTTCCCTTTCCATCAGTAAGGCAATAGAGAGCTCTTTCTCCTCTGGAGTTTCAGGCCTTGGAGTTCATTTTGAAATGCTCACAGTCTTTTGAGATTGACGGAGTTCCAGCTATTGATTTTCTTGACTTGTTCATAAGTTAATATTTACCACAAATATCTTGTTGAGAAAATGAAAAGAAAAAACACATTTTTCAAAACAGCAGAAGCTGGTGAGATAATGAACCAGACACAACTTTAAACAAGATATTTTTTAAAACATTAAAACTTCCTTCCCTTTTTTAAATTAGTGGCAAAAAGAAAAAATGAAAAACAAGTGCCCCCAAACCAGAAGGGTGATAAGCAGTTTTTATTGTTGAATTCATTACTGTGGTTATTTTGAGAGAGAAGACATTTTTCTCTTAATTCATGAGCCAGACATGAGCTCTTTGGAGGCTGTAGGAAAAAGATCTCCTTAAAAATGACTGCAAAAGGATGACTTTGCTAGAAAATTCCAGCTGGTTCAACCATATCCAGATGCCTGAGAAGCTTAATTATAGCTTGACTAACTCTCTCCTATCCTCATCAATGGACGACCAAGATCAGGATTTCCTAGGAGCAAGCATCAGCCCACTAGCAGCAGAGCAGCAAGTGAAGCATGTGATGGGCTGGAGCACTGTAAGCAAAGGCAATGGCTTCGGCTGTGATGAAAGGTTGTGTCGCTGCAGCCCAGCTGGTTGTTAACACAGGGCCCTGGTTTGCTCCCCTCCAACCTGCAGAAACTGGACCTCAGCTTGTAGCCCCAGTATGGACTTTGCTAGTCTGCTGGTCTGGGATCCCACACTAGCTTGTCACCATCTGCTCTGGAAATGGCAGCAAACCTCACTCACCCCCTTCCCCTTTCCCCAGCCCCTTGCTGGGGAGAGCTGCCGACAAACTCACCGACAGGGAGGGCAATGCATGAAAGAAAACACAGAGCCGACAGAAAAACGAAACGCACATGGCAGGGAATAATATTTCATTTGTGCAGTAGCGGCCCTGCTGAAGCAGTGTAAATAAAGCAGGTTACTGAGATGTGAATATACCACTGTTTATAAATACTAGCCCTTCTGCCCGGAGACGTGCGTGAGGAGAGCTGGACACTCATGAGGTCACCCCACCACATTTTATGATTTACATAAATCATGTCAACACCGTGAGCAGGAACGGCGGGCGAATGGGGCCGCATGAAGTGAACCATTCAGCCTCCTGTCACAGGTCTTAAAACAGGTAGAAGCTGTTAACGGGCCCACCAAATCTCTTAAAATGCAGAGGGGATGAGGGATAATCCAGCCAAGGAAACAAGGCATTCACCCACCCCATGTACCTCAGCTGTCAGAGACCTTCCTAAGCTCAGAGGAACAGAAAGCCAGCCAAAAATGGTGCTAGCAAAGCCCACGAGCTAAACTCGTGATTTATATCCCCCTTCACAGAGGGTAGTGTGTCCCACCAAGCAACCATTCTAATGAAGAAAATGCCTGCGCACCTGGCAAAGGTGAAGAAAACGCCCCAGGTTTTGCTGCGTGCGGGACACTTCTTCCCCTTATTTATCAAGCACATTGAAAATGTGATTTTTCTGGCAGAGGAATCAATATTCTGGGACTAAACGGAAGCCCCTCTGTAGGTTTGCCTTGCATCCAAGTACCTGTGGTTTGGGGGCCAGAGACGAAGGCAGTGGGGACAAATGCAGGAAAGCAGTGTGCAGCTTCCCGTGAATTTTGTTCAACTCCCTATGAGCGCTGTGTCTAACTGGGATCACACGATACAAGGCCAAAACTGCAGCTAAGGATAAAAGCAGCAGCGACAAACAATCTTCTTTTCCTTGCTACTTCACAGTCATGTATCTCTCTGGGGCTGTTCTAATTTCGGTGGACAGTAGTCCCTTTTGGTCCAATTTGCCTGTCTCAGGAGACAGATGATGCCATCAGGGTGGGTGCCTGAAACACTGAGGATCTGGCTTGCAGTCTTTAACTCTGCCCAAATTTCAGCTCTAATAACATGTAATTATGTAAAATAATTGTAAAAATTACAATCACACATGAATCGCGTATAATTATGCAAAAGAAATGTAAAAAATGTAAAAGCGGTACAAAATCCTTATGATACATTGCTGGTATATGGACATGTGCTATTCACTACTCTTAAATACAAGTTGATTTAAAAATATTATTTTGACCATAAATCAACCGTGTTCTATGCGATTCCTGTTGATCTACAGCTGTGACACATTCTCAGAGAAGAACAGATGTAAATATTAGGCAAAATTGGGAAGGGTTTTGCGAAGTGTTTTTCCCTGGAAGATGTGGATTTGTCAAAATCAAAGCCTTAGGGAAGAGATGGGATTTTTAAAATGAAAATGCTATATTCAAATACAATTGGAAAACATTTTTAAAAATTATCAGAATATCCTCTTTTTATAACTTTCAAAAGAAAAGATGTAATTTTCAGACTGAAATTAAGTTTCTGTTTTGAAATCTAAGTAAGATTAGATCAAAAACATCCGGAAAAAATACTTCATTCAAAACACTTCAAGGCTTACCAAAAACCATCATTGCAGAATTTTTGATCTGATCTAAATTTTTGCAGTTTACTCTTTAAATTCAAATTTTTTTCAAGATTTGCACTTCTGCACATGCAAAAAGTGATAAGTGCATAAACCCTTTCTTTTTCACCTCTGCAGTTCTATAAAAAATGTGTTTTCAGCACACAAGCTTCAGTATCTTTTCCAGAGAAGCTTCACCCATCCAGAAGGCAGGGTGGGGTAATCTCAATCCCTCAGCCCTGGGGAGTTAGGAAATAATCTCTACTCTGCTTCCCCAGTCTCATTCTGGACCTCAGAAAAAGCTTTTTTTCTCAAAGGAGAAATGCAGAGATGCTTTGCAGTTGGTGCCCTCCCCCTGTACATAGAGGTGGCACCGTGGTGGGATCCTTTCTTGCACAGGTGAGTGGCCACTGTGTTCTAGTCTGGTCAAGGTCACAGCTTGGAGAACCAGGTACCTGCTACCTGAAATGAAGCCCTGAATGAAAACTAAAAGATTTGGGTTTTGATACTGTGCCTTTCTGACAGTGACATCTTTTCAGGGGCAATTAAATGCTAAGCATTGGTCTGTTAAATTTAGTGGCAATTTCAGTTGTAGGCGGCATCAAGTCAAGGACAATTTCAGTTTCAGGGCAGTTTTTATTTCATGTTTTGAAACTGAGAGTGCTTTTTATTCAAGAGCAGCTTTTGTTTGAAATAATATAGCCTAGCTGTTTCTCTGTGGTCCTGATCCTGCACCTCAGAAAGGACCTCGCTCACAGCCAGAATCCTTCCGATAATCGGGTATTTTCAGCAGGGAGACTGAAGTGCCCTGAGCACAGGCTGGAGCCTGCTGTGCATGTCTGTCTTAGTGTGGGGAGGCTTTTTAAGATCCAGGGGTTTTCTTCCTCTAAGGCCCCCAACCCACCTGTTGGCAAGACTCTCTGGGAGAAGAGTCACCTGCAGGATTCGACTTCAGATACAGACCCAGATCAGAGGTTTGCAAAGGCATTTGGTTCCGGCATGTCACTGGGTTCCCTGGGGGACTGGGTGTGTGTACCCACTCATTTCTGTCTGCATAGCCATACTTCATCTGTCTACAGGCAACAGCTTCCCCGAGTTGCCTTCCTTAAGACTCAGGTTTTATATTACCAGGTAAATTTCCTTTCAGTTTTATTTGCATGGAGCAAGAGTGACATTCTGTGGCCAGTTAGATTTATGGCAGCATTTCCTCACTCTTCTTCCCCTCCTATAAATACCTCAGGGTATAAACAACACTCTGATAGCCTTTTGTTTTGTTTGTGGCTTTTTTTACAGTTCGTGAGAAATAAATATAGAGGAATTCTCAAACACATTTCTGTGGCATGTAATCCTTAGGGACTGCTTTACCATGAATTCCCAACAAATTCAGACATCTATGTACTGATTACTATTTTATGAGAGCAATGCCTGATTATAATGAAAGTAACCAGAAGCATGAAGAGACTGTGACATGTTCCTCGGGCTCCACTCTAGCTGGCTCAGCCTGTTGTACTTGGAAGGGATGAGGAAACCATGTTCCAAAACCCCATAAAAAAATAAAGCGGAGTGCTGTTTAAAACAAAGCAGTGGGCTTTTTAGGCACTTATGTGCACTGGATAATACACCAATGACACTAAATTGAACTCATTTAGCTGTAAACATGATATTACATTTGACAGCTTCCAGTGGTAAAATACCAGACCGTTCATGCTGAGGAGAAAAGAAACAATATGGAAGGAGCAAAACTCATCAAAAAAGGAGCCACAAAAGGGCCAACAGGGGAAAAAAATAACCAACAAAACCCCAGCATTTTTCAGTGGTTACAGTCATAACTCAGCACAGGCACGCATAGTACCAAAAGCAACCTGCCCAGTTTAAACAGCGGAGAGCAGGCGCTGGAGTTTATGTTGTTCCCCTGTTTATTAAAAACGGATGGGAGCACTTGACAGAAAAATCAAACTTCTGGTCATGGCTCATTAATCTCTGTTCTATCTGTCAGATATGTGTGTCTAGAGTTTCAACAAGGCTCTAGAATCAAGATTACTGCTGAGCTCTGTTATTTTCTCTAATTTTGAATGAGGGGAAATGCTGCCAATCACCCTAGGCAAGAGGCGAGTGCAGGGCCACGGCTGCAACCCTTTGCAGCCGGCATGTCCCTGCCCAGTGGTTTGGATCTGATTTCAGAGGCAGCAGCTCCTCTTTCCCCTCCTTACCACAGCCACTTTTGGCTGGCTGCCTCCTCTCCCTTTCCCCTGAAAACCAGACTCATTGCCCACCACCAAAGAACATGCCTGTCAATGCTAAGGTGATGACAAGGTTGATCTGAGGAAGTGGTGGATGCTCCTTCATCGCTGAATTCTGCTCTCATACACAAAAGTGTTAATTGCGTTAATCCACTGAAGACAGTGGAGCTCCTCCTGTGTAAAAGCAGGGTAAGTGATGGGCTCAGCAGGCCTAGAGTGGGCTCAGCAGGCCTGAGATGAATATGGTATGAAACAATTAGCTGCAGATGGTATAGGAATCTCGTTTTCTGGAAATACAGATTTTGCCTGGAGATCTTTCTATATATATTGGATTTGTCAAACTGATAATGACTTGAACATTTGGAGAGAGAGGATAACCCACCGCAGGGCCAGATGCAGCTGTGATGGGGAGGATGGAGGATGTATATTAGCCTCAAAATATGTCTGTCTCCCCATCACATTTCTATGCCAATCTATAGCGGTAGGAGGATGGATGAGGCCCTGAGTAGAGCAGGGCAGAGGAGCTCACCCGCTGCCTCCCCTTATGCCATTACTTTCCTTACTTGCTTTGGACATTGCTCATTTCTTCACTTATTCTTTTCTTTCCCCTTTCTTCCTTTTTTAAATTGTCAGTGATGTTGTTTCCAGAGACAGAAAAACTGATGGGCACTTAGAGGATGAGGCACAAGATTTAGCTGTTGCTTCGCTTAAGTGCAAAACGCAGGGAGTTGTGAGAGGAGGTTTCCAGCTCTGTCTGTCAGAGGACAGGCTGGGGATTCCTTTCAATCCTGATACCACAAGCACAGTTCTTCAGGCAGGAACAGTGGACTCACACAACACAAATATAGACACAGGCAGAAAAATAGCAAAGAAAATATGATGTTTTATGACTGCAGGTACACCACAAGCCGGCAGCCTGACCCTCACTGCTCACCAACTGCAAATGGCAAGAGCAAGACTGTGTAAAAGCCGTGCTTGCCAGCTCCCTTCTCAATGAAACACATGGAGGTTCCCTCCAGGGGATGTCTCTCCTGCCTGCCAAAGTCTGCCCTCAAGATCAGCCCTGCCTGCTGCGCCAGCTGCAGGATTGCAGGCACGGCTGCCGCATGGTGTTTCATATCATATGGAAAGCCATATTCCTCGGGATGTTCAGACATGCCAGAGAGCCTGTCTGCGTGGCAGTCAATTGGACTGTGAGTGGGCAGTAGGCAAATGGCAAAGAGCAGCACTTACCCTCCTCCATGCTGCAGCTCGCCATTTCTGAGAAGCACAGGCATAGACAGCCCTGTGCTTCAGCCTTAGCAGAGCTTGCCCATGCAGAACATTTCCCAAGACCATTTTGAACCCCAGACTTATAAAGCTAGAGCTATTAAGAAACAGAATGTTTTACTAGATCTTAACAAACAGGGTGACTCCAGTTGCCTGCTAATCTGCCTGCAATGTGGTGGACCCTTCTAATCCCAAGAGTAAATTCCCATTGTTTTAATGTTAGCTCCTATCACTTAAAATATTTTTCCAGTGGGTTTTTAGGAATCTGTGTTATTGGACCAAGGAATCTGGGCTTCCTCATCTGTTTATTCTAACGGACATGTGAGTGGCTACACTAGTTGGTATAACTTGCTGCTGCTCAGAGAAGACTGTGCCTATCTCTCCCTCTCTCTCTCTCTCTCTCTCTATATATATATATATTTGCAGCATTTCTGAAGCTTCTCTGTATTTAACAGTTAATTTTTTTCAATAAAGCATAAATGACGTAGGAGCCATTTTCAACAGCCACATCAGCACTTAAGCCTGGATCCTTTAAGCTATTCAAGTACTTAGATATATATACCTCGGTGGAAGTGTTTGAGACATCTCAGCGGGTTAGATGAGTAGCTTCCACTGAAATCTGCCCCCAGTTCCAGCTTCCCCTCAGTTGCTTAAGTTGTTCTTTTGGGATTTAGATACTGAGATGACAGGTACCTAAAATACGCAATAGCTGGATGACGTGCATAAGGTAAAGAAGGGTGTTTGAACACTGTAGGATGTAGGATCATCTTTAGCTGAGGGGCAGCACAGGAAAAGGCCACGTGGCCCTCCTACATATCTCCTGGTCATCAACAGCCCTAGAGTAAAATTGTCAGGCAGTAAATGCTGACAGGTATCTTGTTACATGCCTGGGTATGCAAAATTTCTTGTGCAGATACAGAAGGCATGACACAGGGAAAATCTCCTTGCTAGCCAGCTTACTGGGAGCCATAGTAGTGACCTGCTCTATCCAGAGCAGTGCAGGTCAGCTCAGGTGTAACTGAGAGAAGGGACCCACACATCAATCTGGCAGAAATAAGGGTTTGTTTCACTGAAATAGTGGAGGCATTTTTAATGGCAACCTGTCAGGAAGCTAAGCTGTATTCTTCAAAAAGCGGATGCAACTGCTGTCAGGTAGGCAATAGCTCAGTGAGCTTGCTGGGCTGTACTGCTTCCTGACTTTGTGCATTGGTCAAACAAAGTCACTAACTATGAACCCAGGATTTGTTATGTTCTTCCATCCTTTTGAGTGCTAGTTGTTTTTCTAGGAGACATAAAGAAACCTGAGGTAACAGATGTGCTCCAACTCTACTCCTAGCTCCAGGATATAGATGATACAGGAGTCCTTAGTGTCCTTTACTGCATGGTGCAGCAGCAGCACTCCTTTTATTCTCAAAAAGACTTTGTGTCTCGTTGGAGAGAATCACAGAACCATAGCAGGATTTGGTTGCAAAGGACCTTAAAAGGTCATCTAGTTCAACCCCCTGCAATGAGAAGTCAGAAGGTTCCCTTGGGTGATGTAATTTGATACTACTGTGTATCAAGAATAACATTTTTAAGCAGTCACCATGTCCTTTGCCTTCGCAGTTTCCTTTATGCTCTCTACTGCTGGTAATATTTTTGCATGCATCTGTTATTTGAACAAAATAAAATGTTTTCAAGTGAGTAAGTATATAAAATCAAGTTACTTGTAGTTTGCTGGGAAGGCAATTACAAATGTTTTTATGCTTAGCAAAATATAGCTGAAGATGTTATTTGCTTTGAACTGCAAAACCAGAAAGTGCAAACCCTTTTGTTACTTGAGACAATGCGTCACTAAATAAAGAATCTTTTTATGAAGGGAAAGCTAAAAACCCAATGATATTATATTCAGTTACTCTGAAACTGCAACCTTTCCCTTTGCATCTCTGTTTCTACCATCAGCCATAAAAAGCCCTTCTTCTTACCACAGAATATATCAACTGCAGGTCTCCAGTTAACTCATGTGTGAAATGTGCTTGATACCAAATGAATGGATGATCATAAAAACAGCGTTCCTTTTTCCTGGAAACAAAAAGCAGTGGTGATACATATTGCTTCTGTTTTCAGCCAAAGACTATAGTACCAGATGGCTAACACAACCATAACAGCTAGCTGCATCTGCATTAAAAAGTTTGAAGGGTGTGATCTAATCTTTAAAAAATGCCAGATAACTTCTGCCTCTTTAAATCACGCTACTGCTCACACCATCCTAGGACTGCTCAAACATGCCTTAGTCATGTTCATTAAGCATCATTAGACTGAACAAAAGGCTAGTCAAGTCAGCGGTCATCTTTTGGGATATGATTCAAGACCCACTCAAGGCAAGGGAAGATGTCTCACTGATTTTTGTGGCCTTGAAGTAGGAGCCCAGTGGTTATTTCTCCTTGTCCACATTGATTATGGCTGCAGATGAAGCTTATATCAGTTAAGGTTCTTTTCCTTTCCAATTTGTTTCTTTGTATAAAATGACTTGGCTTTTCAAACTCAAAAGTACTTTTTTTCATAAAAGCAAGATGTTTGGGTAACAGTGTTTGTAATCTGAATACTGATCTGCCAGAGAAGAAATATATATTTCTGCTCTATATGATTATGAGGTACCTGAAACAATAACTTGTAGGGAGGCCCTGGGCTTAGCTACAGGTACTTGCATTGCAACTGTCAGGTACCATTTCAAATGACCTTTATTTCAATATCTTTCATAATCAGCTAGAAATTAAAGTCATACACTGTTGGACAGGAGAGTTATTGGCAATGGCTTTTTATTTTGTAAACAGCAAGGCCAAAATGTGTGGAAGATGGACTAGACATACAAAGCCATGTTCTTTTTTTCCAGAGACTGTGCCAGGCTACCAAACAAGGTTCTGAGTGCTAGCTTTTGGGTTGGTTTTTCTTTTCTTCCCTCTCCCATTTTCTTTCCTGTACTGGTAGCAGCATACCTTAAAATTCCACAATTTCCCGCCCTAATCTTTGCTGTATTGTCAGACACTCAATGAGAAGAGTTTCACGGTGTTAAAATGTCATAGCCATTCAAGTATTTTTTCATGTGAGAACATCTAAAAAATTCGTGACTCACACTACCAGGACAGAGAAAGAGAACAGACTTGCAATACATTATGCCATTTCTCAAATGTTGGCTATCTTAATGGGGTCGGCACTGACATTTGTCTTGAAAGCCATCCAGTAATAGAGGGAAGTTCTCACACAGTCTTCCTCACAGATGGTGAGACCTGCCAGCAGTTTTATGGCTCAGCAGTGAATGGCTCTGCAGCTCTACAGGCATACCTGCTGGAAGGCTGCCCGAGTGATACAGACAACACGTGCGGCAAAAAACCTCAGCGCCGCTGGTGGCTTCCTTTGTTTAATCTTCCTCCAGCAAACAAAAAGTGACGTGACTTCAAAACAATGGGAAGGAGGGAGAAAAATAAGGGGAGAGGGTGCTACTGAAAGATTTAGTTAAAGTCTATTCTTCTCTGGTATTTCTCAGAGTAGGGGTCAATGGTTTAAGTACAACAGGCTTGATTCACTTCCTGGATGAAGCAGATGGGGCAGATCGCCAGGCAGAGGCTTCCAAATAAAAGCTGTGGAAGGCAGCTTTAACTTTCCTTGCAGACCAAAGGGCCATTATAACAGTGAGAAAATGGGACCTGACCTAACTCAGCCTTCACTTCCATCTGCTCTGGAGAATCCTTTGTACAGCAGTTTGGGTCAGAAGGACCACCTGAACTATCCCTTTCCTACTCTACCAGCATCCTGAAGATACAGTAGAGGAATTGACAGACAATGTGCACAGGGGAATACAGTGATTGCCTAAGACAATCAGCCCCAGTGTGTTGATTTATATTCTCACCTGGAGCCCACATTTTACTGCAAGAAAGTCATAAAAGGTCCTCCTGCCTGAAAGAAGAGACAGTCTAAGTATGAAACTAGAGACAGAACTGAGAACAAGGACACTTGGAGAGAAACACAAAGAAAGAGAGAGCTGACATTGTTCAGCATCATGACCAGCAGCCTGACTGTTGCTATATGTGTTGCAGGCCTTGAGATGCTTTTAAAGCAGGGAACGAGGTAAGTTTACAGACATCTGCTGGGAGTTCTTCCCGAGAGAAAGATGAGCAAATGGGTGAAAGTACTTATTTGGAAGCGCAATAAGTGGGTAATAACTGTGGTTTCATGGGACAAGGATGCAAAATTCAAAACAGTACTAGGCAGTGGAAACTGGAAGCAAGCGGTTTATATCAGGAACCAAGATGGAAACCAAAAGAGAGAAGTGAAAACATTACGTCAATATGAAGTCTAGAAGAATTATTTTTTCAGTAGAAGTCAAAATATAGTTTTGTGGCACTCAGCTTTCCATGATTTGGCTATGATGCTTACAGCCATTATCCAAGACTCCTTTCCCTTCTCAAATCTGGAAAAGACCCTAAGAAATCCCTCAGTGACCTGATAGACGAGTACCTGGAATTGACACACACAGACAGCTACTTCTTGTTGAAGTTTTTAGCATTGGTGGTCTGAGCATCACCATCAGTATACAGAGGAGTCTCCATTTTATACCATTTCTAGATTTTTAGAGACCCTGACTTTGAGCTACTAGCACTCCCAAGCTACTAGCTTCCCAAGCTTTTGCAAAGCTTGAGTTATGACTGTGCATAGTGATACACAGCTCTGATGAAAGGGTATTGTACAGATTCCTATCCCATGTATGGAAATGTGTGGATAAATTTTTCCATGTCTCTTTGGGCTCATGTATTATTAGCAGATAGTCTGAAAGACAAATAGACAAAAAAAAATCATTCAACATATTGTATGTCCAGAATATTCTACTGTCAGTAAAGTAATGCATATTCCTATAAAATTTTCTTTATTCGCTGATTCATAATTTTTTCAGTTCTTTCACACCAGCTCAATTATGCTCTGCTTGTTTCTCAAGTCTCTGAACAAGCACAGCATAATTGGCTTTCATATGTCCAACATCAACCACTGCCTTTGCTTTCAGCCACAAAGTTTCCTAGACACCAAAACAAAGCATTCTTCAGTACATGCTCAAGAGCTTTGCTCTCATACATCACTAGCTGGGCATTTAGTTCCCACATAGTTCAGTGCTCTACTAATCCTGAAGAAAACTACACTTGCCCAGCTTCAAAAGGATTTTAATTTGGAATTCCTGTTTTCCATGGGAGTTATGTATGGACCAGGCTACAGATATTCAGCCATAATGTATGAAAAATGTGCAAACTACATCTACAGGAGAAGAGAACAATGATGGAGGAGTTTCATTCCATGGTTCTGGGACAACAGGAATACTAGATTTAGGTAAAGTCATCATTTCTGCCTTCTATCCTGTCCCTGCACCTTATCATCAGCATGTAATTCTTCAATTACCCCTATATTGCAGTTATGAAACCTTGACTATTTTGACTTCAATGGATTTTGAAGAACTGGGTCAGAATGCATGTATGACAGATAATAAGCCTTAACTATAAAAGCAATAAAAATGCAGAAGGTGCTATCTATGTAATATAGTCCCATTAACATATCACACTAGAAATCTTAATTTTGGAATTTCCTGAGGTAATTTTAACTATGCAATTTCCACATTACATTAAAAGTCCTCCTTGTATAACACCCAGGGTGGCACAGCAAGTGTAGCAGGAACTGAAACGTGGGTTTCTGAGCTTAGTGACTTTAACCTCTGCTGCCTGAGCTTAAAGATGGCAGTCAGGAGAGACACAGAGTGCCAGCGTGGGTTACAGTAGCATATTCTTTAGTTTTCTGCTACTCGCACCCTTGTTTTCACAGCAAAAAAAGGAAGATCAACAGGCCTGAAGGAAATTGGATGGAAGTGTTCCTGGACTGAAAATAAAATAGTAAGATTTATTTTGAGTATTAAGACACATATGCATATATGGGGGTTGGGAGTGAGGAAAAGAAAAATACTCAGCATGGGTGTTAAGGAGAGAAAAACAGTGTCTGCTTTGACAGTTAGTATTTGGTGCCCTCTTCTGCACCCATCCGTACTTCTAAAGTTCTTTAGAATAAGGAGAAGAGCATCTGTCTGTCGTCCATTTCTACATAGCAGTGCTTTGCTGTGAGGGGCAGCGGGTCACCCTAGCAGATGTCAGCCATCATGGTGATGGGAAAAGTAGAATTTTTTTTAGGTGAGAGGAATGAGTGTGTTAATAGAGAATAAAAGGCTGTGAATAGAAATTTAAAAATATTTAACTGAGATTTCAGTTATGACATCTAAATTATTATATTAATAAAAGTAGGTTGTATTTTGATTGTGACTGAAAAAGAAGCATACCATGTATATAAGATATATAATCAGTTTAATCATATGCTGATCCCAGGACAATCTCATCCCAACATTTTATGAAATTACAAATAATATATAGCACACACAATTCTTCATAGTAATTTAAATGTCACTTTGCTAAATGAACTTGAAGACAGATTTGCACTTATTGAATGCAGAACAATTTCAATATTAATTTCTATTTTTTCCATTACTGGAAGATAATTTTATGCTAGAATTTCAAATACTTAAAACCAAAAGGTTCACTAATTCTGGTCTCAGCTTTTGAGCTTCAGTTTGAGTTTCAAGTTCAATTGGAAAGTTTCCTAACTACCTTCTTCTCTCTACCTTCATTTTATCCGTAGATGCACAAAGCATTGCAAACATCTTACAGCAGTTCTCTACCCGTCTGCCACAGCCTGGGCAGCTCTTGTTTCCTGCAAGATTATTCATTTATTTTGAAAAGGAACGATATGGAGGTTATAATTGTGCCAGCTCACAGCTCCTCCACTGAGAACTGAAGAGAGCAGTATCTAAATCATAGATGTTGTTATGAAAATGACAAGCCTCAGGTTCCTGAACAACAGTCCACCTGAGCCCCTGACCCCAGGCAAGGTCTCTCAGAAACATCATCTGAGCAAGGCATAGAAGACTGAGGTCTGGTTTTACCCTTCCAGGTATATTTCTGTTCCTGTTTATTGCTGGTTGACTTCATGAGAAGAAATCCACTTGACATTTTAAGATTTTCTTTCTTGGATACATAGGTTTGAGCAGCTGCTGCTAACCTCCCCTACAGTTTTGAAGCCAGTTTGTTTTCAGTCAAGTTAAACCTTAGAGCCAAAACTGTCAAACTTGGGTGACTAAATTCCACAGAGAGACAGGAAAGCAATTGGCCAGATTTTTGAGGATGGAAAACATTCTGAGTTTGGATCAACTTAGCACCTCCAAAAGTCAGGCCATTCATTTAAGTAATCTAAAATGGATTTTGATTCCCAAACATAGATATTTTATTTGGAATACCTGGCTAATATTTTCAATTTTCCTCAACAGCGAACGGCCATTCTCAGTAACCTGTCCTGAAAACTGTTACCTTCTTTCTTATTTTCTAACTTTGGAGTAGAGAAGATACATCTTTAGTGTAATGACTAAGTTTTATACATACATCAGAGGATAGATAGAATGAGGTATATCACAGAAAAAGGCTCAGGAAAATATGCAGACTACCACTCTGAGCAGGCACACGACCTCAAAAGCAGGGGCAGACACTGTGCACCCAGGCAAGCTCATCCTGAATCTGACATATTATTGTCACTAAGCAGATCTGAGCAATATAAGGAAACCTTGCTATGCTAGATCTGCATCTTACTGTGCAGGAGTGCAAATCCCAAATACAAGAACATCTCTGCAAAGCTAACTTTAGCCTAAATGTTGCCCAAGTTTAACCAGGATCCCAGCTTCAGTGTGGTGAAGCCTGTGGCACTAACTGGCTGGCCCACTAATGGATGCAGTCTAACAATTGATCTCCCTGTAGCAGGGACATATGTTTGCTCCATGGGAAAACTTCAAGGGTATACAGTCCTTCAGTGCTTTCTGCTCATCTAAAGAGGTCAGCCTTTTCTTATAAACAATTAACTGGGGATGTTTTGTTTTGTTTTGTTTTGCAGCTTGCTCCAGTAAAGAAATCCATAGGATGCCCATCCACAACTGTTAGTATTACATACAAGCATAGCGTGGACAAAACAAACTCTAGTGTTATTTCACAGTGTGGTTGCTTTCATGCAAACAGAGCTTATACAAACAGAGTAATTCAAGCACGGATAATTCATGTTAACTCTTCACTGAAGACACATCCATCAGTGGTGCATAGGAAGTGACTTTACCCTTGCTTTGTTTTCACTTAGGTTGCTAATTAAGAGAAGTTAATCTAAACAGCTTGAACTGGATTCAAAGTGTCTGGGATTTTTTTCTAGTTTACATAGATCAAATAAAACTAATTGATGTAAACTTTTGGAACTTTTCTACTGAGGACAAGATCCCGTGTAATAGAAAATATGAACACAGACTGCAAAAATAGATTCCAGAGTTTACAGCACCTTTTTTTTGTGATGTCTTATACTTTTACATCATATGACCATCTGCACCTAAGTGGAGCTGGCCATTCAACAAAGGGACTAGTCAGGTCACTGAAATATGGAGTTGCCCTTTGCTTGTATTTGGATAACTCTGATGGATAAAACATTGCTGAACATTATTCAGAAATGACATCAAACATTTTGTCTCTGTACACAAAAAATTGCAGTCTAGACTGAGAGGAGGCTTTCAGCATTCTTATTTTCTACTCAACTTTGCAAAAAAAAATCTTTTTGAATTAATTATTAAATTAAGGCATTTAAAAATAATAAACCAAAGCTCCATTTAAATCTCAAACAAGGATGAAGTACCTGTGGAAAGAGGAAGGACATTTTCCTCCTTTTGCCATGGTACCTACAGTTTTTGAAGGTGATTAGCTATTGAATGCTCTAATATTAAAAGGTTTTTTTAAAGGCATTTTATTGTGAGAATTCCTGATTTAAAGAGGTGCTTCAGGAAGTAATCAGCTGTTTTACTATCCTGTTGAGATAGCTATCTCTGACACTGTAAGCTCAAGTAGTATTCATATCAATGTAAGCAATGTTATGGCACACAATCTCAGATTAAACTGTGTGGAAAGCAGCTTCTAACATTGCATCATCTACATAGTAAAAATATATGCCATTAACAGAATGTACTTACAAAGACAACAAACAAATATCATAGGTAGGCTGCTTAGAAGAAACAGGCTTCACCACTATGTCATCATCATATTCCTCTAATCTAACAAAACAAAAATAATTTTGATGAGTCAGTTAAGAACATGATTTCAGAATAAAACCACCTGGGTTTTCTTTTTCAATGTCAGTCTGTGCACATCAGATCAACTTCCTTGGCATTTAAACTGCTTGCCTCGTGTCACACTGCATCAGCCAAAACAGGCAGAGGGACTTGTGCTAGAAGTCTCTTCTTTAAAAGGCAGAAGCCTAGAAGGGGCTAAATTTCAGAGGAGTTACCCTGATTTTGGAAACCATTCCCTGTACCAACTGGTCTATCTAGGCTATTTTCATTTGAGTCTGTCCTTATAGACTTCAGAAGCTGGTTGTTCTACTAGACCTGACAACAAGGCTCTGAAAAACCCCCTTTTTAACTCAAAGCATCACCCAGTACATTCAGAATCTAAAAGCTAGAGAAATATTCTCAGCCCAAAGCTCATGAGGGAAACACTCTGACCTGCTACCTAAGGTGATTCAGCATTGATCAAAAAACATAGGTACCTGAGGAGAAACAGCTTAATTGATCTAATTCTAAATCTATAATATTCTGCTTACATATACGGACAAGAGGATTGAGCCCAAGATTAAAAGTGTGTGGTAGCTGCACACCGAGAAATTAGCTTGGATCTCACCTGAACAGGGTGAGCTCTGGAAATGTGTGTTGTCACACAGCTCCCCACAGCTCAGGGCAAATGTCACCTAATTTAATGTTAACCACCTCAGCTCTTCAAGGGAGACTGTCATCTCCTTCTAAGCCCAGGCCACCCAGCCTGCAGCATGTGGAAAATACCTCCAAGCAGAGGCAATACCTGTGCACAGGGACATCAGCGTCATCGTGAATCTTAAAATCAGTAGAGGTTTTCTCCTAAATGTCCTGAAGCCAGGGCATAGAAATCAAACTCCTTGGCCTATGCCTATGTGAATCTTGGTACTCTCTTACTGATCCAATCTCTAGGGTTATATACTCCTAAGTTTAACAGTGTCAGGCAAAGTTCAAAGTGTTCTCAAAGTTCTATATTGTAAAATTAGAGTTAGAATAATTTAGAATAATTGGAATAGTTACAAGCACAGCTTTGGTCTGCACCATATAGGACTTCGCCAGCCATAGTTCAAGAATTAGTACAGCCCTGGCACCACTTCCAACAGGTGGTGTGGGTGTGGATGCCCTTTGCTGAAGGGTAAGACTTTATTAGTGCAGTTGCAAGCCACTCTGTGACAGCTGGCCTTAGTGCCAGAACAGGGCCCCAGAATGCTTTGCTTACCACCAAATGTAGTTTAAACACTTGCCAGCTGAAGACATACTTGCCCCCTTTATAAATTTAGGACCAGATGTGAGGCATTCTCCAAAGGTTTGGAGACTCTGAGAGAGTGGATAAGGAATTGGATCACTTCATTCACCCTCAGAACTCCACGGCAGTCTCTGACACACCTGTGAAGAGCAATAGCTTGTCCATGTGTGCTGCTGCTAGCCTGAGTTACATTTGTTGATGAGGAAACTGAGGCAAGTATTGCTTTTCATGGCTATCAGAAATGGAAATGGAAGCACCACAAAGCATGGGTTTGCTACTGTTACAGGCAATATACATCTTCCCACCTAGGTGTTCATTTCCATAGTTATAATTTTCAGATGAAAGGGTATGTCCTGTTGCAGTCTTAACTTCCAGTAAACAGAGATATGGTTTTTAATAAATGCATACTGTGGCCCATAGAAAGTACAAATCATGTTCCTTGTACTATGCAATAAACCTTCTGGATACCTTTTATTTAATTAATCTATGCATAGTGAGATTTTTATTTTAACATCAAGTCACTCCTTAACTATTAGAGCTCACTCCCTGGAGAGAAATGTCCCCAATTATCATAATTATCATATAGTTCAGCTCCTGAAAATTTTATATTATGCATTTAACTTCTGGCATCATAAAATGTGAAGTGCAAAGTACACATGATGTACCTTCCTTCACAACTTAACAGTAGCATTACCTACTTCCTAGATCTGTACACTTTTTGTACTTTTGACATGGAATTACATTAACATTAGCCATTCTTCTCTCTTACTAAAGTAAGAGAAAGCATTTCTTTGCTTCAAAACTACTTGTTATAAACCATTCCTCCATTATAGCAACCATTCCAAAACTGTATACTCAATTTTTAGAAAGATTCCTGGATAAATATCTGAAATCATCATAATGGGCTAGTTTGTAAATTTTCTTTTGGAGATTACATGTATAAAAATTTCTCAAACAAGTCTCCTGTCTATAGAGACATTCGTTCAACTTGTCTGACTTTCTCATCACTTATCTTTAAGATGTAGGAGCTGTCTCTGTTACAATGGCACTGACATACCAGGACTACTCCCAGCAACAGTGATGCATTAAATGCTTCCAAGAAAGAATGCTTTCTCTCCAGTGGTAGCCTACGTACCCCATAAGTTATCCCAGAAATTCACTATGTGAATATACTTATTCTTCTGGGGATTCTTCAGAAGTTTTTCTAGATATTTACTTGAGGAAAGATCAGGATAGACCATAGTTGGAAATTTTAAGATAATCTTGCCACTTGAAATGTTGAGTTGCATTTTTTAACTAAAACCAAGTCATCTGTATTTGGTACTTTTTATATTAGATGCTTTGAACCCTTGATTAAGCAACCTAAGGATGTATTTAAGAATTTTTTCCTGTGCATTTAAGAATAAGCACTTTTATTCTCAGTCTTGTTTATTTTGGTATTTTGGACACATACTGTATCTTCCTTTCTGCCACAGTGTTCTGTCCCATCACCATCA
Source organism: Corvus brachyrhynchos (assembly GCF_000691975.1). NCBI lineage: Eukaryota > Metazoa > Chordata > Aves > Passeriformes > Corvidae > Corvus > Corvus brachyrhynchos. The sequence goes on from NW_008238464.1 coordinate 4,168,767, forward strand.
TCCATTTATTTTTACTTCTAAATGAACATTTGGAATTGTCACTTAAGAGAAAGCATATTTTGTCAACGTCCTTCTCTGTTCTACTTTACTCAGTTCTGTTTATTTTCTTTCCATATCTTCACTTCCATTTCTTTAAATATTGACTTAGATATTCTTTAAATCTTAACTAAGAAAAAAGACAGACTTCTTTTTTGGTTTGTGTTAGAATTACTCATAAGGTAATATATATGCCCATGCAATAAAATAAATTTTAAAAAACAGATTTTGTTCTAAATCAAGAAAAGCTACCACAAATAGAACCATAACAGCTTGTTAGCAGACAGTGAGAATATTGCTGTGGCATAAAGGTTTCTAGATTTTTCCAAAGACAAGTAAAACAATGAGACGGTGGTGTGAAAAGGAAGAATCTTCAGACATGGATTATGGAAGAAGCCTTAAGAATGTAGATTCACTTGGAGCTACTAAAAATATTATCATATGCCAACAGTAATGTTTTTTTAGATTAAAATCAAAAGGACAACTGGCATTCTAAGGAAAAGTTATTTCAAAAAGATGAACCATCTTATTATAAAATTAGTTTTGATTCTTTGAAAACATTTGGCTTCCATCTGCTACAAATTATAAAGCAAACACAGAATAGGTACAAAAGAGAGAATATTAATTACTCTTTTTATTATTTTCTTTGATTTATGGATATGATCTTGTTTTAGCATAAACAAACATGACATATTTTGGTTTAAGCAGCAAATTTTTAAGCAAAAAGAAGATATTTCCCTGCCCACTCCCTTTTACGGCTCCTCTTTTGGGTCAGCTTGTTCAGACATCTTCAACAGGGTTTAAAAAGGCTGCAAGCTGCATATACATAACTTCATATTGTAACTCAACTATTTATTGGCCAGCACCCGCAAAAGGTAGGTAGGATTTAATGTTTAATCACTAGTGTGCTTGCCATCCTGACAAAGCACCTGATGACTCTACTAGCAAGGCAGGCATCAGACACAGGGGAAAGGGCCAGTCTCCAGGGCTCCTGAGGATGGTCCCTCAGCATGGCAGAGCTGCCATCTTCTACCTCAAGCTGAAAGTCCCAGACCTGAAAAAATTCCATTAATTGATCATGGAAATTCTTAGGACCTGGTTTTGAAATTCCTTCTTGTGGTGCACGGCATTGAATAGTGTGCCATTGGTGGCAACAGCTTTGTTCACCAGGTAAAAAGTTCTTTAGAGACATATGGCAGAACAATCACCTTGGCTCAGTTCTAAAATGAATTTCAAGAGAATGGAATCCTCCCATTTCTGAAAATATGTCCAGGTTCAAAAAATGCAGCGCTATTTACATTCAATTTTCATATAATCTTCCCCTCTATATTCTACTGACCTTGACTTCTGAAGATTTCTAAATTTTACATTTTTCTGGATACCATGTTCCTGACCAGTAACAGCACTGCCACTACTCAGTGATAGTGATAAGCTGTTGTATGTATTCTATCAGCTAAAACACACCATCATCTAAAATTAAACCTTAACTGAGAGATTAACTGAATATTGCATAGAAAGTTTGAGAATTTGTGAAAGTCTCCTAATATTTGAAAGAAGACTAATTCAGATATGTTGATTTATTTTGCTAGATTTGTTCTAATACTGGAATAAAGATGCAAAACATTTATCATGTAATTTCCAGCATGAACATGAGAAGACAAAAATTTGATTTTTCTCAAGAATTTCAAACTATTCAAATTTTGTACATCAAATATTTGCATTAATTTGAGAAAAAATATGAAGACCAACATCTGTTTGCAAACATTCTCAAAATAATTAGAAGTCACTTAACAATCATATGCCCTTAGAGTGGAAAAACCTCTTTCAATAAACCGAAATAAGAAATTTAAAGTAATAATTAAACTACGTATCATTTGTAGAAAATTTAAAACAGAAAAAGGCAAAGCAAATTTTGTTTCCCCAAGCCTGTTCCTCATTGCAACAGCAATTATTTGCAGGCTCCAATAAGGTGTTTAAAATGTGATCTGAGCACTATCCTGAATGTACTTTACCAAATAATTCCACATTTAATTTCATGCAACAAAAGAGTTACATACAGTTGACTCATCTCCCCTTTTATTTTTAGTGTTTGAAACTGTATTTTTTACTTTGAATAATATCACATTTTCCCTGACAACTTCACTCTGAAATAGACTTTTTTCTGAAGGCTTCTTGCATTTAAAAAACTATATTTGCTCAGAACCTCTATATTCCAAAGAAACTCTTACTGAAATTCCAGTTTGATTAACTTTTTTTAATGCATTCAGAAGAGTGGAAAACTAGCAGTCATATCCCAGGGGACAGGGAAGTCCTTTCCCAAGAGATATTTAACAAGCTTATTCATTTTGCTGTGCTTTTAAAAATTTATTTTTTAAGTAAACAGAAATAATGTCATCTGATTAAATCATATTGTATCTGTAAGTACAGATTGACCTTTCCAGGTAACTTTATAAATGACTGAGAAGGCTTGGCCAAAGAGACAAAATGTCTGGCATCTTTAAAATATGCTGGAGCCTACTTACCTCCGCAAGGTTCAGGATAATTTGCTGCCAGCCAACCATGTCCGGCTGGATTGTGGCAGCACATTATAAATGACACATGACTTATGTCATCAATACGTAAATAAATCAGTCAGCTCGTGACACAGAAGTTGGAGCTTCCTTCTCTTTTCCCCCTCAAAATCTGCAAACTTTCTCTCCCCTGTTTCACCCCCCATTTAGAAACAGAGCTATCATAATATAAGAAATACAGTTGCTTGCTGCAGATGTTCAGATTTAGGCTGACATGCAGTATTAGATTCTCACATGTAAGGAGGTGATGATTCAGACAGTTTCTACTGATACTTATAATAATCTCAATTATGTGTGCAACTTCATGAATGAGCTCCAGACTGTATCATTTACCCTCTTAAGTGCTTTCTTTGACGGTTGAAGATGGCAGAGCAAGAGTTGGAACTTGGCTCAAAGTGGTCAGTATCTGACAGGTTCTCCAGGCAAGCATAAAACACCTGTAAGTAAAACTACTTTCCAGGTGACAGATTAGCTCTCCAAGAGCAGAGCACTATTTCTGCATTTAGTTACCTCTTGCACTGATGTGTGAATGCTAAAGAAGCTTTCCATGCTTACTTCCCCCTCCAGCCATACCCACACAAGATTATTGTGGATTAAGATCTTGTGCAGCAGAACAACTTCCAGGTGTCATGTTGACTGGGTTTTCAGTACTGGTACCCACAGAGCAGACTGTAGGTAGTGCCTTGTTGCTGCAGTAAGAGAGAAGCCAAAAATGATCAGTTCTTTACTCAGAACATCTGGGTAAGACATCTGCAATATGTTAGATAGGTGGTTTTGCTGGACACTTTATGGCCTTGACATGGATTCAATACAGGTGCATGATTTGCTTGTTTCTGTACAGTTTTACAGCAGACAACTGCTGTAAAAAAAAAAAAAAATTGTTTTCTTTGTTATTTGAATATAATGGTCAGAAAGTAAGAGCAGTGATAGACGCTTTTTTTTTTTCCTAAATCCAGATTCAATTTGTCATTCTCTTTCCTTGTTATTTCTGGTAAAGATGCATTGTATGTATTTCTTTAGAGTTTTCTGTGGAAGCCCTGATGACTCAGAAGCTTCTGCTGCTACAGCTGTTTTAAAAGCTAAATAATTTCAGTCATAATTTCTTGTACTTTATTATTTCAGAGACCGGTTCAAAGCCTATTAAAGTAAAGTTAAAGCTTCCTTTTCAGCTCTGAATTGGATGGTAGTTTGGTCATTAGTTTCATTTTGAGGGGAGAAGAAATTTAGTTCTGAATAACCACTTGGTCCTCTTTAGAACATCTCCAAGAAGCATGGGAAAGTGCTAGGTGCTGGATCTGCCATTTCCTGAACTCCAGAGACACTGAGAGGACCACTTCTATTCTCTTAACTTTTCAGCTCCCACCCAGTTCTCAGAAGGTGAATGCAATCTTCTGTTAGACTAGCGTGTGGCTAAGGTGACCACATCTTCCACAACCTGGTCTGCTCAGAAGGATTAATTCAGCATCTGGAACCACTGCACTCTATGAAACAGTGCTTGGTCATCGACCATCACGCACCTGCACGAATTTTAATCCAGCAGGAAAGACTTGAGGCCACAGGAAGACACATGCCAGCCTTCAAAACTAAAGAGAGCCTGCAGTGGGACAAAGATACAGATGGAGTTCATAACCTCCAGCAGCATCCATAAACTGTAGAATGGCCAATCCCTCAGGTTGTCCCAGGGGGGCATGCTCTGAGATGTATTTTCTGGTTATCTGGTGAGGCAGACAGGACTTACAGTGGCTTCTCCGTGCCTACAAATGAATCTTGGGAAGCATACACAATCTGAAAAACTACTGTTTTACTTATTTATTCTGAATATATGTTTGCATCCAGACCCTAAAAGAATCAATAATGAAAAGTTTATAAATCTGAACAGGTTCAGTAATGCAAATAGCAATATATTTCCTTCTGTGTGATGAAGGGATAAAACTACTACTAGATGTGTCTAGATGAGGGAGATTATTTGTATTTCTAGTTCTGTTTTGGGGTCTTCCAAGCAGCTGTGCTATACAGGGAAGGAGGCCCTAATCAATGCTGATGTGAATTGATCGAGGTCACTTTGTCTCGAGGTCAGTCCTTAGGCCTCTTTTCTTTAGAAGCATAGGCACAGCTTCTGGATATAATGTCAGCCCTGACTCAAAGATGCTGCTAGGATCAGCAATGACATTAGTCTAATCATACAGAGACAAAAAAGTCTGATGCAAACCCTAGTTTAAAGAACAGTTCCAAACGATTCTATTATTGAAATACTGAATCAGCAATAGCAACAGTGATAAACATATGGAGGCAAAGTTTATGGTAGACAAATGACAAAGACACATTACATAGTCTAAAAGCACTTGCCAACTAAAAATAGGCCTAGACACTGCATTTAGATCTCTTTGGGCTGACTCTGGCATTTGTGTGGGATAAAACTATCTTCAGATGCCTCCAAATTACATCCATATAAGTTCTGTTTCTTTCTGGGAACTGTTTGTAAATTCAGTGGGGTCTACCCAAGCACATAAATTATGGCAGAGCTGGAACATAATACTGCAGAAAAGAATGTTCCCCAAAATGCCTTGCAGTGCTCAATGATACCCATAAACTGTGGGGGAAAAAATAAAACCAACCAGCAACCCTTAGACTGTGAAGAAAAGATGAAACAGATGTGGGGCTGTGATCCAAAGTGCAGTGAAAATCTGGGTAACACCTTCTTTCATGGGGAAGGAAAGCTGTGGTAAGGAACAAAACAGGGGGCACTGCTTTACAAGTAAAGATCTCTGGCTACTTTTGATTCACCTTTACTAATTCTATGCTCAATCCAAACCACTTTCCCTATAAAATTAAATATGATGCCTCTGTATTTGGTGTTGTCATGTAAATTTTCTTTATTTTTGTATTTGATAGTGTTGGAATAAAGATTCTTGAAATCTCTCTCCCTACAGACTTGACTGACAGCCCCCTAAGCGCTCTGCCTTTTATAGCGTAACATAATTGACAACCCTCAGGTAGCTGGCATATGCAGTCTATGAAATGAAGTGTGTTCGTTCCACATTTGAAGAAAAGTAGGTGCAATGAAATAGTTGCTATTATTAGCCTTTTAAAATAGAATTTATGTGTTTGCACTAAAGAAAGCATGACTTCTGGATATATCAGCCGCAAGCCTTTCAATAGTGATGAAGAAGATCAATGCAAAACAATTTCTGTGTCAAAAAGCACACACATGTCATAAAATATCTGGAAATTACTTAACTGGAACAGAGTTAAAATACTGCTGAATTGTCTGCATTTTTAACATGCATTTTGTTTTTTCAAACACATACTGATCAGCTTCTAAAACACAATGCTGTCTGTCAAGCCACTCTTCTCCAGTGCTCTCCCTAGCCAAAAACTCCAGTTTTTTGTTCAATGCTGGACCTGGGTGTTCCTAAACTTCCCTGGGTCTAAAGACAACCCAGAAAGGGCTCCTGGTTAGGCTCTGAGAAATGCTCTTGGCATGTGGATACTGTAACATCCTGAGATCCTGTCATGCAATCAGCCCCTGGATGAGCACTGTTGATTGCTGTCCCTCTGGCACATGTGCCCCAGAACTTCAGCCAAAATACTTACAGCTTAAGGAAAAAAGGCACAGGGGAAAGAGAACAGAAAACGCTTCATAAGAAGAGTAACTTTAGTTCAGAATTCCAAAACAAATCTACTCTTTTATTTCTGTTTAGGGAAAATGCAAAAATTTAGGTATATCTTCAGAAATAGACTTGGATTACAGCATCCTGCAAAGTTTGAACTCTCCTGCAACTATTTCCTTTGTCTTCTGATAGATGGAGTTCCCCACCTCTGCTGCAGATTAGCTTCTTCTGTTGCAAAGCAGCAGATCCTGCTACATCCTTCATCAAGTTCTGACCTCTTCTCCTGCATGAGTTTCTCTCATATCTAAGCTTAAGATACAGTCTTCAGCTCATTACTGATGAGACTTTTTCTCTGTATATCTAGCCTGTCTTTATAACTCATCACAGTCTACAACTTCCTTGTGAGGGGAACAGGAGGTGCAGGCACTGATCTCCTCTCTGTGGCGCCCAGTGACAAGCTGGGAGGGAACAGCCTCAAGTCGTGCCAGGGGAGGGTTAGGTTGGATATTAGGAAAAGGTTCTTGACACAGAGGGTGGTTGGGCACTGGGACAGGTTCCTCAGGGTAGTGGTCACAGCACCAAGCCTGTCTAAGTTCAAGAAACATTTGGACAACGCTCTCAGGCACATGGTGTGACTCTTGGGGATGGTCCTGTAGAGGACCAGGAGTTGGACTTGATGATCCTTGTGCGTCCCTTCCAACTCCACTATTCTGTGATTCTGTAAGCATGTATCCCTAGTAGAGTGAAGCCATCAGGCTCGATGGACCTTTGGGCTTTCCCAGATCCTTGCCAATTTTCAGACTGCATCTATGAGGCCGTGAGCTATAAATCTCCAGCACTGCCACCAGGATACCTGTTCCTAAAGCAACCGGTTTTCACAGTACCCATACTAGTAACCTGAACTCATGCTATCTACAAACCCCATCTCTGATCACAAAAGAACACCACAAATCTCACTTCAGGACTGTCTGCATGTAGGTTGATAACATAAGCAATCAGCAACTTTGGACTGAAGCTCAGCCTTAGGTTTGCGCTTAAGAATTTGCATATACTGTAGATGTGCCCCTCAGGCTGTCCCCTGACCCACACATGTGACAGGCTCAGCCTGGTTTCCTTATTTTGCTTTCAGTGATTTTTCACTTCAAAAACCTCAAGCCCCACACAGAAGCACCCTTTTCCTTATGTCAGGCCATCCTCAAAGACGGCACTCCAAAGCTTTGAATAGTCCCAAATTATATGCTTACCCCTCATTATCTAAGTCTAAAAACAAAAGCAGGTAATATGCTACAGGCAACAGTCCTCAGTTTTGTGATTGCACAGAGCATGAATAGCAGGTTACATGAGGGTATGGGTAATCAGGCTCACAAGTGAAACAGGTCCCCAGAGCTGAACATTGCCCAGCTGGGCTCAAAAAGGACATCCCTGCTGCACAAGTGACTAAAGTTCCTCAGAGGGCTTAGCGAAGCATTGGGGTAGCTTGCATGGATTAGGTAAGCATCTGCAGTCTGTCAACTAAACACAGAGACAGAAAGAGAAGCCCTTTAATCTTGAGATAAGTAGATTAAACATGGTTTTCTTGCATTTCCCTCCACCTCTGTCTTAACAAATTTTGACAGAGGGACGCGGTGCAGGTGGTTGAGCATGTAAATAACCTCTGCTCACTTTTATCCTACCTTCATTTGTGCTAAAAACTGATTTTGAACTGGCAAACCCAGACTCCTGCCATTCAAGCAGAAGTGGCAATCTTTCCACTAAAAGGAATCTTTCTGGAACATGATAGCCGTGCCTACCACAGAAGTACACTTCCTTCAAAGCATCCCAAGTAATAACTACATGCACTTCTGATCAGTCTAGAAAATGATCACTCAGGGATCTCTGTACAAGTGTCTTCCAGGGGCAAGCATGCACAGGTAAACTCCTTGGCAGCAGCAGGATGGTTGGGAAATATACCTGAAATTTGCGCAAAAATCTTCTGCCTTGAAGGGGCAGCCATCACTTTCTAATGGCTGACAGCTCTAGTGATCCAAGAGAAACACAACATAGCCCTTCATTTCTGGACTTCACATACACCATGCTCTCTATTCAGCAATATGCAAGAACAATTCTGTAACCTCCAACTGAAACCATGGGCTGTATGAAGCCCGATGTCTTTGAAATCATACTCCAGATTGCAAATGCATTTAGGATTTTTTCACAGTGAGCACAGGAGCAGAAAAACGTAGGAAATCATGGCAGCTGTATTCACATCAACTAGTTCCCAAGGATAAGTGGGCAATATTTTATAGGTGGCCTGCTCCTCAAGCCTAATTGATGATTAATTATATGTGGGGAATAAAAACCGTTCACTCCAACGGCGCTTTGTTTCTGTAGAGCTGACAGGGGTGAGAAGTAACAATTGCTCAGCACAGTGAGGACTGAAGAGCTCCTCTGCTGCTGAACAAAGCCAAGCTGTGGGGCGACAGATGGCAGATGAGATTCACCATAGGCTGTGAAGAGGCCATACCCATCGCTGGCATTCTCCACCCCTTCAGCTCTGCTGGCTGCTCCAGAAGGTGGGTCAGTGGGACTGTGACCCTAAGCCAACCCCCTTTTTCTCATTTGGAGAAACAGCTAGTAACTAAATGCCATCCCAACATACCCCGTGTGTGCATGGATGCAGTTCCCAGTGCTTGGCCAGGTGTGCACAGGAGAGACACTTCACTGCTCTCCTTCAGTGCAGTGTTCATAGCAATCATTTGCACGTATCCATGTCAGCAAAACTGCTGATGTCTTCATTTTCACAGCTGGCAATTGCAAAAATAAATGCACCTTTCCAGGCAGCTTCTCCTTGACTTCTCCACATGGATGACTTCCTTTGCCCACGGCCAGTCTCCTTATAACCTCTTTTACAACCCGGAGAGGAAATCATACTTACACCTGCATGGCGGGGGGGAGGGGGGGAAGCAAGGGCCACCCATGAAAAACTTAGCAGAAAAATAAACCTGGAAAAGCAGAGATTCATTTCCAGAATTTCCTCTCAAATAGTAACTCCTCTTAAAAAGAAGGTCCCAGTAAGTCTAAAGAAAAGCTTCTCAAAATTCAGTTTTTAATTAATTTCCACTTTTCCCAATGTAAAAAAAACAACTGACAAAATCTAATCACCTGTAAGGGTATATCCTATGTAACTCAGAGAAACTAGGAACACTCTCAAGCTCCCAAGGTTCAGCATCCAGACTAATATCACCTTGGGAGGTGCCAGGAATAACACCAGCCTCCCCTCAGAAAGAGACGACTCCTGTGTGTCTAAAGTATGTCATCCACAGAAGGGCAATGAAGCTGGTGAAAGGTCTGGGGCACGAGTCCTGTGAGAAACAGCAAAGGGAGCTGGGATTGTTTAGCCTGGAGAAAAGGAGGCTCGGGGGAGACCTTACCACTCTCTACAACCACCTGAAAGGAACCTGCAGCCAGGCGGGGCTCGGCCTCTTCTCCCAGGCAACCAGCGAAAGGACAAGAGGAGATGAACTTAAACTGCACCAGGGGAGGTTTAGATTGGACATTAGGAAGAATTTCTTCACAGAAAGGGTGATTAGACATTGGAATGGGCTGTCCGCGGTGGTGTTGGAGTCACCGTGCCTAGGGGTGCTCAGGACCGGCTGGATGCGGCACTGAGCACCATGGTCTCGCTGACACGGTGACTACCACAGGCTGGACTCGATCATCTCAGAGGTCTTTCCAACATAGTTGATTCTGCGATTCCTTTTTTTTTTTTTTCCATGGGGAAAAAACCCACAACCCAGTGCTAGGGTGAAACCTGTTTTTTGCTACAAATCTCCAGAGCAGTGCTGCTGCAGCAGACGCTGCAAGTCCCAGCGCTGCGTACTCAAACAAGGAGTCCTGCTTTCAGCGCGCTCCTTCGGAGGCAGGAGGCCAGCCCGGGGGTCTCCTGCTGACCTGGCGGCCACTGTGGCCGTAAGTCCAGGTATAACCCACCACTTTCCCGACACGGCTGGATTTCAGGAACGCCGAGGCTCCGCTGAGCGCGAACCGGCACCGACCCCT